>NC_060148.1:133933193-134244397 GCF_021461385.2 Schistocerca piceifrons | reverse complement strand
ATTCTTTAGTCGTCTCGTCTCGTCCTCCTCATCTCCTGCAGACGTTTCTTGTGCTTGCGCTGTTATATGGGCCACGACCCGAGCGGCAGCGAGCGGCAGTCGAGCAAAGTCGGGACAAGTCGGGACGGGGACAGGCACAGGGACAGGCAATGGTGCGAATGCACTGCAAATTACGCAAACACCTCGTCTGAGGCGAGGCGAGGCGAGGCGAGAAGCTCACATCGCCAGCAGTGGCGCCCTCCAACAAGACACTGCCACACCCCGCACAGGCCACACGCCGGCCGGCCGCGCGCCAGCCCTCCTGCGCTGGACGCCAGGGACAAGATGCGTCCTTCCGCGAGTGTCGAAGGCTGCACGCGCCAAGCGGATGACAGGAGGTGCAACGAGAAGCTGCGCGTCTCACACACACGGCGGCGCGCCCGCTAGTTCGGCAGTCGCTCTGCTGGCACGTCGGATTGCGGAAGGAAGTGCTTAAAATTACAATTCTGTTCATGTTTTATGTTGTAAAGTTGTTAGCTTGTAACGATGTAATGTTAATAAATAAATTTATAAAGCTCACAAAAAAAAAAATACACGAAGCACGTCCTTCGGCTCATAAGTTTTGGAACTCAGGATTGCGTTCGCGCTAACGTGACGAATTGTCAATAAAAAAAAATGCGGCTGCTTATCGACCGAAAAGTAAGATTTTGTGTGTGTTGGGATAAGAACCGAATGCGAATTCTGCCATGCGCCTACATTATATGGGCGCCAACGGCCATACCATGTTGAGTACACCGGTTCTCGTCCGATCACCGAAGTTAAGCAACATCGGGCGTGGTTAGTACTTGGATGGGTGACCGCCTGGGAACACCACGTGCTGTTGGCTCCCCTTCATTTACTTTTTTTTTTTTATACCGCCCTCTTTCCATACCACCGTTCTGTTGTGACAAAGATTCTTGCTTAAGCATTTTAAACTACTGTAGTGACCATAAGGTACGAAATTGCAGTAAATGTCTCAGTTTGAGGGAGAATGTGCTAACCAAGTTCGCCAGGAAGTCTTTGAAAACGACAAAACAGTACGAATAGGCAGATATGTTCTGAAATACGTCAGCGCCTGTTGTTGTGTAGCGGTGTACAATTCCTACTTCGATATGTAATCATAAAGTTATTCTTTAGTCGTCTCGTCTCGTCTCCTCATCTCCTGCAGACGTTTCTTGTGCTTGCGCTGTTATATGGGCCACGACCCGAGCGGCAGCGAGCGGCAGTCGAGCAAAGTCGGGACAAGTCGGGACGGGGACAGGCACAGGGACAGGAATGGTGCGAATGCACTGCAAATTACGCAAACACCTCGTCTGAGGCGAGGCGAGGCGAGGCGAGGAAGCTCACATCGCCAGCAGTGGCGCCCTCCAACAAGACACTGCCACACCCCGCACAGGCCACACGCCGGCCGGCCGCGCGCCAGCCCTCCTGCGCTGGACGCCAGGGACAAGATGCGTCTTCCGCGAGTGTCGAAGGCTGCACGCGCCAAGCGGATGACAGGAGGTGCAACGAGAAGCTGCGCGTCTCACACACACGGCGGCGCGCCCGCTAGTTCGGCAGTCGCTCTGCTGGCACGTCGGATTGCGGAAGGAAGTGCTTAAAATTACAATTCTGTTCATGTTTTATGTTGTAAAGTTGTTAGCTTGTAACGATGTAATGTTAATAAATAAATTTATAAAGCTCACAAAAAAAAAATACACGAAGCACGTCCTTCCGGCTCATAAGTTTTGGAACTCAGGATTGCGTTCGCGCTAACGTGACGAATTGTCAATAAAAAAAAATGCGGCTGCTTTCGACCGAAAAGTAAGATTTTGTGTGTGTTGGGATAAGAACCGAATGCGAATTCTGCCATGCGCCTACATTATATGGGCGCCAACGGCCATACCATGTTGAGTACACCGGTTCTCGTCCGATCACCGAAGTTAAGCAACATCGGGCGTGGTTAGTACTTGGATGGGTGACCGCCTGGGAACACCACGTGCTGTTGGCTCCCCTTCATTTACTTTTTTTTTTTTATACCGCCCTCTTTCCATACCACCGTTCTGTTGTGACAAAGATTCTTGCTTAAGCATTTTAAACTACTGTAGTGACCATAAGGTACGAAATTGCAGTAAATGTCTCAGTTTGAGGGAGAATGTGCTAACCAAGTTCGCCAGGAAGTCTTTGAAAACGACAAAACAGTACGAATAGGCAGATATGTTCTGAAATACGTCAGCGCCTGTTGTTGTGTAGCGGTGTACAATTCCTACTTCGATATGTAATCATAAAGTTATTCTTTAGTCGTCTCGTCTCGTCTCCTCATCTCCTGCAGACGTTTCTTGTGCTTGCGCTGTTATATGGGCCACGACCCGAGCGGCAGCGAGCGGCAGTCGAGCAAAGTCGGGACAAGTCGGGACGGGGACAGGCACAGGGACAGGAATGGTGCGAATGCACTGCAAATTACGCAAACACCTCGTCTGAGGCGAGGCGAGGCGAGGCGAGGAAGCTCACATCGCCAGCAGTGGCGCCCTCCAACAAGACACTGCCACACCCCGCACAGGCCACACGCCGGCCGGCCGCGCGCCAGCCCTCCTGCGCTGGACGCCAGGGACAAGATGCGTCTTCCGCGAGTGTCGAAGGCTGCACGCGCCAAGCGGATGACAGGAGGTGCAACGAGAAGCTGCGCGTCTCACACACACGGCGGCGCGCCCGCTAGTTCGGCAGTCGCTCTGCTGGCACGTCGGATTGCGGAAGGAAGTGCTTAAAATTACAATTCTGTTCATGTTTTATGTTGTAAAGTTGTTAGCTTGTAACGATGTAATGTTAATAAATAAATTTATAAAGCTCACAAAAAAAAAATACACGAAGCACGTCCTTCCGGCTCATAAGTTTTGGAACTCAGGATTGCGTTCGCGCTAACGTGACGAATTGTCAATAAAAAAAAATGCGGCTGCTTTCGACCGAAAAGTAAGATTTTGTGTGTGTTGGGATAAGAACCGAATGCGAATTCTGCCATGCGCCTACATTATATGGGCGCCAACGGCCATACCATGTTGAGTACACCGGTTCTCGTCCGATCACCGAAGTTAAGCAACATCGGGCGTGGTTAGTACTTGGATGGTTGACCGCCTGGGAACACCACGTGCTGTTGGCTCCCCTTCATTTACTTTTTTTTTTTTTATACCGCCCTCTTTCCATACCACCGTTCTGTTGTGACAAAGATTCTTGCTTAAGCATTTTAAACTACTGTAGTGACCATAAGGTACGAAATTGCAGTAAATGTCTCAGTTTGAGGGAGAATGTGCTAACCAAGTTCGCCAGGAAGTCTTTGAAAACGACAAAACAGTACGAATAGGCAGATATGTTCTGAAATACGTCAGCGCCTGTTGTTGTGTAGCGGTGTACAATTCCTACTTCGATATGTAATCATAAAGTTATTCTTTAGTCGTCTCGTCTCGTCTCCTCATCTCCTGCAGACGTTTCTTGTGCTTGCGCTGTTATATGGGCCACGACCCGAGCGGCAGCGAGCGGCAGTCGAGCAAAGTCGGGACAAGTCGGGACGGGGACAGGCACAGGGACAGGAATGGTGCGAATGCACTGCAAATTACGCAAACACCTCGTCTGAGGCGAGGCGAGGCGAGGCGAGGAAGCTCACATCGCCAGCAGTGGCGCCCTCCAACAAGACACTGCCACACCCCGCACAGGCCACACGCCGGCCGGCCGCGCGCCAGCCCTCCTGCGCTGGACGCCAGGGACAAGATGCGTCTTCCGCGAGTGTCGAAGGCTGCACGCGCCAAGCGGATGACAGGAGGTGCAACGAGAAGCTGCGCGTCTCACACACACGGCGGCGCGCCCGCTAGTTCGGCAGTCGCTCTGCTGGCACGTCGGATTGCGGAAGGAAGTGCTTAAAATTACAATTCTGTTCATGTTTTATGTTGTAAAGTTGTTAGCTTGTAACGATGTAATGTTAATAAATAAATTTATAAAGCTCACAAAAAAAAAATACACGAAGCACGTCCTTCCGGCTCATAAGTTTTGGAACTCAGGATTGCGTTCGCGCTAACGTGACGAATTGTCAATAAAAAAAAATGCGGCTGCTTTCGACCGAAAAGTAAGATTTTGTGTGTGTTGGGATAAGAACCGAATGCGAATTCTGCCATGCGCCTACATTATATGGGCGCCAACGGCCATACCATGTTGAGTACACCGGTTCTCGTCCGATCACCGAAGTTAAGCAACATCGGGCGTGGTTAGTACTTGGATGGTTGACCGCCTGGGAACACCACGTGCTGTTGGCTCCCCTTCATTTACTTTTTTTTTTTTTATACCGCCCTCTTTCCATACCACCGTTCTGTTGTGACAAAGATTCTTGCTTAAGCATTTTAAACTACTGTAGTGACCATAAGGTACGAAATTGCAGTAAATGTCTCAGTTTGAGGGAGAATGTGCTAACCAAGTTCGCCAGGAAGTCTTTGAAAACGACAAAACAGTACGAATAGGCAGATATGTTCTGAAATACGTCAGCGCCTGTTGTTGTGTAGCGGTGTACAATTCCTACTTCGATATGTAATCATAAAGTTATTCTTTAGTCGTCTCGTCTCGTCTCCTCATCTCCTGCAGACGTTTCTTGTGCTTGCGCTGTTATATGGGCCACGACCCGAGCGGCAGCGAGCGGCAGTCGAGCAAAGTCGGGACAAGTCGGGACGGGGACAGGCACAGGGACAGGAATGGTGCGAATGCACTGCAAATTACGCAAACACCTCGTCTGAGGCGAGGCGAGGCGAGGCGAGGAAGCTCACATCGCCAGCAGTGGCGCCCTCCAACAAGACACTGCCACACCCCGCACAGGCCACACGCCGGCCGGCCGCGCGCCAGCCCTCCTGCGCTGGACGCCAGGGACAAGATGCGTCTTCCGCGAGTGTCGAAGGCTGCACGCGCCAAGCGGATGACAGGAGGTGCAACGAGAAGCTGCGCGTCTCACACACACGGCGGCGCGCCCGCTAGTTCGGCAGTCGCTCTGCTGGCACGTCGGATTGCGGAAGGAAGTGCTTAAAATTACAATTCTGTTCATGTTTTATGTTGTAAAGTTGTTAGCTTGTAACGATGTAATGTTAATAAATAAATTTATAAAGCTCACAAAAAAAAAATACACGAAGCACGTCCTTCCGGCTCATAAGTTTTGGAACTCAGGATTGCGTTCGCGCTAACGTGACGAATTGTCAATAAAAAAAAATGCGGCTGCTTTCGACCGAAAAGTAAGATTTTGTGTGTGTTGGGATAAGAACCGAATGCGAATTCTGCCATGCGCCTACATTATATGGGCGCCAACGGCCATACCATGTTGAGTACACCGGTTCTCGTCCGATCACCGAAGTTAAGCAACATCGGGCGTGGTTAGTACTTGGATGGTTGACCGCCTGGGAACACCACGTGCTGTTGGCTCCCCTTCATTTACTTTTTTTTTTTTTATACCGCCCTCTTTCCATACCACCGTTCTGTTGTGACAAAGATTCTTGCTTAAGCATTTTAAACTACTGTAGTGACCATAAGGTACGAAATTGCAGTAAATGTCTCAGTTTGAGGGAGAATGTGCTAACCAAGTTCGCCAGGAAGTCTTTGAAAACGACAAAACAGTACGAATAGGCAGATATGTTCTGAAATACGTCAGCGCCTGTTGTTGTGTAGCGGTGTACAATTCCTACTTCGATATGTAATCATAAAGTTATTCTTTAGTCGTCTCGTCTCGTCTCCTCATCTCCTGCAGACGTTTCTTGTGCTTGCGCTGTTATATGGGCCACGACCCGAGCGGCAGCGAGCGGCAGTCGAGCAAAGTCGGGACAAGTCGGGACGGGGACAGGCACAGGGACAGGAATGGTGCGAATGCACTGCAAATTACGCAAACACCTCGTCTGAGGCGAGGCGAGGCGAGGCGAGGAAGCTCACATCGCCAGCAGTGGCGCCCTCCAACAAGACACTGCCACACCCCGCACAGGCCACACGCCGGCCGGCCGCGCGCCAGCCCTCCTGCGCTGGACGCCAGGGACAAGATGCGTCTTCCGCGAGTGTCGAAGGCTGCACGCGCCAAGCGGATGACAGGAGGTGCAACGAGAAGCTGCGCGTCTCACACACACGGCGGCGCGCCCGCTAGTTCGGCAGTCGCTCTGCTGGCACGTCGGATTGCGGAAGGAAGTGCTTAAAATTACAATTCTGTTCATGTTTTATGTTGTAAAGTTGTTAGCTTGTAACGATGTAATGTTAATAAATAAATTTATAAAGCTCACAAAAAAAAAATACACGAAGCACGTCCTTCCGGCTCATAAGTTTTGGAACTCAGGATTGCGTTCGCGCTAACGTGACGAATTGTCAATAAAAAAAAATGCGGCTGCTTTCGACCGAAAAGTAAGATTTTGTGTGTGTTGGGATAAGAACCGAATGCGAATTCTGCCATGCGCCTACATTATATGGGCGCCAACGGCCATACCATGTTGAGTACACCGGTTCTCGTCCGATCACCGAAGTTAAGCAACATCGGGCGTGGTTAGTACTTGGATGGGTGACCGCCTGGGAACACCACGTGCTGTTGGCTCCCCTTCATTTACTTTTTTTTTTTTATACCGCCCTCTTTCCATACCACCGTTCTGTTGTGACAAAGATTCTTGCTTAAGCATTTTAAACTACTGTAGTGACCATAAGGTACGAAATTGCAGTAAATGTCTCAGTTTGAGGGAGAATGTGCTAACCAAGTTCGCCAGGAAGTCTTTGAAAACGACAAAACAGTACGAATAGGCAGATATGTTCTGAAATACGTCAGCGCCTGTTGTTGTGTAGCGGTGTACAATTCCTACTTCGATATGTAATCATAAAGTTATTCTTTAGTCGTCTCGTCTCGTCTCCTCATCTCCTGCAGACGTTTCTTGTGCTTGCGCTGTTATATGGGCCACGACCCGAGCGGCAGCGAGCGGCAGTCGAGCAAAGTCGGGACAAGTCGGGACGGGGACAGGCACAGGGACAGGAATGGTGCGAATGCACTGCAAATTACGCAAACACCTCGTCTGAGGCGAGGCGAGGCGAGGCGAGGAAGCTCACATCGCCAGCAGTGGCGCCCTCCAACAAGACACTGCCACACCCCGCACAGGCCACACGCCGGCCGGCCGCGCGCCAGCCCTCCTGCGCTGGACGCCAGGGACAAGATGCGTCTTCCGCGAGTGTCGAAGGCTGCACGCGCCAAGCGGATGACAGGAGGTGCAACGAGAAGCTGCGCGTCTCACACACACGGCGGCGCGCCCGCTAGTTCGGCAGTCGCTCTGCTGGCACGTCGGATTGCGGAAGGAAGTGCTTAAAATTACAATTCTGTTCATGTTTTATGTTGTAAAGTTGTTAGCTTGTAACGATGTAATGTTAATAAATAAATTTATAAAGCTCACAAAAAAAAAATACACGAAGCACGTCCTTCCGGCTCATAAGTTTTGGAACTCAGGATTGCGTTCGCGCTAACGTGACGAATTGTCAATAAAAAAAAATGCGGCTGCTTTCGACCGAAAAGTAAGATTTTGTGTGTGTTGGGATAAGAACCGAATGCGAATTCTGCCATGCGCCTACATTATATGGGCGCCAACGGCCATACCATGTTGAGTACACCGGTTCTCGTCCGATCACCGAAGTTAAGCAACATCGGGCGTGGTTAGTACTTGGATGGGTGACCGCCTGGGAACACCACGTGCTGTTGGCTCCCCTTCATTTACTTTTTTTTTTTTATACCGCCCTCTTTCCATACCACCGTTCTGTTGTGACAAAGATTCTTGCTTAAGCATTTTAAACTACTGTAGTGACCATAAGGTACGAAATTGCAGTAAATGTCTCAGTTTGAGGGAGAATGTGCTAACCAAGTTCGCCAGGAAGTCTTTGAAAACGACAAAACAGTACGAATAGGCAGATATGTTCTGAAATACGTCAGCGCCTGTTGTTGTGTAGCGGTGTACAATTCCTACTTCGATATGTAATCATAAAGTTATTCTTTAGTCGTCTCGTCTCGTCTCCTCATCTCCTGCAGACGTTTCTTGTGCTTGCGCTGTTATATGGGCCACGACCCGAGCGGCAGCGAGCGGCAGTCGAGCAAAGTCGGGACAAGTCGGGACGGGGACAGGCACAGGGACAGGAATGGTGCGAATGCACTGCAAATTACGCAAACACCTCGTCTGAGGCGAGGCGAGGCGAGGCGAGGAAGCTCACATCGCCAGCAGTGGCGCCCTCCAACAAGACACTGCCACACCCCGCACAGGCCACACGCCGGCCGGCCGCGCGCCAGCCCTCCTGCGCTGGACGCCAGGGACAAGATGCGTCTTCCGCGAGTGTCGAAGGCTGCACGCGCCAAGCGGATGACAGGAGGTGCAACGAGAAGCTGCGCGTCTCACACACACGGCGGCGCGCCCGCTAGTTCGGCAGTCGCTCTGCTGGCACGTCGGATTGCGGAAGGAAGTGCTTAAAATTACAATTCTGTTCATGTTTTATGTTGTAAAGTTGTTAGCTTGTAACGATGTAATGTTAATAAATAAATTTATAAAGCTCACAAAAAAAAAATACACGAAGCACGTCCTTCCGGCTCATAAGTTTTGGAACTCAGGATTGCGTTCGCGCTAACGTGACGAATTGTCAATAAAAAAAAATGCGGCTGCTTTCGACCGAAAAGTAAGATTTTGTGTGTGTTGGGATAAGAACCGAATGCGAATTCTGCCATGCGCCTACATTATATGGGCGCCAACGGCCATACCATGTTGAGTACACCGGTTCTCGTCCGATCACCGAAGTTAAGCAACATCGGGCGTGGTTAGTACTTGGATGGGTGACCGCCTGGGAACACCACGTGCTGTTGGCTCCCCTTCATTTACTTTTTTTTTTTTATACCGCCCTCTTTCCATACCACCGTTCTGTTGTGACAAAGATTCTTGCTTAAGCATTTTAAACTACTGTAGTGACCATAAGGTACGAAATTGCAGTAAATGTCTCAGTTTGAGGGAGAATGTGCTAACCAAGTTCGCCAGGAAGTCTTTGAAAACGACAAAACAGTACGAATAGGCAGATATGTTCTGAAATACGTCAGCGCCTGTTGTTGTGTAGCGGTGTACAATTCCTACTTCGATATGTAATCATAAAGTTATTCTTTAGTCGTCTCGTCTCGTCTCCTCATCTCCTGCAGACGTTTCTTGTGCTTGCGCTGTTATATGGGCCACGACCCGAGCGGCAGCGAGCGGCAGTCGAGCAAAGTCGGGACAAGTCGGGACGGGGACAGGCACAGGGACAGGAATGGTGCGAATGCACTGCAAATTACGCAAACACCTCGTCTGAGGCGAGGCGAGGCGAGGCGAGGAAGCTCACATCGCCAGCAGTGGCGCCCTCCAACAAGACACTGCCACACCCCGCACAGGCCACACGCCGGCCGGCCGCGCGCCAGCCCTCCTGCGCTGGACGCCAGGGACAAGATGCGTCTTCCGCGAGTGTCGAAGGCTGCACGCGCCAAGCGGATGACAGGAGGTGCAACGAGAAGCTGCGCGTCTCACACACACGGCGGCGCGCCCGCTAGTTCGGCAGTCGCTCTGCTGGCACGTCGGATTGCGGAAGGAAGTGCTTAAAATTACAATTCTGTTCATGTTTTATGTTGTAAAGTTGTTAGCTTGTAACGATGTAATGTTAATAAATAAATTTATAAAGCTCACAAAAAAAAAAATACACGAAGCACGTCCTTCCGGCTCATAAGTTTTGGAACTCAGGATTGCGTTCGCGCTAACGTGACGAATTGTCAATAAAAAAAAATGCGGCTGCTTTCGACCGAAAAGTAAGATTTTGTGTGTGTTGGGATAAGAACCGAATGCGAATTCTGCCATGCGCCTACATTATATGGGCGCCAACGGCCATACCATGTTGAGTACACCGGTTCTCGTCCGATCACCGAAGTTAAGCAACATCGGGCGTGGTTAGTACTTGGATGGGTGACCGCCTGGGAACACCACGTGCTGTTGGCTCCCCTTCATTTACTTTTTTTTTTTTATACCGCCCTCTTTCCATACCACCGTTCTGTTGTGACAAAGATTCTTGCTTAAGCATTTTAAACTACTGTAGTGACCATAAGGTACGAAATTGCAGTAAATGTCTCAGTTTGAGGGAGAATGTGCTAACCAAGTTCGCCAGGAAGTCTTTGAAAACGACAAAACAGTACGAATAGGCAGATATGTTCTGAAATACGTCAGCGCCTGTTGTTGTGTAGCGGTGTACAATTCCTACTTCGATATGTAATCATAAAGTTATTCTTTAGTCGTCTCGTCTCGTCTCCTCATCTCCTGCAGACGTTTCTTGTGCTTGCGCTGTTATATGGGCCACGACCCGAGCGGCAGCGAGCGGCAGTCGAGCAAAGTCGGGACAAGTCGGGACGGGGACAGGCACAGGGACAGGAATGGTGCGAATGCACTGCAAATTACGCAAACACCTCGTCTGAGGCGAGGCGAGGCGAGGCGAGGAAGCTCACATCGCCAGCAGTGGCGCCCTCCAACAAGACACTGCCACACCCCGCACAGGCCACACGCCGGCCGGCCGCGCGCCAGCCCTCCTGCGCTGGACGCCAGGGACAAGATGCGTCTTCCGCGAGTGTCGAAGGCTGCACGCGCCAAGCGGATGACAGGAGGTGCAACGAGAAGCTGCGCGTCTCACACACACGGCGGCGCGCCCGCTAGTTCGGCAGTCGCTCTGCTGGCACGTCGGATTGCGGAAGGAAGTGCTTAAAATTACAATTCTGTTCATGTTTTATGTTGTAAAGTTGTTAGCTTGTAACGATGTAATGTTAATAAATAAATTTATAAAGCTCACAAAAAAAAAATACACGAAGCACGTCCTTCCGGCTCATAAGTTTTGGAACTCAGGATTGCGTTCGCGCTAACGTGACGAATTGTCAATAAAAAAAAATGCGGCTGCTTTCGACCGAAAAGTAAGATTTTGTGTGTGTTGGGATAAGAACCGAATGCGAATTCTGCCATGCGCCTACATTATATGGGCGCCAACGGCCATACCATGTTGAGTACACCGGTTCTCGTCCGATCACCGAAGTTAAGCAACATCGGGCGTGGTTAGTACTTGGATGGGTGACCGCCTGGGAACACCACGTGCTGTTGGCTCCCCTTCATTTACTTTTTTTTTTTTATACCGCCCTCTTTCCATACCACCGTTCTGTTGTGACAAAGATTCTTGCTTAAGCATTTTAAACTACTGTAGTGACCATAAGGTACGAAATTGCAGTAAATGTCTCAGTTTGAGGGAGAATGTGCTAACCAAGTTCGCCAGGAAGTCTTTGAAAACGACAAAACAGTACGAATAGGCAGATATGTTCTGAAATACGTCAGCGCCTGTTGTTGTGTAGCGGTGTACAATTCCTACTTCGATATGTAATCATAAAGTTATTCTTTAGTCGTCTCGTCTCGTCTCCTCATCTCCTGCAGACGTTTCTTGTGCTTGCGCTGTTATATGGGCCACGACCCGAGCGGCAGCGAGCGGCAGTCGAGCAAAGTCGGGACAAGTCGGGACGGGGACAGGCACAGGGACAGGAATGGTGCGAATGCACTGCAAATTACGCAAACACCTCGTCTGAGGCGAGGCGAGGCGAGGCGAGGAAGCTCACATCGCCAGCAGTGGCGCCCTCCAACAAGACACTGCCACACCCCGCACAGGCCACACGCCGGCCGGCCGCGCGCCAGCCCTCCTGCGCTGGACGCCAGGGACAAGATGCGTCTTCCGCGAGTGTCGAAGGCTGCACGCGCCAAGCGGATGACAGGAGGTGCAACGAGAAGCTGCGCGTCTCACACACACGGCGGCGCGCCCGCTAGTTCGGCAGTCGCTCTGCTGGCACGTCGGATTGCGGAAGGAAGTGCTTAAAATTACAATTCTGTTCATGTTTTATGTTGTAAAGTTGTTAGCTTGTAACGATGTAATGTTAATAAATAAATTTATAAAGCTCACAAAAAAAAAATACACGAAGCACGTCCTTCCGGCTCATAAGTTTTGGAACTCAGGATTGCGTTCGCGCTAACGTGACGAATTGTCAATAAAAAAAAATGCGGCTGCTTTCGACCGAAAAGTAAGATTTTGTGTGTGTTGGGATAAGAACCGAATGCGAATTCTGCCATGCGCCTACATTATATGGGCGCCAACGGCCATACCATGTTGAGTACACCGGTTCTCGTCCGATCACCGAAGTTAAGCAACATCGGGCGTGGTTAGTACTTGGATGGTTGACCGCCTGGGAACACCACGTGCTGTTGGCTCCCCTTCATTTACTTTTTTTTTTTTTATACCGCCCTCTTTCCATACCACCGTTCTGTTGTGACAAAGATTCTTGCTTAAGCATTTTAAACTACTGTAGTGACCATAAGGTACGAAATTGCAGTAAATGTCTCAGTTTGAGGGAGAATGTGCTAACCAAGTTCGCCAGGAAGTCTTTGAAAACGACAAAACAGTACGAATAGGCAGATATGTTCTGAAATACGTCAGCGCCTGTTGTTGTGTAGCGGTGTACAATTCCTACTTCGATATGTAATCATAAAGTTATTCTTTAGTCGTCTCGTCTCGTCTCCTCATCTCCTGCAGACGTTTCTTGTGCTTGCGCTGTTATATGGGCCACGACCCGAGCGGCAGCGAGCGGCAGTCGAGCAAAGTCGGGACAAGTCGGGACGGGGACAGGCACAGGGACAGGAATGGTGCGAATGCACTGCAAATTACGCAAACACCTCGTCTGAGGCGAGGCGAGGCGAGGCGAGGAAGCTCACATCGCCAGCAGTGGCGCCCTCCAACAAGACACTGCCACACCCCGCACAGGCCACACGCCGGCCGGCCGCGCGCCAGCCCTCCTGCGCTGGACGCCAGGGACAAGATGCGTCTTCCGCGAGTGTCGAAGGCTGCACGCGCCAAGCGGATGACAGGAGGTGCAACGAGAAGCTGCGCGTCTCACACACACGGCGGCGCGCCCGCTAGTTCGGCAGTCGCTCTGCTGGCACGTCGGATTGCGGAAGGAAGTGCTTAAAATTACAATTCTGTTCATGTTTTATGTTGTAAAGTTGTTAGCTTGTAACGATGTAATGTTAATAAATAAATTTATAAAGCTCACAAAAAAAAAATACACGAAGCACGTCCTTCCGGCTCATAAGTTTTGGAACTCAGGATTGCGTTCGCGCTAACGTGACGAATTGTCAATAAAAAAAAATGCGGCTGCTTTCGACCGAAAAGTAAGATTTTGTGTGTGTTGGGATAAGAACCGAATGCGAATTCTGCCATGCGCCTACATTATATGGGCGCCAACGGCCATACCATGTTGAGTACACCGGTTCTCGTCCGATCACCGAAGTTAAGCAACATCGGGCGTGGTTAGTACTTGGATGGTTGACCGCCTGGGAACACCACGTGCTGTTGGCTCCCCTTCATTTACTTTTTTTTTTTTTATACCGCCCTCTTTCCATACCACCGTTCTGTTGTGACAAAGATTCTTGCTTAAGCATTTTAAACTACTGTAGTGACCATAAGGTACGAAATTGCAGTAAATGTCTCAGTTTGAGGGAGAATGTGCTAACCAAGTTCGCCAGGAAGTCTTTGAAAACGACAAAACAGTACGAATAGGCAGATATGTTCTGAAATACGTCAGCGCCTGTTGTTGTGTAGCGGTGTACAATTCCTACTTCGATATGTAATCATAAAGTTATTCTTTAGTCGTCTCGTCTCGTCTCCTCATCTCCTGCAGACGTTTCTTGTGCTTGCGCTGTTATATGGGCCACGACCCGAGCGGCAGCGAGCGGCAGTCGAGCAAAGTCGGGACAAGTCGGGACGGGGACAGGCACAGGGACAGGAATGGTGCGAATGCACTGCAAATTACGCAAACACCTCGTCTGAGGCGAGGCGAGGCGAGGCGAGGAAGCTCACATCGCCAGCAGTGGCGCCCTCCAACAAGACACTGCCACACCCCGCACAGGCCACACGCCGGCCGGCCGCGCGCCAGCCCTCCTGCGCTGGACGCCAGGGACAAGATGCGTCTTCCGCGAGTGTCGAAGGCTGCACGCGCCAAGCGGATGACAGGAGGTGCAACGAGAAGCTGCGCGTCTCACACACACGGCGGCGCGCCCGCTAGTTCGGCAGTCGCTCTGCTGGCACGTCGGATTGCGGAAGGAAGTGCTTAAAATTACAATTCTGTTCATGTTTTATGTTGTAAAGTTGTTAGCTTGTAACGATGTAATGTTAATAAATAAATTTATAAAGCTCACAAAAAAAAAATACACGAAGCACGTCCTTCCGGCTCATAAGTTTTGGAACTCAGGATTGCGTTCGCGCTAACGTGACGAATTGTCAATAAAAAAAAATGCGGCTGCTTTCGACCGAAAAGTAAGATTTTGTGTGTGTTGGGATAAGAACCGAATGCGAATTCTGCCATGCGCCTACATTATATGGGCGCCAACGGCCATACCATGTTGAGTACACCGGTTCTCGTCCGATCACCGAAGTTAAGCAACATCGGGCGTGGTTAGTACTTGGATGGTTGACCGCCTGGGAACACCACGTGCTGTTGGCTCCCCTTCATTTACTTTTTTTTTTTTTATACCGCCCTCTTTCCATACCACCGTTCTGTTGTGACAAAGATTCTTGCTTAAGCATTTTAAACTACTGTAGTGACCATAAGGTACGAAATTGCAGTAAATGTCTCAGTTTGAGGGAGAATGTGCTAACCAAGTTCGCCAGGAAGTCTTTGAAAACGACAAAACAGTACGAATAGGCAGATATGTTCTGAAATACGTCAGCGCCTGTTGTTGTGTAGCGGTGTACAATTCCTACTTCGATATGTAATCATAAAGTTATTCTTTAGTCGTCTCGTCTCGTCTCCTCATCTCCTGCAGACGTTTCTTGTGCTTGCGCTGTTATATGGGCCACGACCCGAGCGGCAGCGAGCGGCAGTCGAGCAAAGTCGGGACAAGTCGGGACGGGGACAGGCACAGGGACAGGAATGGTGCGAATGCACTGCAAATTACGCAAACACCTCGTCTGAGGCGAGGCGAGGCGAGGCGAGGAAGCTCACATCGCCAGCAGTGGCGCCCTCCAACAAGACACTGCCACACCCCGCACAGGCCACACGCCGGCCGGCCGCGCGCCAGCCCTCCTGCGCTGGACGCCAGGGACAAGATGCGTCTTCCGCGAGTGTCGAAGGCTGCACGCGCCAAGCGGATGACAGGAGGTGCAACGAGAAGCTGCGCGTCTCACACACACGGCGGCGCGCCCGCTAGTTCGGCAGTCGCTCTGCTGGCACGTCGGATTGCGGAAGGAAGTGCTTAAAATTACAATTCTGTTCATGTTTTATGTTGTAAAGTTGTTAGCTTGTAACGATGTAATGTTAATAAATAAATTTATAAAGCTCACAAAAAAAAAATACACGAAGCACGTCCTTCCGGCTCATAAGTTTTGGAACTCAGGATTGCGTTCGCGCTAACGTGACGAATTGTCAATAAAAAAAAATGCGGCTGCTTTCGACCGAAAAGTAAGATTTTGTGTGTGTTGGGATAAGAACCGAATGCGAATTCTGCCATGCGCCTACATTATATGGGCGCCAACGGCCATACCATGTTGAGTACACCGGTTCTCGTCCGATCACCGAAGTTAAGCAACATCGGGCGTGGTTAGTACTTGGATGGGTGACCGCCTGGGAACACCACGTGCTGTTGGCTCCCCTTCATTTACTTTTTTTTTTTTATACCGCCCTCTTTCCATACCACCGTTCTGTTGTGACAAAGATTCTTGCTTAAGCATTTTAAACTACTGTAGTGACCATAAGGTACGAAATTGCAGTAAATGTCTCAGTTTGAGGGAGAATGTGCTAACCAAGTTCGCCAGGAAGTCTTTGAAAACGACAAAACAGTACGAATAGGCAGATATGTTCTGAAATACGTCAGCGCCTGTTGTTGTGTAGCGGTGTACAATTCCTACTTCGATATGTAATCATAAAGTTATTCTTTAGTCGTCTCGTCTCGTCTCCTCATCTCCTGCAGACGTTTCTTGTGCTTGCGCTGTTATATGGGCCACGACCCGAGCGGCAGCGAGCGGCAGTCGAGCAAAGTCGGGACAAGTCGGGACGGGGACAGGCACAGGGACAGGAATGGTGCGAATGCACTGCAAATTACGCAAACACCTCGTCTGAGGCGAGGCGAGGCGAGGCGAGGAAGCTCACATCGCCAGCAGTGGCGCCCTCCAACAAGACACTGCCACACCCCGCACAGGCCACACGCCGGCCGGCCGCGCGCCAGCCCTCCTGCGCTGGACGCCAGGGACAAGATGCGTCTTCCGCGAGTGTCGAAGGCTGCACGCGCCAAGCGGATGACAGGAGGTGCAACGAGAAGCTGCGCGTCTCACACACACGGCGGCGCGCCCGCTAGTTCGGCAGTCGCTCTGCTGGCACGTCGGATTGCGGAAGGAAGTGCTTAAAATTACAATTCTGTTCATGTTTTATGTTGTAAAGTTGTTAGCTTGTAACGATGTAATGTTAATAAATAAATTTATAAAGCTCACAAAAAAAAAATACACGAAGCACGTCCTTCCGGCTCATAAGTTTTGGAACTCAGGATTGCGTTCGCGCTAACGTGACGAATTGTCAATAAAAAAAAATGCGGCTGCTTTCGACCGAAAAGTAAGATTTTGTGTGTGTTGGGATAAGAACCGAATGCGAATTCTGCCATGCGCCTACATTATATGGGCGCCAACGGCCATACCATGTTGAGTACACCGGTTCTCGTCCGATCACCGAAGTTAAGCAACATCGGGCGTGGTTAGTACTTGGATGGTTGACCGCCTGGGAACACCACGTGCTGTTGGCTCCCCTTCATTTACTTTTTTTTTTTTTATACCGCCCTCTTTCCATACCACCGTTCTGTTGTGACAAAGATTCTTGCTTAAGCATTTTAAACTACTGTAGTGACCATAAGGTACGAAATTGCAGTAAATGTCTCAGTTTGAGGGAGAATGTGCTAACCAAGTTCGCCAGGAAGTCTTTGAAAACGACAAAACAGTACGAATAGGCAGATATGTTCTGAAATACGTCAGCGCCTGTTGTTGTGTAGCGGTGTACAATTCCTACTTCGATATGTAATCATAAAGTTATTCTTTAGTCGTCTCGTCTCGTCTCCTCATCTCCTGCAGACGTTTCTTGTGCTTGCGCTGTTATATGGGCCACGACCCGAGCGGCAGCGAGCGGCAGTCGAGCAAAGTCGGGACAAGTCGGGACGGGGACAGGCACAGGGACAGGAATGGTGCGAATGCACTGCAAATTACGCAAACACCTCGTCTGAGGCGAGGCGAGGCGAGGCGAGGAAGCTCACATCGCCAGCAGTGGCGCCCTCCAACAAGACACTGCCACACCCCGCACAGGCCACACGCCGGCCGGCCGCGCGCCAGCCCTCCTGCGCTGGACGCCAGGGACAAGATGCGTCTTCCGCGAGTGTCGAAGGCTGCACGCGCCAAGCGGATGACAGGAGGTGCAACGAGAAGCTGCGCGTCTCACACACACGGCGGCGCGCCCGCTAGTTCGGCAGTCGCTCTGCTGGCACGTCGGATTGCGGAAGGAAGTGCTTAAAATTACAATTCTGTTCATGTTTTATGTTGTAAAGTTGTTAGCTTGTAACGATGTAATGTTAATAAATAAATTTATAAAGCTCACAAAAAAAAAATACACGAAGCACGTCCTTCCGGCTCATAAGTTTTGGAACTCAGGATTGCGTTCGCGCTAACGTGACGAATTGTCAATAAAAAAAAATGCGGCTGCTTTCGACCGAAAAGTAAGATTTTGTGTGTGTTGGGATAAGAACCGAATGCGAATTCTGCCATGCGCCTACATTATATGGGCGCCAACGGCCATACCATGTTGAGTACACCGGTTCTCGTCCGATCACCGAAGTTAAGCAACATCGGGCGTGGTTAGTACTTGGATGGTTGACCGCCTGGGAACACCACGTGCTGTTGGCTCCCCTTCATTTACTTTTTTTTTTTTTATACCGCCCTCTTTCCATACCACCGTTCTGTTGTGACAAAGATTCTTGCTTAAGCATTTTAAACTACTGTAGTGACCATAAGGTACGAAATTGCAGTAAATGTCTCAGTTTGAGGGAGAATGTGCTAACCAAGTTCGCCAGGAAGTCTTTGAAAACGACAAAACAGTACGAATAGGCAGATATGTTCTGAAATACGTCAGCGCCTGTTGTTGTGTAGCGGTGTACAATTCCTACTTCGATATGTAATCATAAAGTTATTCTTTAGTCGTCTCGTCTCGTCTCCTCATCTCCTGCAGACGTTTCTTGTGCTTGCGCTGTTATATGGGCCACGACCCGAGCGGCAGCGAGCGGCAGTCGAGCAAAGTCGGGACAAGTCGGGACGGGGACAGGCACAGGGACAGGAATGGTGCGAATGCACTGCAAATTACGCAAACACCTCGTCTGAGGCGAGGCGAGGCGAGGCGAGGAAGCTCACATCGCCAGCAGTGGCGCCCTCCAACAAGACACTGCCACACCCCGCACAGGCCACACGCCGGCCGGCCGCGCGCCAGCCCTCCTGCGCTGGACGCCAGGGACAAGATGCGTCTTCCGCGAGTGTCGAAGGCTGCACGCGCCAAGCGGATGACAGGAGGTGCAACGAGAAGCTGCGCGTCTCACACACACGGCGGCGCGCCCGCTAGTTCGGCAGTCGCTCTGCTGGCACGTCGGATTGCGGAAGGAAGTGCTTAAAATTACAATTCTGTTCATGTTTTATGTTGTAAAGTTGTTAGCTTGTAACGATGTAATGTTAATAAATAAATTTATAAAGCTCACAAAAAAAAAATACACGAAGCACGTCCTTCCGGCTCATAAGTTTTGGAACTCAGGATTGCGTTCGCGCTAACGTGACGAATTGTCAATAAAAAAAAATGCGGCTGCTTTCGACCGAAAAGTAAGATTTTGTGTGTGTTGGGATAAGAACCGAATGCGAATTCTGCCATGCGCCTACATTATATGGGCGCCAACGGCCATACCATGTTGAGTACACCGGTTCTCGTCCGATCACCGAAGTTAAGCAACATCGGGCGTGGTTAGTACTTGGATGGGTGACCGCCTGGGAACACCACGTGCTGTTGGCTCCCCTTCATTTACTTTTTTTTTTTTATACCGCCCTCTTTCCATACCACCGTTCTGTTGTGACAAAGATTCTTGCTTAAGCATTTTAAACTACTGTAGTGACCATAAGGTACGAAATTGCAGTAAATGTCTCAGTTTGAGGGAGAATGTGCTAACCAAGTTCGCCAGGAAGTCTTTGAAAACGACAAAACAGTACGAATAGGCAGATATGTTCTGAAATACGTCAGCGCCTGTTGTTGTGTAGCGGTGTACAATTCCTACTTCGATATGTAATCATAAAGTTATTCTTTAGTCGTCTCGTCTCGTCTCCTCATCTCCTGCAGACGTTTCTTGTGCTTGCGCTGTTATATGGGCCACGACCCGAGCGGCAGCGAGCGGCAGTCGAGCAAAGTCGGGACAAGTCGGGACGGGGACAGGCACAGGGACAGGAATGGTGCGAATGCACTGCAAATTACGCAAACACCTCGTCTGAGGCGAGGCGAGGCGAGGCGAGGAAGCTCACATCGCCAGCAGTGGCGCCCTCCAACAAGACACTGCCACACCCCGCACAGGCCACACGCCGGCCGGCCGCGCGCCAGCCCTCCTGCGCTGGACGCCAGGGACAAGATGCGTCTTCCGCGAGTGTCGAAGGCTGCACGCGCCAAGCGGATGACAGGAGGTGCAACGAGAAGCTGCGCGTCTCACACACACGGCGGCGCGCCCGCTAGTTCGGCAGTCGCTCTGCTGGCACGTCGGATTGCGGAAGGAAGTGCTTAAAATTACAATTCTGTTCATGTTTTATGTTGTAAAGTTGTTAGCTTGTAACGATGTAATGTTAATAAATAAATTTATAAAGCTCACAAAAAAAAAATACACGAAGCACGTCCTTCCGGCTCATAAGTTTTGGAACTCAGGATTGCGTTCGCGCTAACGTGACGAATTGTCAATAAAAAAAAATGCGGCTGCTTTCGACCGAAAAGTAAGATTTTGTGTGTGTTGGGATAAGAACCGAATGCGAATTCTGCCATGCGCCTACATTATATGGGCGCCAACGGCCATACCATGTTGAGTACACCGGTTCTCGTCCGATCACCGAAGTTAAGCAACATCGGGCGTGGTTAGTACTTGGATGGGTGACCGCCTGGGAACACCACGTGCTGTTGGCTCCCCTTCATTTACTTTTTTTTTTTTTATACCGCCCTCTTTCCATACCACCGTTCTGTTGTGACAAAGATTCTTGCTTAAGCATTTTAAACTACTGTAGTGACCATAAGGTACGAAATTGCAGTAAAAGTCTCAGTTTGAGGGAGAATGTGCTAACCAAGTTCGCCAGGAAGTCTTTGAAAACGACAAAACAGTACGAATAGGCAGATATGTTCTGAAATACGTCAGCGCCTGTTGTTGTGTAGCGGTGTACAATTCCTACTTCGATATGTAATCAAAGTTATTCTTTAGTCGTCTCGTCTCGTCTCCTCATCTCCTGCAGACGTTTCTTGTGCTTGCGCTGTTATATGGGCCACGACCCGAGCGGCAGCGAGCAAAGTCGGGACAAGTCGGGACGGGGACAGGCACAGGGACAGGAATGGTGCGAATGCACTGCAAATTACGCAAACACCTCGTCTGAGGCGAGGCGAGGCGAGGCGAGGAAGCTCACATCGCCAGCAGTGGCGCCCTCCAACAAGACACTGCCACACCCCGCACAGGCCACACGCCGGCCGGCCGCGCGCCAGCCCTCCTGCGCTGGACGCCAGGGACAAGATGCGTCTTCCGCGAGTGTCGAAGGCTGCACGCGCCAAGCGGATGACAGGAGGTGCAACGAGAAGCTGCGCGTCTCACACACACGGCGGCGCGCCCGCTAGTTCGGCAGTCGCTCTGCTGGCACGTCGGATTGCGGAAGGAAGTGCTTAAAATTACAATTCTGTTCATGTTTTATGTTGTAAAGTTGTTAGCTTGTAACGATGTAATGTTAATAAATAAATTTATAAAGCTCACAAAAAAAAAATACACGAAGCACGTCCTTCCGGCTCATAAGTTTTGGAACTCAGGATTGCGTTCGCGCTAACGTGACGAATTGTCAATAAAAAAAAATGCGGCTGCTTTCGACCGAAAAGTAAGATTTTGTGTGTGTTGGGATAAGAACCGAATGCGAATTCTGCCATGCGCCTACATTATATGGGCGCCAACGGCCATACCATGTTGAGTACACCGGTTCTCGTCCGATCACCGAAGTTAAGCAACATCGGGCGTGGTTAGTACTTGGATGGTTGACCGCCTGGGAACACCACGTGCTGTTGGCTCCCCTTCATTTACTTTTTTTTTTTTTATACCGCCCTCTTTCCATACCACCGTTCTGTTGTGACAAAGATTCTTGCTTAAGCATTTTAAACTACTGTAGTGACCATAAGGTACGAAATTGCAGTAAATGTCTCAGTTTGAGGGAGAATGTGCTAACCAAGTTCGCCAGGAAGTCTTTGAAAACGACAAAACAGTACGAATAGGCAGATATGTTCTGAAATACGTCAGCGCCTGTTGTTGTGTAGCGGTGTACAATTCCTACTTCGATATGTAATCATAAAGTTATTCTTTAGTCGTCTCGTCTCGTCTCCTCATCTCCTGCAGACGTTTCTTGTGCTTGCGCTGTTATATGGGCCACGACCCGAGCGGCAGCGAGCGGCAGTCGAGCAAAGTCGGGACAAGTCGGGACGGGGACAGGCACAGGGACAGGAATGGTGCGAATGCACTGCAAATTACGCAAACACCTCGTCTGAGGCGAGGCGAGGCGAGGCGAGGAAGCTCACATCGCCAGCAGTGGCGCCCTCCAACAAGACACTGCCACACCCCGCACAGGCCACACGCCGGCCGGCCGCGCGCCAGCCCTCCTGCGCTGGACGCCAGGGACAAGATGCGTCTTCCGCGAGTGTCGAAGGCTGCACGCGCCAAGCGGATGACAGGAGGTGCAACGAGAAGCTGCGCGTCTCACACACACGGCGGCGCGCCCGCTAGTTCGGCAGTCGCTCTGCTGGCACGTCGGATTGCGGAAGGAAGTGCTTAAAATTACAATTCTGTTCATGTTTTATGTTGTAAAGTTGTTAGCTTGTAACGATGTAATGTTAATAAATAAATTTATAAAGCTCACAAAAAAAAAATACACGAAGCACGTCCTTCCGGCTCATAAGTTTTGGAACTCAGGATTGCGTTCGCGCTAACGTGACGAATTGTCAATAAAAAAAAATGCGGCTGCTTTCGACCGAAAAGTAAGATTTTGTGTGTGTTGGGATAAGAACCGAATGCGAATTCTGCCATGCGCCTACATTATATGGGCGCCAACGGCCATACCATGTTGAGTACACCGGTTCTCGTCCGATCACCGAAGTTAAGCAACATCGGGCGTGGTTAGTACTTGGATGGGTGACCGCCTGGGAACACCACGTGCTGTTGGCTCCCCTTCATTTACTTTTTTTTTTTTATACCGCCCTCTTTCCATACCACCGTTCTGTTGTGACAAAGATTCTTGCTTAAGCATTTTAAACTACTGTAGTGACCATAAGGTACGAAATTGCAGTAAATGTCTCAGTTTGAGGGAGAATGTGCTAACCAAGTTCGCCAGGAAGTCTTTGAAAACGACAAAACAGTACGAATAGGCAGATATGTTCTGAAATACGTCAGCGCCTGTTGTTGTGTAGCGGTGTACAATTCCTACTTCGATATGTAATCATAAAGTTATTCTTTAGTCGTCTCGTCTCGTCTCCTCATCTCCTGCAGACGTTTCTTGTGCTTGCGCTGTTATATGGGCCACGACCCGAGCGGCAGCGAGCGGCAGTCGAGCAAAGTCGGGACAAGTCGGGACGGGGACAGGCACAGGGACAGGAATGGTGCGAATGCACTGCAAATTACGCAAACACCTCGTCTGAGGCGAGGCGAGGCGAGGCGAGGAAGCTCACATCGCCAGCAGTGGCGCCCTCCAACAAGACACTGCCACACCCCGCACAGGCCACACGCCGGCCGGCCGCGCGCCAGCCCTCCTGCGCTGGACGCCAGGGACAAGATGCGTCTTCCGCGAGTGTCGAAGGCTGCACGCGCCAAGCGGATGACAGGAGGTGCAACGAGAAGCTGCGCGTCTCACACACACGGCGGCGCGCCCGCTAGTTCGGCAGTCGCTCTGCTGGCACGTCGGATTGCGGAAGGAAGTGCTTAAAATTACAATTCTGTTCATGTTTTATGTTGTAAAGTTGTTAGCTTGTAACGATGTAATGTTAATAAATAAATTTATAAAGCTCACAAAAAAAAAATACACGAAGCACGTCCTTCCGGCTCATAAGTTTTGGAACTCAGGATTGCGTTCGCGCTAACGTGACGAATTGTCAATAAAAAAAAATGCGGCTGCTTTCGACCGAAAAGTAAGATTTTGTGTGTGTTGGGATAAGAACCGAATGCGAATTCTGCCATGCGCCTACATTATATGGGCGCCAACGGCCATACCATGTTGAGTACACCGGTTCTCGTCCGATCACCGAAGTTAAGCAACATCGGGCGTGGTTAGTACTTGGATGGTTGACCGCCTGGGAACACCACGTGCTGTTGGCTCCCCTTCATTTACTTTTTTTTTTTTTATACCGCCCTCTTTCCATACCACCGTTCTGTTGTGACAAAGATTCTTGCTTAAGCATTTTAAACTACTGTAGTGACCATAAGGTACGAAATTGCAGTAAATGTCTCAGTTTGAGGGAGAATGTGCTAACCAAGTTCGCCAGGAAGTCTTTGAAAACGACAAAACAGTACGAATAGGCAGATATGTTCTGAAATACGTCAGCGCCTGTTGTTGTGTAGCGGTGTACAATTCCTACTTCGATATGTAATCATAAAGTTATTCTTTAGTCGTCTCGTCTCGTCTCCTCATCTCCTGCAGACGTTTCTTGTGCTTGCGCTGTTATATGGGCCACGACCCGAGCGGCAGCGAGCGGCAGTCGAGCAAAGTCGGGACAAGTCGGGACGGGGACAGGCACAGGGACAGGAATGGTGCGAATGCACTGCAAATTACGCAAACACCTCGTCTGAGGCGAGGCGAGGCGAGGCGAGGAAGCTCACATCGCCAGCAGTGGCGCCCTCCAACAAGACACTGCCACACCCCGCACAGGCCACACGCCGGCCGGCCGCGCGCCAGCCCTCCTGCGCTGGACGCCAGGGACAAGATGCGTCTTCCGCGAGTGTCGAAGGCTGCACGCGCCAAGCGGATGACAGGAGGTGCAACGAGAAGCTGCGCGTCTCACACACACGGCGGCGCGCCCGCTAGTTCGGCAGTCGCTCTGCTGGCACGTCGGATTGCGGAAGGAAGTGCTTAAAATTACAATTCTGTTCATGTTTTATGTTGTAAAGTTGTTAGCTTGTAACGATGTAATGTTAATAAATAAATTTATAAAGCTCACAAAAAAAAAATACACGAAGCACGTCCTTCCGGCTCATAAGTTTTGGAACTCAGGATTGCGTTCGCGCTAACGTGACGAATTGTCAATAAAAAAAAATGCGGCTGCTTTCGACCGAAAAGTAAGATTTTGTGTGTGTTGGGATAAGAACCGAATGCGAATTCTGCCATGCGCCTACATTATATGGGCGCCAACGGCCATACCATGTTGAGTACACCGGTTCTCGTCCGATCACCGAAGTTAAGCAACATCGGGCGTGGTTAGTACTTGGATGGTTGACCGCCTGGGAACACCACGTGCTGTTGGCTCCCCTTCATTTACTTTTTTTTTTTTTATACCGCCCTCTTTCCATACCACCGTTCTGTTGTGACAAAGATTCTTGCTTAAGCATTTTAAACTACTGTAGTGACCATAAGGTACGAAATTGCAGTAAATGTCTCAGTTTGAGGGAGAATGTGCTAACCAAGTTCGCCAGGAAGTCTTTGAAAACGACAAAACAGTACGAATAGGCAGATATGTTCTGAAATACGTCAGCGCCTGTTGTTGTGTAGCGGTGTACAATTCCTACTTCGATATGTAATCATAAAGTTATTCTTTAGTCGTCTCGTCTCGTCTCCTCATCTCCTGCAGACGTTTCTTGTGCTTGCGCTGTTATATGGGCCACGACCCGAGCGGCAGCGAGCGGCAGTCGAGCAAAGTCGGGACAAGTCGGGACGGGGACAGGCACAGGGACAGGAATGGTGCGAATGCACTGCAAATTACGCAAACACCTCGTCTGAGGCGAGGCGAGGCGAGGCGAGGAAGCTCACATCGCCAGCAGTGGCGCCCTCCAACAAGACACTGCCACACCCCGCACAGGCCACACGCCGGCCGGCCGCGCGCCAGCCCTCCTGCGCTGGACGCCAGGGACAAGATGCGTCTTCCGCGAGTGTCGAAGGCTGCACGCGCCAAGCGGATGACAGGAGGTGCAACGAGAAGCTGCGCGTCTCACACACACGGCGGCGCGCCCGCTAGTTCGGCAGTCGCTCTGCTGGCACGTCGGATTGCGGAAGGAAGTGCTTAAAATTACAATTCTGTTCATGTTTTATGTTGTAAAGTTGTTAGCTTGTAACGATGTAATGTTAATAAATAAATTTATAAAGCTCACAAAAAAAAAATACACGAAGCACGTCCTTCCGGCTCATAAGTTTTGGAACTCAGGATTGCGTTCGCGCTAACGTGACGAATTGTCAATAAAAAAAAATGCGGCTGCTTTCGACCGAAAAGTAAGATTTTGTGTGTGTTGGGATAAGAACCGAATGCGAATTCTGCCATGCGCCTACATTATATGGGCGCCAACGGCCATACCATGTTGAGTACACCGGTTCTCGTCCGATCACCGAAGTTAAGCAACATCGGGCGTGGTTAGTACTTGGATGGGTGACCGCCTGGGAACACCACGTGCTGTTGGCTCCCCTTCATTTACTTTTTTTTTTTTATACCGCCCTCTTTCCATACCACCGTTCTGTTGTGACAAAGATTCTTGCTTAAGCATTTTAAACTACTGTAGTGACCATAAGGTACGAAATTGCAGTAAATGTCTCAGTTTGAGGGAGAATGTGCTAACCAAGTTCGCCAGGAAGTCTTTGAAAACGACAAAACAGTACGAATAGGCAGATATGTTCTGAAATACGTCAGCGCCTGTTGTTGTGTAGCGGTGTACAATTCCTACTTCGATATGTAATCATAAAGTTATTCTTTAGTCGTCTCGTCTCGTCTCCTCATCTCCTGCAGACGTTTCTTGTGCTTGCGCTGTTATATGGGCCACGACCCGAGCGGCAGCGAGCGGCAGTCGAGCAAAGTCGGGACAAGTCGGGACGGGGACAGGCACAGGGACAGGAATGGTGCGAATGCACTGCAAATTACGCAAACACCTCGTCTGAGGCGAGGCGAGGCGAGGCGAGGAAGCTCACATCGCCAGCAGTGGCGCCCTCCAACAAGACACTGCCACACCCCGCACAGGCCACACGCCGGCCGGCCGCGCGCCAGCCCTCCTGCGCTGGACGCCAGGGACAAGATGCGTCTTCCGCGAGTGTCGAAGGCTGCACGCGCCAAGCGGATGACAGGAGGTGCAACGAGAAGCTGCGCGTCTCACACACACGGCGGCGCGCCCGCTAGTTCGGCAGTCGCTCTGCTGGCACGTCGGATTGCGGAAGGAAGTGCTTAAAATTACAATTCTGTTCATGTTTTATGTTGTAAAGTTGTTAGCTTGTAACGATGTAATGTTAATAAATAAATTTATAAAGCTCACAAAAAAAAAATACACGAAGCACGTCCTTCCGGCTCATAAGTTTTGGAACTCAGGATTGCGTTCGCGCTAACGTGACGAATTGTCAATAAAAAAAAATGCGGCTGCTTTCGACCGAAAAGTAAGATTTTGTGTGTGTTGGGATAAGAACCGAATGCGAATTCTGCCATGCGCCTACATTATATGGGCGCCAACGGCCATACCATGTTGAGTACACCGGTTCTCGTCCGATCACCGAAGTTAAGCAACATCGGGCGTGGTTAGTACTTGGATGGGTGACCGCCTGGGAACACCACGTGCTGTTGGCTCCCCTTCATTTACTTTTTTTTTTTTATACCGCCCTCTTTCCATACCACCGTTCTGTTGTGACAAAGATTCTTGCTTAAGCATTTTAAACTACTGTAGTGACCATAAGGTACGAAATTGCAGTAAATGTCTCAGTTTGAGGGAGAATGTGCTAACCAAGTTCGCCAGGAAGTCTTTGAAAACGACAAAACAGTACGAATAGGCAGATATGTTCTGAAATACGTCAGCGCCTGTTGTTGTGTAGCGGTGTACAATTCCTACTTCGATATGTAATCATAAAGTTATTCTTTAGTCGTCTCGTCTCGTCTCCTCATCTCCTGCAGACGTTTCTTGTGCTTGCGCTGTTATATGGGCCACGACCCGAGCGGCAGCGAGCGGCAGTCGAGCAAAGTCGGGACAAGTCGGGACGGGGACAGGCACAGGGACAGGAATGGTGCGAATGCACTGCAAATTACGCAAACACCTCGTCTGAGGCGAGGCGAGGCGAGGCGAGGAAGCTCACATCGCCAGCAGTGGCGCCCTCCAACAAGACACTGCCACACCCCGCACAGGCCACACGCCGGCCGGCCGCGCGCCAGCCCTCCTGCGCTGGACGCCAGGGACAAGATGCGTCTTCCGCGAGTGTCGAAGGCTGCACGCGCCAAGCGGATGACAGGAGGTGCAACGAGAAGCTGCGCGTCTCACACACACGGCGGCGCGCCCGCTAGTTCGGCAGTCGCTCTGCTGGCACGTCGGATTGCGGAAGGAAGTGCTTAAAATTACAATTCTGTTCATGTTTTATGTTGTAAAGTTGTTAGCTTGTAACGATGTAATGTTAATAAATAAATTTATAAAGCTCACAAAAAAAAAATACACGAAGCACGTCCTTCCGGCTCATAAGTTTTGGAACTCAGGATTGCGTTCGCGCTAACGTGACGAATTGTCAATAAAAAAAAATGCGGCTGCTTTCGACCGAAAAGTAAGATTTTGTGTGTGTTGGGATAAGAACCGAATGCGAATTCTGCCATGCGCCTACATTATATGGGCGCCAACGGCCATACCATGTTGAGTACACCGGTTCTCGTCCGATCACCGAAGTTAAGCAACATCGGGCGTGGTTAGTACTTGGATGGTTGACCGCCTGGGAACACCACGTGCTGTTGGCTCCCCTTCATTTACTTTTTTTTTTTTTATACCGCCCTCTTTCCATACCACCGTTCTGTTGTGACAAAGATTCTTGCTTAAGCATTTTAAACTACTGTAGTGACCATAAGGTACGAAATTGCAGTAAATGTCTCAGTTTGAGGGAGAATGTGCTAACCAAGTTCGCCAGGAAGTCTTTGAAAACGACAAAACAGTACGAATAGGCAGATATGTTCTGAAATACGTCAGCGCCTGTTGTTGTGTAGCGGTGTACAATTCCTACTTCGATATGTAATCATAAAGTTATTCTTTAGTCGTCTCGTCTCGTCTCCTCATCTCCTGCAGACGTTTCTTGTGCTTGCGCTGTTATATGGGCCACGACCCGAGCGGCAGCGAGCGGCAGTCGAGCAAAGTCGGGACAAGTCGGGACGGGGACAGGCACAGGGACAGGAATGGTGCGAATGCACTGCAAATTACGCAAACACCTCGTCTGAGGCGAGGCGAGGCGAGGCGAGGAAGCTCACATCGCCAGCAGTGGCGCCCTCCAACAAGACACTGCCACACCCCGCACAGGCCACACGCCGGCCGGCCGCGCGCCAGCCCTCCTGCGCTGGACGCCAGGGACAAGATGCGTCTTCCGCGAGTGTCGAAGGCTGCACGCGCCAAGCGGATGACAGGAGGTGCAACGAGAAGCTGCGCGTCTCACACACACGGCGGCGCGCCCGCTAGTTCGGCAGTCGCTCTGCTGGCACGTCGGATTGCGGAAGGAAGTGCTTAAAATTACAATTCTGTTCATGTTTTATGTTGTAAAGTTGTTAGCTTGTAACGATGTAATGTTAATAAATAAATTTATAAAGCTCACAAAAAAAAAATACACGAAGCACGTCCTTCCGGCTCATAAGTTTTGGAACTCAGGATTGCGTTCGCGCTAACGTGACGAATTGTCAATAAAAAAAAATGCGGCTGCTTTCGACCGAAAAGTAAGATTTTGTGTGTGTTGGGATAAGAACCGAATGCGAATTCTGCCATGCGCCTACATTATATGGGCGCCAACGGCCATACCATGTTGAGTACACCGGTTCTCGTCCGATCACCGAAGTTAAGCAACATCGGGCGTGGTTAGTACTTGGATGGTTGACCGCCTGGGAACACCACGTGCTGTTGGCTCCCCTTCATTTACTTTTTTTTTTTTTATACCGCCCTCTTTCCATACCACCGTTCTGTTGTGACAAAGATTCTTGCTTAAGCATTTTAAACTACTGTAGTGACCATAAGGTACGAAATTGCAGTAAATGTCTCAGTTTGAGGGAGAATGTGCTAACCAAGTTCGCCAGGAAGTCTTTGAAAACGACAAAACAGTACGAATAGGCAGATATGTTCTGAAATACGTCAGCGCCTGTTGTTGTGTAGCGGTGTACAATTCCTACTTCGATATGTAATCATAAAGTTATTCTTTAGTCGTCTCGTCTCGTCTCCTCATCTCCTGCAGACGTTTCTTGTGCTTGCGCTGTTATATGGGCCACGACCCGAGCGGCAGCGAGCGGCAGTCGAGCAAAGTCGGGACAAGTCGGGACGGGGACAGGCACAGGGACAGGAATGGTGCGAATGCACTGCAAATTACGCAAACACCTCGTCTGAGGCGAGGCGAGGCGAGGCGAGGAAGCTCACATCGCCAGCAGTGGCGCCCTCCAACAAGACACTGCCACACCCCGCACAGGCCACACGCCGGCCGGCCGCGCGCCAGCCCTCCTGCGCTGGACGCCAGGGACAAGATGCGTCTTCCGCGAGTGTCGAAGGCTGCACGCGCCAAGCGGATGACAGGAGGTGCAACGAGAAGCTGCGCGTCTCACACACACGGCGGCGCGCCCGCTAGTTCGGCAGTCGCTCTGCTGGCACGTCGGATTGCGGAAGGAAGTGCTTAAAATTACAATTCTGTTCATGTTTTATGTTGTAAAGTTGTTAGCTTGTAACGATGTAATGTTAATAAATAAATTTATAAAGCTCACAAAAAAAAAATACACGAAGCACGTCCTTCCGGCTCATAAGTTTTGGAACTCAGGATTGCGTTCGCGCTAACGTGACGAATTGTCAATAAAAAAAAATGCGGCTGCTTTCGACCGAAAAGTAAGATTTTGTGTGTGTTGGGATAAGAACCGAATGCGAATTCTGCCATGCGCCTACATTATATGGGCGCCAACGGCCATACCATGTTGAGTACACCGGTTCTCGTCCGATCACCGAAGTTAAGCAACATCGGGCGTGGTTAGTACTTGGATGGGTGACCGCCTGGGAACACCACGTGCTGTTGGCTCCCCTTCATTTACTTTTTTTTTTTTATACCGCCCTCTTTCCATACCACCGTTCTGTTGTGACAAAGATTCTTGCTTAAGCATTTTAAACTACTGTAGTGACCATAAGGTACGAAATTGCAGTAAATGTCTCAGTTTGAGGGAGAATGTGCTAACCAAGTTCGCCAGGAAGTCTTTGAAAACGACAAAACAGTACGAATAGGCAGATATGTTCTGAAATACGTCAGCGCCTGTTGTTGTGTAGCGGTGTACAATTCCTACTTCGATATGTAATCATAAAGTTATTCTTTAGTCGTCTCGTCTCGTCTCCTCATCTCCTGCAGACGTTTCTTGTGCTTGCGCTGTTATATGGGCCACGACCCGAGCGGCAGCGAGCGGCAGTCGAGCAAAGTCGGGACAAGTCGGGACGGGGACAGGCACAGGGACAGGAATGGTGCGAATGCACTGCAAATTACGCAAACACCTCGTCTGAGGCGAGGCGAGGCGAGGCGAGGAAGCTCACATCGCCAGCAGTGGCGCCCTCCAACAAGACACTGCCACACCCCGCACAGGCCACACGCCGGCCGGCCGCGCGCCAGCCCTCCTGCGCTGGACGCCAGGGACAAGATGCGTCTTCCGCGAGTGTCGAAGGCTGCACGCGCCAAGCGGATGACAGGAGGTGCAACGAGAAGCTGCGCGTCTCACACACACGGCGGCGCGCCCGCTAGTTCGGCAGTCGCTCTGCTGGCACGTCGGATTGCGGAAGGAAGTGCTTAAAATTACAATTCTGTTCATGTTTTATGTTGTAAAGTTGTTAGCTTGTAACGATGTAATGTTAATAAATAAATTTATAAAGCTCACAAAAAAAAAATACACGAAGCACGTCCTTCCGGCTCATAAGTTTTGGAACTCAGGATTGCGTTCGCGCTAACGTGACGAATTGTCAATAAAAAAAAATGCGGCTGCTTTCGACCGAAAAGTAAGATTTTGTGTGTGTTGGGATAAGAACCGAATGCGAATTCTGCCATGCGCCTACATTATATGGGCGCCAACGGCCATACCATGTTGAGTACACCGGTTCTCGTCCGATCACCGAAGTTAAGCAACATCGGGCGTGGTTAGTACTTGGATGGGTGACCGCCTGGGAACACCACGTGCTGTTGGCTCCCCTTCATTTACTTTTTTTTTTTTATACCGCCCTCTTTCCATACCACCGTTCTGTTGTGACAAAGATTCTTGCTTAAGCATTTTAAACTACTGTAGTGACCATAAGGTACGAAATTGCAGTAAATGTCTCAGTTTGAGGGAGAATGTGCTAACCAAGTTCGCCAGGAAGTCTTTGAAAACGACAAAACAGTACGAATAGGCAGATATGTTCTGAAATACGTCAGCGCCTGTTGTTGTGTAGCGGTGTACAATTCCTACTTCGATATGTAATCATAAAGTTATTCTTTAGTCGTCTCGTCTCGTCTCCTCATCTCCTGCAGACGTTTCTTGTGCTTGCGCTGTTATATGGGCCACGACCCGAGCGGCAGCGAGCGGCAGTCGAGCAAAGTCGGGACAAGTCGGGACGGGGACAGGCACAGGGACAGGAATGGTGCGAATGCACTGCAAATTACGCAAACACCTCGTCTGAGGCGAGGCGAGGCGAGGCGAGGAAGCTCACATCGCCAGCAGTGGCGCCCTCCAACAAGACACTGCCACACCCCGCACAGGCCACACGCCGGCCGGCCGCGCGCCAGCCCTCCTGCGCTGGACGCCAGGGACAAGATGCGTCTTCCGCGAGTGTCGAAGGCTGCACGCGCCAAGCGGATGACAGGAGGTGCAACGAGAAGCTGCGCGTCTCACACACACGGCGGCGCGCCCGCTAGTTCGGCAGTCGCTCTGCTGGCACGTCGGATTGCGGAAGGAAGTGCTTAAAATTACAATTCTGTTCATGTTTTATGTTGTAAAGTTGTTAGCTTGTAACGATGTAATGTTAATAAATAAATTTATAAAGCTCACAAAAAAAAAATACACGAAGCACGTCCTTCCGGCTCATAAGTTTTGGAACTCAGGATTGCGTTCGCGCTAACGTGACGAATTGTCAATAAAAAAAAATGCGGCTGCTTTCGACCGAAAAGTAAGATTTTGTGTGTGTTGGGATAAGAACCGAATGCGAATTCTGCCATGCGCCTACATTATATGGGCGCCAACGGCCATACCATGTTGAGTACACCGGTTCTCGTCCGATCACCGAAGTTAAGCAACATCGGGCGTGGTTAGTACTTGGATGGTTGACCGCCTGGGAACACCACGTGCTGTTGGCTCCCCTTCATTTACTTTTTTTTTTTTTATACCGCCCTCTTTCCATACCACCGTTCTGTTGTGACAAAGATTCTTGCTTAAGCATTTTAAACTACTGTAGTGACCATAAGGTACGAAATTGCAGTAAATGTCTCAGTTTGAGGGAGAATGTGCTAACCAAGTTCGCCAGGAAGTCTTTGAAAACGACAAAACAGTACGAATAGGCAGATATGTTCTGAAATACGTCAGCGCCTGTTGTTGTGTAGCGGTGTACAATTCCTACTTCGATATGTAATCATAAAGTTATTCTTTAGTCGTCTCGTCTCGTCTCCTCATCTCCTGCAGACGTTTCTTGTGCTTGCGCTGTTATATGGGCCACGACCCGAGCGGCAGCGAGCGGCAGTCGAGCAAAGTCGGGACAAGTCGGGACGGGGACAGGCACAGGGACAGGAATGGTGCGAATGCACTGCAAATTACGCAAACACCTCGTCTGAGGCGAGGCGAGGCGAGGCGAGGAAGCTCACATCGCCAGCAGTGGCGCCCTCCAACAAGACACTGCCACACCCCGCACAGGCCACACGCCGGCCGGCCGCGCGCCAGCCCTCCTGCGCTGGACGCCAGGGACAAGATGCGTCTTCCGCGAGTGTCGAAGGCTGCACGCGCCAAGCGGATGACAGGAGGTGCAACGAGAAGCTGCGCGTCTCACACACACGGCGGCGCGCCCGCTAGTTCGGCAGTCGCTCTGCTGGCACGTCGGATTGCGGAAGGAAGTGCTTAAAATTACAATTCTGTTCATGTTTTATGTTGTAAAGTTGTTAGCTTGTAACGATGTAATGTTAATAAATAAATTTATAAAGCTCACAAAAAAAAAATACACGAAGCACGTCCTTCCGGCTCATAAGTTTTGGAACTCAGGATTGCGTTCGCGCTAACGTGACGAATTGTCAATAAAAAAAAATGCGGCTGCTTTCGACCGAAAAGTAAGATTTTGTGTGTGTTGGGATAAGAACCGAATGCGAATTCTGCCATGCGCCTACATTATATGGGCGCCAACGGCCATACCATGTTGAGTACACCGGTTCTCGTCCGATCACCGAAGTTAAGCAACATCGGGCGTGGTTAGTACTTGGATGGTTGACCGCCTGGGAACACCACGTGCTGTTGGCTCCCCTTCATTTACTTTTTTTTTTTTTATACCGCCCTCTTTCCATACCACCGTTCTGTTGTGACAAAGATTCTTGCTTAAGCATTTTAAACTACTGTAGTGACCATAAGGTACGAAATTGCAGTAAATGTCTCAGTTTGAGGGAGAATGTGCTAACCAAGTTCGCCAGGAAGTCTTTGAAAACGACAAAACAGTACGAATAGGCAGATATGTTCTGAAATACGTCAGCGCCTGTTGTTGTGTAGCGGTGTACAATTCCTACTTCGATATGTAATCATAAAGTTATTCTTTAGTCGTCTCGTCTCGTCTCCTCATCTCCTGCAGACGTTTCTTGTGCTTGCGCTGTTATATGGGCCACGACCCGAGCGGCAGCGAGCGGCAGTCGAGCAAAGTCGGGACAAGTCGGGACGGGGACAGGCACAGGGACAGGAATGGTGCGAATGCACTGCAAATTACGCAAACACCTCGTCTGAGGCGAGGCGAGGCGAGGCGAGGAAGCTCACATCGCCAGCAGTGGCGCCCTCCAACAAGACACTGCCACACCCCGCACAGGCCACACGCCGGCCGGCCGCGCGCCAGCCCTCCTGCGCTGGACGCCAGGGACAAGATGCGTCTTCCGCGAGTGTCGAAGGCTGCACGCGCCAAGCGGATGACAGGAGGTGCAACGAGAAGCTGCGCGTCTCACACACACGGCGGCGCGCCCGCTAGTTCGGCAGTCGCTCTGCTGGCACGTCGGATTGCGGAAGGAAGTGCTTAAAATTACAATTCTGTTCATGTTTTATGTTGTAAAGTTGTTAGCTTGTAACGATGTAATGTTAATAAATAAATTTATAAAGCTCACAAAAAAAAAATACACGAAGCACGTCCTTCCGGCTCATAAGTTTTGGAACTCAGGATTGCGTTCGCGCTAACGTGACGAATTGTCAATAAAAAAAAATGCGGCTGCTTTCGACCGAAAAGTAAGATTTTGTGTGTGTTGGGATAAGAACCGAATGCGAATTCTGCCATGCGCCTACATTATATGGGCGCCAACGGCCATACCATGTTGAGTACACCGGTTCTCGTCCGATCACCGAAGTTAAGCAACATCGGGCGTGGTTAGTACTTGGATGGGTGACCGCCTGGGAACACCACGTGCTGTTGGCTCCCCTTCATTTACTTTTTTTTTTTTATACCGCCCTCTTTCCATACCACCGTTCTGTTGTGACAAAGATTCTTGCTTAAGCATTTTAAACTACTGTAGTGACCATAAGGTACGAAATTGCAGTAAATGTCTCAGTTTGAGGGAGAATGTGCTAACCAAGTTCGCCAGGAAGTCTTTGAAAACGACAAAACAGTACGAATAGGCAGATATGTTCTGAAATACGTCAGCGCCTGTTGTTGTGTAGCGGTGTACAATTCCTACTTCGATATGTAATCATAAAGTTATTCTTTAGTCGTCTCGTCTCGTCTCCTCATCTCCTGCAGACGTTTCTTGTGCTTGCGCTGTTATATGGGCCACGACCCGAGCGGCAGCGAGCGGCAGTCGAGCAAAGTCGGGACAAGTCGGGACGGGGACAGGCACAGGGACAGGAATGGTGCGAATGCACTGCAAATTACGCAAACACCTCGTCTGAGGCGAGGCGAGGCGAGGCGAGGAAGCTCACATCGCCAGCAGTGGCGCCCTCCAACAAGACACTGCCACACCCCGCACAGGCCACACGCCGGCCGGCCGCGCGCCAGCCCTCCTGCGCTGGACGCCAGGGACAAGATGCGTCTTCCGCGAGTGTCGAAGGCTGCACGCGCCAAGCGGATGACAGGAGGTGCAACGAGAAGCTGCGCGTCTCACACACACGGCGGCGCGCCCGCTAGTTCGGCAGTCGCTCTGCTGGCACGTCGGATTGCGGAAGGAAGTGCTTAAAATTACAATTCTGTTCATGTTTTATGTTGTAAAGTTGTTAGCTTGTAACGATGTAATGTTAATAAATAAATTTATAAAGCTCACAAAAAAAAAATACACGAAGCACGTCCTTCCGGCTCATAAGTTTTGGAACTCAGGATTGCGTTCGCGCTAACGTGACGAATTGTCAATAAAAAAAAATGCGGCTGCTTTCGACCGAAAAGTAAGATTTTGTGTGTGTTGGGATAAGAACCGAATGCGAATTCTGCCATGCGCCTACATTATATGGGCGCCAACGGCCATACCATGTTGAGTACACCGGTTCTCGTCCGATCACCGAAGTTAAGCAACATCGGGCGTGGTTAGTACTTGGATGGGTGACCGCCTGGGAACACCACGTGCTGTTGGCTCCCCTTCATTTACTTTTTTTTTTTTATACCGCCCTCTTTCCATACCACCGTTCTGTTGTGACAAAGATTCTTGCTTAAGCATTTTAAACTACTGTAGTGACCATAAGGTACGAAATTGCAGTAAATGTCTCAGTTTGAGGGAGAATGTGCTAACCAAGTTCGCCAGGAAGTCTTTGAAAACGACAAAACAGTACGAATAGGCAGATATGTTCTGAAATACGTCAGCGCCTGTTGTTGTGTAGCGGTGTACAATTCCTACTTCGATATGTAATCATAAAGTTATTCTTTAGTCGTCTCGTCTCGTCTCCTCATCTCCTGCAGACGTTTCTTGTGCTTGCGCTGTTATATGGGCCACGACCCGAGCGGCAGCGAGCGGCAGTCGAGCAAAGTCGGGACAAGTCGGGACGGGGACAGGCACAGGGACAGGAATGGTGCGAATGCACTGCAAATTACGCAAACACCTCGTCTGAGGCGAGGCGAGGCGAGGCGAGGAAGCTCACATCGCCAGCAGTGGCGCCCTCCAACAAGACACTGCCACACCCCGCACAGGCCACACGCCGGCCGGCCGCGCGCCAGCCCTCCTGCGCTGGACGCCAGGGACAAGATGCGTCTTCCGCGAGTGTCGAAGGCTGCACGCGCCAAGCGGATGACAGGAGGTGCAACGAGAAGCTGCGCGTCTCACACACACGGCGGCGCGCCCGCTAGTTCGGCAGTCGCTCTGCTGGCACGTCGGATTGCGGAAGGAAGTGCTTAAAATTACAATTCTGTTCATGTTTTATGTTGTAAAGTTGTTAGCTTGTAACGATGTAATGTTAATAAATAAATTTATAAAGCTCACAAAAAAAAAATACACGAAGCACGTCCTTCCGGCTCATAAGTTTTGGAACTCAGGATTGCGTTCGCGCTAACGTGACGAATTGTCAATAAAAAAAAATGCGGCTGCTTTCGACCGAAAAGTAAGATTTTGTGTGTGTTGGGATAAGAACCGAATGCGAATTCTGCCATGCGCCTACATTATATGGGCGCCAACGGCCATACCATGTTGAGTACACCGGTTCTCGTCCGATCACCGAAGTTAAGCAACATCGGGCGTGGTTAGTACTTGGATGGTTGACCGCCTGGGAACACCACGTGCTGTTGGCTCCCCTTCATTTACTTTTTTTTTTTTTATACCGCCCTCTTTCCATACCACCGTTCTGTTGTGACAAAGATTCTTGCTTAAGCATTTTAAACTACTGTAGTGACCATAAGGTACGAAATTGCAGTAAATGTCTCAGTTTGAGGGAGAATGTGCTAACCAAGTTCGCCAGGAAGTCTTTGAAAACGACAAAACAGTACGAATAGGCAGATATGTTCTGAAATACGTCAGCGCCTGTTGTTGTGTAGCGGTGTACAATTCCTACTTCGATATGTAATCATAAAGTTATTCTTTAGTCGTCTCGTCTCGTCTCCTCATCTCCTGCAGACGTTTCTTGTGCTTGCGCTGTTATATGGGCCACGACCCGAGCGGCAGCGAGCGGCAGTCGAGCAAAGTCGGGACAAGTCGGGACGGGGACAGGCACAGGGACAGGAATGGTGCGAATGCACTGCAAATTACGCAAACACCTCGTCTGAGGCGAGGCGAGGCGAGGCGAGGAAGCTCACATCGCCAGCAGTGGCGCCCTCCAACAAGACACTGCCACACCCCGCACAGGCCACACGCCGGCCGGCCGCGCGCCAGCCCTCCTGCGCTGGACGCCAGGGACAAGATGCGTCTTCCGCGAGTGTCGAAGGCTGCACGCGCCAAGCGGATGACAGGAGGTGCAACGAGAAGCTGCGCGTCTCACACACACGGCGGCGCGCCCGCTAGTTCGGCAGTCGCTCTGCTGGCACGTCGGATTGCGGAAGGAAGTGCTTAAAATTACAATTCTGTTCATGTTTTATGTTGTAAAGTTGTTAGCTTGTAACGATGTAATGTTAATAAATAAATTTATAAAGCTCACAAAAAAAAAATACACGAAGCACGTCCTTCCGGCTCATAAGTTTTGGAACTCAGGATTGCGTTCGCGCTAACGTGACGAATTGTCAATAAAAAAAAATGCGGCTGCTTTCGACCGAAAAGTAAGATTTTGTGTGTGTTGGGATAAGAACCGAATGCGAATTCTGCCATGCGCCTACATTATATGGGCGCCAACGGCCATACCATGTTGAGTACACCGGTTCTCGTCCGATCACCGAAGTTAAGCAACATCGGGCGTGGTTAGTACTTGGATGGTTGACCGCCTGGGAACACCACGTGCTGTTGGCTCCCCTTCATTTACTTTTTTTTTTTTTATACCGCCCTCTTTCCATACCACCGTTCTGTTGTGACAAAGATTCTTGCTTAAGCATTTTAAACTACTGTAGTGACCATAAGGTACGAAATTGCAGTAAATGTCTCAGTTTGAGGGAGAATGTGCTAACCAAGTTCGCCAGGAAGTCTTTGAAAACGACAAAACAGTACGAATAGGCAGATATGTTCTGAAATACGTCAGCGCCTGTTGTTGTGTAGCGGTGTACAATTCCTACTTCGATATGTAATCATAAAGTTATTCTTTAGTCGTCTCGTCTCGTCTCCTCATCTCCTGCAGACGTTTCTTGTGCTTGCGCTGTTATATGGGCCACGACCCGAGCGGCAGCGAGCGGCAGTCGAGCAAAGTCGGGACAAGTCGGGACGGGGACAGGCACAGGGACAGGAATGGTGCGAATGCACTGCAAATTACGCAAACACCTCGTCTGAGGCGAGGCGAGGCGAGGCGAGGAAGCTCACATCGCCAGCAGTGGCGCCCTCCAACAAGACACTGCCACACCCCGCACAGGCCACACGCCGGCCGGCCGCGCGCCAGCCCTCCTGCGCTGGACGCCAGGGACAAGATGCGTCTTCCGCGAGTGTCGAAGGCTGCACGCGCCAAGCGGATGACAGGAGGTGCAACGAGAAGCTGCGCGTCTCACACACACGGCGGCGCGCCCGCTAGTTCGGCAGTCGCTCTGCTGGCACGTCGGATTGCGGAAGGAAGTGCTTAAAATTACAATTCTGTTCATGTTTTATGTTGTAAAGTTGTTAGCTTGTAACGATGTAATGTTAATAAATAAATTTATAAAGCTCACAAAAAAAAAATACACGAAGCACGTCCTTCCGGCTCATAAGTTTTGGAACTCAGGATTGCGTTCGCGCTAACGTGACGAATTGTCAATAAAAAAAAATGCGGCTGCTTTCGACCGAAAAGTAAGATTTTGTGTGTGTTGGGATAAGAACCGAATGCGAATTCTGCCATGCGCCTACATTATATGGGCGCCAACGGCCATACCATGTTGAGTACACCGGTTCTCGTCCGATCACCGAAGTTAAGCAACATCGGGCGTGGTTAGTACTTGGATGGGTGACCGCCTGGGAACACCACGTGCTGTTGGCTCCCCTTCATTTACTTTTTTTTTTTTATACCGCCCTCTTTCCATACCACCGTTCTGTTGTGACAAAGATTCTTGCTTAAGCATTTTAAACTACTGTAGTGACCATAAGGTACGAAATTGCAGTAAATGTCTCAGTTTGAGGGAGAATGTGCTAACCAAGTTCGCCAGGAAGTCTTTGAAAACGACAAAACAGTACGAATAGGCAGATATGTTCTGAAATACGTCAGCGCCTGTTGTTGTGTAGCGGTGTACAATTCCTACTTCGATATGTAATCATAAAGTTATTCTTTAGTCGTCTCGTCTCGTCTCCTCATCTCCTGCAGACGTTTCTTGTGCTTGCGCTGTTATATGGGCCACGACCCGAGCGGCAGCGAGCGGCAGTCGAGCAAAGTCGGGACAAGTCGGGACGGGGACAGGCACAGGGACAGGAATGGTGCGAATGCACTGCAAATTACGCAAACACCTCGTCTGAGGCGAGGCGAGGCGAGGCGAGGAAGCTCACATCGCCAGCAGTGGCGCCCTCCAACAAGACACTGCCACACCCCGCACAGGCCACACGCCGGCCGGCCGCGCGCCAGCCCTCCTGCGCTGGACGCCAGGGACAAGATGCGTCTTCCGCGAGTGTCGAAGGCTGCACGCGCCAAGCGGATGACAGGAGGTGCAACGAGAAGCTGCGCGTCTCACACACACGGCGGCGCGCCCGCTAGTTCGGCAGTCGCTCTGCTGGCACGTCGGATTGCGGAAGGAAGTGCTTAAAATTACAATTCTGTTCATGTTTTATGTTGTAAAGTTGTTAGCTTGTAACGATGTAATGTTAATAAATAAATTTATAAAGCTCACAAAAAAAAAATACACGAAGCACGTCCTTCCGGCTCATAAGTTTTGGAACTCAGGATTGCGTTCGCGCTAACGTGACGAATTGTCAATAAAAAAAAATGCGGCTGCTTTCGACCGAAAAGTAAGATTTTGTGTGTGTTGGGATAAGAACCGAATGCGAATTCTGCCATGCGCCTACATTATATGGGCGCCAACGGCCATACCATGTTGAGTACACCGGTTCTCGTCCGATCACCGAAGTTAAGCAACATCGGGCGTGGTTAGTACTTGGATGGGTGACCGCCTGGGAACACCACGTGCTGTTGGCTCCCCTTCATTTACTTTTTTTTTTTTATACCGCCCTCTTTCCATACCACCGTTCTGTTGTGACAAAGATTCTTGCTTAAGCATTTTAAACTACTGTAGTGACCATAAGGTACGAAATTGCAGTAAATGTCTCAGTTTGAGGGAGAATGTGCTAACCAAGTTCGCCAGGAAGTCTTTGAAAACGACAAAACAGTACGAATAGGCAGATATGTTCTGAAATACGTCAGCGCCTGTTGTTGTGTAGCGGTGTACAATTCCTACTTCGATATGTAATCATAAAGTTATTCTTTAGTCGTCTCGTCTCGTCTCCTCATCTCCTGCAGACGTTTCTTGTGCTTGCGCTGTTATATGGGCCACGACCCGAGCGGCAGCGAGCGGCAGTCGAGCAAAGTCGGGACAAGTCGGGACGGGGACAGGCACAGGGACAGGAATGGTGCGAATGCACTGCAAATTACGCAAACACCTCGTCTGAGGCGAGGCGAGGCGAGGCGAGGAAGCTCACATCGCCAGCAGTGGCGCCCTCCAACAAGACACTGCCACACCCCGCACAGGCCACACGCCGGCCGGCCGCGCGCCAGCCCTCCTGCGCTGGACGCCAGGGACAAGATGCGTCTTCCGCGAGTGTCGAAGGCTGCACGCGCCAAGCGGATGACAGGAGGTGCAACGAGAAGCTGCGCGTCTCACACACACGGCGGCGCGCCCGCTAGTTCGGCAGTCGCTCTGCTGGCACGTCGGATTGCGGAAGGAAGTGCTTAAAATTACAATTCTGTTCATGTTTTATGTTGTAAAGTTGTTAGCTTGTAACGATGTAATGTTAATAAATAAATTTATAAAGCTCACAAAAAAAAAATACACGAAGCACGTCCTTCCGGCTCATAAGTTTTGGAACTCAGGATTGCGTTCGCGCTAACGTGACGAATTGTCAATAAAAAAAAATGCGGCTGCTTTCGACCGAAAAGTAAGATTTTGTGTGTGTTGGGATAAGAACCGAATGCGAATTCTGCCATGCGCCTACATTATATGGGCGCCAACGGCCATACCATGTTGAGTACACCGGTTCTCGTCCGATCACCGAAGTTAAGCAACATCGGGCGTGGTTAGTACTTGGATGGTTGACCGCCTGGGAACACCACGTGCTGTTGGCTCCCCTTCATTTACTTTTTTTTTTTTTATACCGCCCTCTTTCCATACCACCGTTCTGTTGTGACAAAGATTCTTGCTTAAGCATTTTAAACTACTGTAGTGACCATAAGGTACGAAATTGCAGTAAATGTCTCAGTTTGAGGGAGAATGTGCTAACCAAGTTCGCCAGGAAGTCTTTGAAAACGACAAAACAGTACGAATAGGCAGATATGTTCTGAAATACGTCAGCGCCTGTTGTTGTGTAGCGGTGTACAATTCCTACTTCGATATGTAATCATAAAGTTATTCTTTAGTCGTCTCGTCTCGTCTCCTCATCTCCTGCAGACGTTTCTTGTGCTTGCGCTGTTATATGGGCCACGACCCGAGCGGCAGCGAGCGGCAGTCGAGCAAAGTCGGGACAAGTCGGGACGGGGACAGGCACAGGGACAGGAATGGTGCGAATGCACTGCAAATTACGCAAACACCTCGTCTGAGGCGAGGCGAGGCGAGGCGAGGAAGCTCACATCGCCAGCAGTGGCGCCCTCCAACAAGACACTGCCACACCCCGCACAGGCCACACGCCGGCCGGCCGCGCGCCAGCTCTCCTGCGCTGGACGCCAGGGACAAGATGCGTCTTCCGCGAGTGTCGAAGGCTGCACGCGCCAAGCGGATGACAGGAGGTGCAACGAGAAGCTGCGCGTCTCACACACACGGCGGCGCGCCCGCTAGTTCGGCAGTCGCTCTGCTGGCACGTCGGATTGCGGAAGGAAGTGCTTAAAATTACAATTCTGTTCATGTTTTATGTTGTAAAGTTGTTAGCTTGTAACGATGTAATGTTAATAAATAAATTTATAAAGCTCACAAAAAAAAAATACACGAAGCACGTCCTTCCGGCTCATAAGTTTTGGAACTCAGGATTGCGTTCGCGCTAACGTGACGAATTGTCAATAAAAAAAAATGCGGCTGCTTTCGACCGAAAAGTAAGATTTTGTGTGTGTTGGGATAAGAACCGAATGCGAATTCTGCCATGCGCCTACATTATATGGGCGCCAACGGCCATACCATGTTGAGTACACCGGTTCTCGTCCGATCACCGAAGTTAAGCAACATCGGGCGTGGTTAGTACTTGGATGGTTGACCGCCTGGGAACACCACGTGCTGTTGGCTCCCCTTCATTTACTTTTTTTTTTTTTATACCGCCCTCTTTCCATACCACCGTTCTGTTGTGACAAAGATTCTTGCTTAAGCATTTTAAACTACTGTAGTGACCATAAGGTACGAAATTGCAGTAAATGTCTCAGTTTGAGGGAGAATGTGCTAACCAAGTTCGCCAGGAAGTCTTTGAAAACGACAAAACAGTACGAATAGGCAGATATGTTCTGAAATACGTCAGCGCCTGTTGTTGTGTAGCGGTGTACAATTCCTACTTCGATATGTAATCATAAAGTTATTCTTTAGTCGTCTCGTCTCGTCTCCTCATCTCCTGCAGACGTTTCTTGTGCTTGCGCTGTTATATGGGCCACGACCCGAGCGGCAGCGAGCGGCAGTCGAGCAAAGTCGGGACAAGTCGGGACGGGGACAGGCACAGGGACAGGAATGGTGCGAATGCACTGCAAATTACGCAAACACCTCGTCTGAGGCGAGGCGAGGCGAGGCGAGGAAGCTCACATCGCCAGCAGTGGCGCCCTCCAACAAGACACTGCCACACCCCGCACAGGCCACACGCCGGCCGGCCGCGCGCCAGCCCTCCTGCGCTGGACGCCAGGGACAAGATGCGTCTTCCGCGAGTGTCGAAGGCTGCACGCGCCAAGCGGATGACAGGAGGTGCAACGAGAAGCTGCGCGTCTCACACACACGGCGGCGCGCCCGCTAGTTCGGCAGTCGCTCTGCTGGCACGTCGGATTGCGGAAGGAAGTGCTTAAAATTACAATTCTGTTCATGTTTTATGTTGTAAAGTTGTTAGCTTGTAACGATGTAATGTTAATAAATAAATTTATAAAGCTCACAAAAAAAAAATACACGAAGCACGTCCTTCCGGCTCATAAGTTTTGGAACTCAGGATTGCGTTCGCGCTAACGTGACGAATTGTCAATAAAAAAAAATGCGGCTGCTTTCGACCGAAAAGTAAGATTTTGTGTGTGTTGGGATAAGAACCGAATGCGAATTCTGCCATGCGCCTACATTATATGGGCGCCAACGGCCATACCATGTTGAGTACACCGGTTCTCGTCCGATCACCGAAGTTAAGCAACATCGGGCGTGGTTAGTACTTGGATGGGTGACCGCCTGGGAACACCACGTGCTGTTGGCTCCCCTTCATTTACTTTTTTTTTTTTTATACCGCCCTCTTTCCATACCACCGTTCTGTTGTGACAAAGATTCTTGCTTAAGCATTTTAAACTACTGTAGTGACCATAAGGTACGAAATTGCAGTAAATGTCTCAGTTTGAGGGAGAATGTGCTAACCAAGTTCGCCAGGAAGTCTTTGAAAACGACAAAACAGTACGAATAGGCAGATATGTTCTGAAATACGTCAGCGCCTGTTGTTGTGTAGCGGTGTACAATTCCTACTTCGATATGTAATCATAAAGTTATTCTTTAGTCGTCTCGTCTCGTCTCCTCATCTCCTGCAGACGTTTCTTGTGCTTGCGCTGTTATATGGGCCACGACCCGAGCGGCAGCGAGCGGCAGTCGAGCAAAGTCGGGACAAGTCGGGACGGGGACAGGCACAGGGACAGGAATGGTGCGAATGCACTGCAAATTACGCAAACACCTCGTCTGAGGCGAGGCGAGGCGAGGCGAGGAAGCTCACATCGCCAGCAGTGGCGCCCTCCAACAAGACTGTGCCACACCCCGCACAGGCCCTACGCCGGTCGGCCGCGCGCCAGCCCTCCTGCGCTGGACGCCAGGGACAAGATGCGTCTTCCGCGAGTGTCGAAGGCTGCACGCGCCAAGCGGATGACAGGAGGTGCAACGAGAAGCTGCGCGTCTCACACACACGGCGGCGCGCCCGCTAGTTCGGCAGTCGCTCTGCTGGCACGTCGGATTGCGGAAGGAAGTGCTTAAAATTACAATTCTGTTCATGTTTTATGTTGTAAAGTTGTTAGCTTGTAACGATGTAATGTTGATAAATAAATTTATAAAGCTCACAAAAAAAAAATACACGAAGCACGTCCTTCCGGCTCATAAGTTTTGGAACTCAGGATTGCGTTCGCGCTAACGTGACGAATTGTCAATAAAAAAAAATGCGGCTGCTTTCGACCGAAAAGTAAGATTTTGTGTGTGTTGGGATAAGAACCGAATGCGAATTCTGCCATGCGCCTACATTATATGGGCGCCAACGGCCATACCATGTTGAGTACACCGGTTCTCGTCCGATCACCGAAGTTAAGCAACATCGGGCGTGGTTAGTACTTGGATGGGTGACCGCCTGGGAACACCACGTGCTGTTGGCTCCCCTTCATTTACTTTTTTTTTTTTTATACCGCCCTCTTTCCATACCACCGTTCTGTTGTGACAAAGATTCTTGCTTAAGCATTTTAAACTACTGTAGTGACCATAAGGTACGAAATTGCAGTAAATGTCTCAGTTTGAGGGAGAATGTGCTAACCAAGTTCGCCAGGAAGTCTTTGAAAACGACAAAACAGTACGAATAGGCAGATATGTTCTGAAATACGTCAGCGCCTGTTGTTGTGTAGCGGTGTACAATTCCTACTTCGATATGTAATCATAAAGTTATTCTTTAGTCGTCTCGTCTCGTCTCCTCATCTCCTGCAGACGTTTCTTGTGCTTGCGCTGTTATATGGGCCACGACCCGAGCGGCAGCGAGCGGCAGTCGAGCAAAGTCGGGACAAGTCGGGACGGGGACAGGCACAGGGACAGGAATGGTGCGAATGCACTGCAAATTACGCAAACACCTCGTCTGAGGCGAGGCGAGGCGAGGCGAGGAAGCTCACATCGCCAGCAGTGGCGCCCTCCAACAAGACTGTGCCACACCCCGCACAGGCCCTACGCCGGTCGGCCGCGCGCCAGCCCTCCTGCGCTGGACGCCAGGGACAAGATGCGTCTTCCGCGAGTGTCGAAGGCTGCACGCGCCAAGCGGATGACAGGAGGTGCAACGAGAAGCTGCGCGTCTCACACACACGGCGGCGCGCCCGCTAGTTCGGCAGTCGCTCTGCTGGCACGTCGGATTGCGGAAGGAAGTGCTTAAAATTACAATTCTGTTCATGTTTTATGTTGTAAAGTTGTTAGCTTGTAACGATGTAATGTTGATAAATAAATTTATAAAGCTCACAAAAAAAAAATACACGAAGCACGTCCTTCCGGCTCATAAGTTTTGGAACTCAGGATTGCGTTCGCGCTAACGTGACGAATTGTCAATAAAAAAAAATGCGGCTGCTTTCGACCGAAAAGTAAGATTTTGTGTGTGTTGGGATAAGAACCGAATGCGAATTCTGCCATGCGCCTACATTATATGGGCGCCAACGGCCATACCATGTTGAGTACACCGGTTCTCGTCCGATCACCGAAGTTAAGCAACATCGGGCGTGGTTAGTACTTGGATGGTTGACCGCCTGGGAACACCACGTGCTGTTGGCTCCCCTTCATTTACTTTTTTTTTTTTTATACCGCCCTCTTTCCATACCACCGTTCTGTTGTGACAAAGATTCTTGCTTAAGCATTTTAAACTACTGTAGTGACCATAAGGTACGAAATTGCAGTAAATGTCTCAGTTTGAGGGAGAATGTGCTAACCAAGTTCGCCAGGAAGTCTTTGAAAACGACAAAACAGTACGAATAGGCAGATATGTTCTGAAATACGTCAGCGCCTGTTGTTGTGTAGCGGTGTACAATTCCTACTTCGATATGTAATCATAAAGTTATTCTTTAGTCGTCTCGTCTCGTCTCCTCATCTCCTGCAGACGTTTCTTGTGCTTGCGCTGTTATATGGGCCACGACCCGAGCGGCAGCGAGCAAAGTCGGGACAAGTCGGGACGGGGACAGGCACAGGGACAGGAATGGTGCGAATGCACTGCAAATTACGCAAACACCTCGTCTGAGGCGAGGCGAGGCGAGGCGAGGAAGCTCACATCGCCAGCAGTGGCGCCCTCCAACAAGACACTGCCACACCCCGCACAGGCCACACGCCGGCCGGCCGCGCGCCAGCCCTCCTGCGCTGGACGCCAGGGACAAGATGCGTCTTCCGCGAGTGTCGAAGGCTGCACGCGCCAAGCGGATGACAGGAGGTGCAACGAGAAGCTGCGCGTCTCACACACACGGCGGCGCGCCCGCTAGTTCGGCAGTCGCTCTGCTGGCACGTCGGATTGCGGAAGGAAGTGCTTAAAATTACAATTCTGTTCATGTTTTATGTTGTAAAGTTGTTAGCTTGTAACGATGTAATGTTAATAAATAAATTTATAAAGCTCACAAAAAAAAAATACACGAAGCACGTCCTTCCGGCTCATAAGTTTTGGAACTCAGGATTGCGTTCGCGCTAACGTGACGAATTGTCAATAAAAAAAAATGCGGCTGCTTTCGACCGAAAAGTAAGATTTTGTGTGTGTTGGGATAAGAACCGAATGCGAATTCTGCCATGCGCCTACATTATATGGGCGCCAACGGCCATACCATGTTGAGTACACCGGTTCTCGTCCGATCACCGAAGTTAAGCAACATCGGGCGTGGTTAGTACTTGGATGGGTGACCGCCTGGGAACACCACGTGCTGTTGGCTCCCCTTCATTTACTTTTTTTTTTTTTTATACCGCCCTCTTTCCATACCACCGTTCTGTTGTGACAAAGATTCTTGCTTAAGCATTTTAAACTACTGTAGTGACCATAAGGTACGAAATTGCAGTAAATGTCTCAGTTTGAGGGAGAATGTGCTAACCAAGTTCGCCAGGAAGTCTTTGAAAACGACAAAACAGTACGAATAGGCAGATATGTTCTGAAATACGTCAGCGCCTGTTGTTGTGTAGCGGTGTACAATTCCTACTTCGATATGTAATCATAAAGTTATTCTTTAGTCGTCTCGTCTCGTCTCCTCATCTCCTGCAGACGTTTCTTGTGCTTGCGCTGTTATATGGGCCACGACCCGAGCGGCAGCGAGCGGCAGTCGAGCAAAGTCGGGACAAGTCGGGACGGGGACAGGCACAGGGACAGGAATGGTGCGAATGCACTGCAAATTACGCAAACACCTCGTCTGAGGCGAGGCGAGGCGAGGCGAGGAAGCTCACATCGCCAGCAGTGGCGCCCTCCAACAAGACACTGCCACACCCCGCACAGGCCACACGCCGGCCGGCCGCGCGCCAGCCCTCCTGCGCTGGACACCAGGGACAAGATGCGTCTTCCGCGAGTGTCGAAGGCTGCACGCGCCAAGCGGATGACAGGAGGTGCAACGAGAAGCTGCGCGTCTCACACACACGGCGGCGCGCCCGCTAGTTCGGCAGTCGCTCTGCTGGCACGTCGGATTGCGGAAGGAAGTGCTTAAAATTACAATTCTGTTCATGTTTTATGTTGTAAAGTTGTTAGCTTGTAACGATGTAATGTTAATAAATAAATTTATAAAGCTCACAAAAAAAAAATACACGAAGCACGTCCTTCCGGCTCATAAGTTTTGGAACTCAGGATTGCGTTCGCGCTAACGTGACGAATTGTCAATAAAAAAAAATGCGGCTGCTTTCGACCGAAAAGTAAGATTTTGTGTGTGTTGGGATAAGAACCGAATGCGAATTCTGCCATGCGCCTACATTATATGGGCGCCAACGGCCATACCATGTTGAGTACACCGGTTCTCGTCCGATCACCGAAGTTAAGCAACATCGGGCGTGGTTAGTACTTGGATGGGTGACCGCCTGGGAACACCACGTGCTGTTGGCTCCCCTTCATTTACTTTTTTTTTTTTATACCGCCCTCTTTCCATACCACCGTTCTGTTGTGACAAAGATTCTTGCTTAAGCATTTTAAACTACTGTAGTGACCATAAGGTACGAAATTGCAGTAAATGTCTCAGTTTGAGGGAGAATGTGCTAACCAAGTTCGCCAGGAAGTCTTTGAAAACGACAAAACAGTACGAATAGGCAGATATGTTCTGAAATACGTCAGCGCCTGTTGTTGTGTAGCGGTGTACAATTCCTACTTCGATATGTAATCATAAAGTTATTCTTTAGTCGTCTCGTCTCGTCTCCTCATCTCCTGCAGACGTTTCTTGTGCTTGCGCTGTTATATGGGCCACGACCCGAGCGGCAGCGAGCGGCAGTCGAGCAAAGTCGGGACAAGTCGGGACGGGGACAGGCACAGGGACAGGAATGGTGCGAATGCACTGCAAATTACGCAAACACCTCGTCTGAGGCGAGGCGAGGCGAGGCGAGGAAGCTCACATCGCCAGCAGTGGCGCCCTCCAACAAGACACTGCCACACCCCGCACAGGCCACACGCCGGCCGGCCGCGCGCCAGCCCTCCTGCGCTGGACACCAGGGACAAGATGCGTCTTCCGCGAGTGTCGAAGGCTGCACGCGCCAAGCGGATGACAGGAGGTGCAACGAGAAGCTGCGCGTCTCACACACACGGCGGCGCGCCCGCTAGTTCGGCAGTCGCTCTGCTGGCACGTCGGATTGCGGAAGGAAGTGCTTAAAATTACAATTCTGTTCATGTTTTATGTTGTAAAGTTGTTAGCTTGTAACGATGTAATGTTGATAAATAAATTTATAAAGCTCACAAAAAAAAAATACACGAAGCACGTCCTTCCGGCTCATAAGTTTTGGAACTCAGGATTGCGTTCGCGCTAACGTGACGAATTGTCAATAAAAAAAAATGCGGCTGCTTTCGACCGAAAAGTAAGATTTTGTGTGTGTTGGGATAAGAACCGAATGCGAATTCTGCCATGCGCCTACATTATATGGGCGCCAACGGCCATACCATGTTGAGTACACCGGTTCTCGTCCGATCACCGAAGTTAAGCAACATCGGGCGTGGTTAGTACTTGGATGGGTGACCGCCTGGGAACACCACGTGCTGTTGGCTCCCCTTCATTTACTTTTTTTTTTTTTATACCGCCCTCTTTCCATACCACCGTTCTGTTGTGACAAAGATTCTTGCTTAAGCATTTTAAACTACTGTAGTGACCATAAGGTACGAAATTGCAGTAAATGTCTCAGTTTGAGGGAGAATGTGCTAACCAAGTTCGCCAGGAAGTCTTTGAAAACGACAAAACAGTACGAATAGGCAGATATGTTCTGAAATACGTCAGCGCCTGTTGTTGTGTAGCGGTGTACAATTCCTACTTCGATATGTAATCATAAAGTTATTCTTTAGTCGTCTCGTCTCGTCTCCTCATCTCCTGCAGACGTTTCTTGTGCTTGCGCTGTTATATGGGCCACGACCCGAGCGGCAGCGAGCAAAGTCGGGACAAGTCGGGACGGGGACAGGCACAGGGACAGGAATGGTGCGAATGCACTGCAAATTACGCAAACACCTCGTCTGAGGCGAGGCGAGGCGAGGCGAGGAAGCTCACATCGCCAGCAGTGGCGCCCTCCAACAAGACACTGCCACACCCCGCACAGGCCACACGCCGGCCGGCCGCGCGCCAGCCCTCCTGCGCTGGACGCCAGGGACAAGATGCGTCTTCCGCGAGTGTCGAAGGCTGCACGCGCCAAGCGGATGACAGGAGGTGCAACGAGAAGCTGCGCGTCTCACACACACGGCGGCGCGCCCGCTAGTTCGGCAGTCGCTCTGCTGGCACGTCGGATTGCGGAAGGAAGTGCTTAAAATTACAATTCTGTTCATGTTTTATGTTGTAAAGTTGTTAGCTTGTAACGATGTAATGTTAATAAATAAATTTATAAAGCTCACAAAAAAAAAATACACGAAGCACGTCCTTCCGGCTCATAAGTTTTGGAACTCAGGATTGCGTTCGCGCTAACGTGACGAATTGTCAATAAAAAAAAATGCGGCTGCTTTCGACCGAAAAGTAAGATTTTGTGTGTGTTGGGATAAGAACCGAATGCGAATTCTGCCATGCGCCTACATTATATGGGCGCCAACGGCCATACCATGTTGAGTACACCGGTTCTCGTCCGATCACCGAAGTTAAGCAACATCGGGCGTGGTTAGTACTTGGATGGGTGACCGCCTGGGAACACCACGTGCTGTTGGCTCCCCTTCATTTACTTTTTTTTTTTTTTATACCGCCCTCTTTCCATACCACCGTTCTGTTGTGACAAAGATTCTTGCTTAAGCATTTTAAACTACTGTAGTGACCATAAGGTACGAAATTGCAGTAAATGTCTCAGTTTGAGGGAGAATGTGCTAACCAAGTTCGCCAGGAAGTCTTTGAAAACGACAAAACAGTACGAATAGGCAGATATGTTCTGAAATACGTCAGCGCCTGTTGTTGTGTAGCGGTGTACAATTCCTACTTCGATATGTAATCATAAAGTTATTCTTTAGTCGTCTCGTCTCGTCTCCTCATCTCCTGCAGACGTTTCTTGTGCTTGCGCTGTTATATGGGCCACGACCCGAGCGGCAGCGAGCGGCAGTCGAGCAAAGTCGGGACAAGTCGGGACGGGGACAGGCACAGGGACAGGAATGGTGCGAATGCACTGCAAATTACGCAAACACCTCGTCTGAGGCGAGGCGAGGCGAGGCGAGGAAGCTCACATCGCCAGCAGTGGCGCCCTCCAACAAGACACTGCCACACCCCGCACAGGCCACACGCCGGCCGGCCGCGCGCCAGCCCTCCTGCGCTGGACGCCAGGGACAAGATGCGTCTTCCGCGAGTGTCGAAGGCTGCACGCGCCAAGCGGATGACAGGAGGTGCAACGAGAAGCTGCGCGTCTCACACACACGGCGGCGCGCCCGCTAGTTCGGCAGTCGCTCTGCTGGCACGTCGGATTGCGGAAGGAAGTGCTTAAAATTACAATTCTGTTCATGTTTTATGTTGTAAAGTTGTTAGCTTGTAACGATGTAATGTTAATAAATAAATTTATAAAGCTCACAAAAAAAAAATACACGAAGCACGTCCTTCCGGCTCATAAGTTTTGGAACTCAGGATTGCGTTCGCGCTAACGTGACGAATTGTCAATAAAAAAAAATGCGGCTGCTTTCGACCGAAAAGTAAGATTTTGTGTGTGTTGGGATAAGAACCGAATGCGAATTCTGCCATGCGCCTACATTATATGGGCGCCAACGGCCATACCATGTTGAGTACACCGGTTCTCGTCCGATCACCGAAGTTAAGCAACATCGGGCGTGGTTAGTACTTGGATGGGTGACCGCCTGGGAACACCACGTGCTGTTGGCTCCCCTTCATTTACTTTTTTTTTTTTATACCGCCCTCTTTCCATACCACCGTTCTGTTGTGACAAAGATTCTTGCTTAAGCATTTTAAACTACTGTAGTGACCATAAGGTACGAAATTGCAGTAAATGTCTCAGTTTGAGGGAGAATGTGCTAACCAAGTTCGCCAGGAAGTCTTTGAAAACGACAAAACAGTACGAATAGGCAGATATGTTCTGAAATACGTCAGCGCCTGTTGTTGTGTAGCGGTGTACAATTCCTACTTCGATATGTAATCATAAAGTTATTCTTTAGTCGTCTCGTCTCGTCTCCTCATCTCCTGCAGACGTTTCTTGTGCTTGCGCTGTTATATGGGCCACGACCCGAGCGGCAGCGAGCGGCAGTCGAGCAAAGTCGGGACAAGTCGGGACGGGGACAGGCACAGGGACAGGAATGGTGCGAATGCACTGCAAATTACGCAAACACCTCGTCTGAGGCGAGGCGAGGCGAGGCGAGGAAGCTCACATCGCCAGCAGTGGCGCCCTCCAACAAGACTGTGCCACACCCCGCACAGGCCCTACGCCGGTCGGCCGCGCGCCAGCCCGGACGTGTGTTCGGCTCGTGCCTGCTGCCACCTTCGTGTGCTGCAGGCGGTGTCTTCGTCGCGTGTTTGGTGCTGCGCCTCGCAGCGTTCTCTCTTCTCTACTAGTTCCTGTAAGTTTATTGACGCTTTATTATGAATCGTGCTAACTCCGTACAGTGTGTTTTTGATAGGAACGCGGCTAGACCGTCTCCTTTTGATGTTCACGAATGGATATTTTCCGAATTGCGTATTCCCGAATCTGATTTGGTCGGCATTCAGCTCGATTTCATTCAAAACTCTGTCTTTTTGAAACTTCCGAACGCGGATTGTGTCGATACGCTAGTTACTGACAGTGGTGGCGTTAAGAAATTTAAGCACGTGGACGGTACTTTGTCTGATGTTTTGATACTGCCGGCAGGCTTCGGCATTCGAAATGTGAAGGTTTATAATGTTCCCTTTGAGTGCCCCAATGAGGCCATTGCTCGTAAACTTGGCGAATTTGGCACCGTTCTAAGTGTGGAGAATGATGTGTGGCCTGCAGGTTTTAGGTACCGGGTTTTGAGTGGTGTTCGGACAGTACGTGTAGATTTAAAGAAACATATACCCTCGTATCTGATCATTGCTGGCACGCGAGCTTTCCTTAGCTATAGTGGGCAGCCGCAGACGTGCTCAGTGTGTGGCAAAACAGATCATTTGCGACAAACTTGCACTTTACGCAGGCCGGTACAGCTGCCGCGCGAAGCTGTTGACAACACTACGTATGCAGGCGCGTTGGTTGGACCCCCCTCAGTCGCCCCGACCGACCGACAGGCTTCTGCCGCTCCTGCGGCTGTGGCTGCTGTGTCCGATCATGTGACTCCGCCGACAGTTGTCGTGCTCCCTGTTGTGTCGGAACAAAGTTTACCTGCCGAACTCACCCCTCGCGAGGTCAGTATTGCTGATTTGCCAGCCGTAAGTGTTCCGGACGTGCCTGTTGGGGAGTCTTCTGAAATGTTGGTCGAGTCTCCCCGGCCGATTTCCGTTCCCGCCCCACCGACAGACAAGCGGAAATTGCAGTCACAACCGGGCCTGTCCACTTCTGGCGAGGCGGATGCTAGCAGCGCAGAAAGTGAGGTGTCCCAAGTTTCCACCCAGTCCGCCCCTGCCGATCCCAAACCAAAGCGTAGGCGGTCTAAGAAACGTTCGAAAACGGCGCCCACTGAGGGCGACGGCGTTTCCTTCGAACAGGCCGTTGAGGGACTAACGGATTCCTTGGTCCAAGAGCGTCGCGACGCACCTTTTGTGCACGGTCCACCTGTGTCGGTGCCCGCCACCCCCGCTTCCCGGGCCGTCCCGGATGCCCCACCTGTTCCTTCGGACACCATGCAGTGGTCTGAAGATGTGGAGGAGGAAAATTTTTTCTAGTTTTGCTTAAGTGAAAGAGTCCACCCTGACGCGTGCCTTCCACCAGTTGCGCGTCCTGACACTTAATGTCAATAGAATTCGCAGTGCCCGTAAAATTGACGCCCTTTTACACTTTTTGCAATCTGCTTGTTGTGATGTGATTTTCCTTCAAGAACTTACAGCTGACGTTGTCCCGCATCTTACTGCGTTTAATGTTATTCTTAATATTGATCCGGAAGTAGGATTTGGTACGGCGATTTTAATCATGCCCGGTTTAGAGTATAACAACATAGCAATTTTACCGGATGGACGAGGGGTGGCGTGTGTAATCTGCGACATATTTTTTGTTAACGTGTATGCCCCCTCTGGAACTGATAATAAACGTCTGAGGAATACCTTTTTCGCTCATGATGTATGTCAGCTTTTCCATCGAAACCACCGACGGATCATCTTCGGTGGCGATTTTAATTGTGTTTTACGTGACGCCGACAAGGAGCCGATGGTGAATAAGTGTCTTGCACTGCAAAATTTAGTTGACATTTACAAATTTAAGGACACGTGGCTTCGTTTTAGTCCGACTGCTGCAGGTTTTACTTATTTTTATCCTACTGGGCATAGCAGATTGGACAGAATTTATATCTCGCCGGATCTTACTGCTTCCATCTTGCAGGCAGAAGTTGCTCCCGTCGCTTTTTCGGATCATTGTGGTTATTTGTGTGCTTTTAATGTCCCGTACGTTCGCCCGGAACGTACGCGCTCCTATTGGAAATTCAATGTTAGTGTTTTGGATGACGTCAGTCTTGTCGAACAGGTGCATTTGTTGTGGCGCCAACTTCTTCAGCGCCGCCCGCAGGCGAGTTCTACTGTCGATTGGTGGCTCCGTCACGCTAAACCGGCCATTCGTAGTTTGCTCATTAATTATTGTCGTGACAAGGCCCATTGGGACATGATGACGGTCGATTTTTATCGCGATTGTTTACGGGATTTAATTACTCGGGTTACCGACCGCCCTGAGCTACTTCCCACGTTACGGAAGATTAAAGCGAAGATTTTAAACCATCTGTATCGCAAGGCACAGGGCTCTGTTGTCCGCAGCAGGCCTTTCGATCCTACGTTGAAGGAACCACTTTCCTTGTATCATTTACGACGAGCCCGTCTGCGGCGTGAAAAACTTTTATTCAAGGACTGGATTACGCGTGACGGCCTTAAGACTTCAGATCGACGGGTGATTCAGGACGAAATTTACGATCACTATTCTCGTCTCTTTCAATTTCAACCTTTGAATGACGCCTCCTTGCAGACATTTTTACGTGATCTGCCTTCCATTTTAACGCCTCAGGATAGACTTCTTTTAAATGAGCGTTTTACGGCTGATGATGTTTCTGCCGCTGTTCAGGCTAGCCCGAAGGGAAAAGCCCCTGGCAATGACGGAATTCCTGTTGAATTTTATGTTAAATTTTCCGGCCTTTTCACTGACATTTTCGTTGCCATGGTCAATGAAATCCATAACGGCCTCGATGTGCCGGACGAATTTTTAGAGGGGCTCATCGTCCTCGTCCCGAAAACAACTGGCACCCCAAGTGCGGTGACTTTACGGCCGATTACTTTATTAAACGCCGATTATAAAATCGTTGCGCGCTGCTTTTCACACCGTCTGCGGCCGGCGTTGAAGTCCGTCATTAGCCCATCTCAATCGTGTGCCGTACCTGGACGGAATATTTATGACGCTGTCCTCGCGTATCGTGAATGTATCGCTTCTGCCGCATCCAGCCGTGGCGGCCGAGCTGCGATACTCTCCATTGATTTTCACAACGCGTTCGACAGAATCAGTCACGAGTACTTGCGGCGGGTCATGACTAAGTTCGGGTTTGGTTTCAAATTCACGCATGTGATATCCAACCTTTTGAAATCGGCTACTTCCCGAATCCTTTTTCATGGCCAGGCCAGTGATGTCCTCAGGCTGAACAGGTCCGTTCGCCAAGGGTGCCCACTTTCCATGGGATTATTCGTCTTAGCCTTGGATCCTCTACTCCGCAAAATAACGGCTGTTTGCCACGGTGTACCGTTTGGTGCGGGTTCGCTTGTCTGTCGGGCGTATGCTGATGATTTGGGGGTTTTTATCCAACGCCCCGACGATATTGATGCGCTCCGTCTCCTCCTTCAACAGTTTGAAACGGCATCGGGTGCGGTTGTCAACCCCCGTAAGTCCATCTTACTGCCGCTTACTGTGACCATGAGAGATGTCCGTCGTGATTGGTATACCGTACAGTTGCGGCATAAGATTCTTGGGATCCAGATGACTCCAAATGTACAACGGATGACGGTGTTAAATTGGCGCGCGGTGTTATATTCTGTTCGGGCGGCGACTCAGGCTGCCGCCAAACGAAATTTATCATTGCTGGAGAGGGTTTCGATTGTTAATACCCAGATGTTGGCCAAGGCCTGGTACTTGGCTCAAGTTTTGCCGGTGCCGAAGGAGATCGAACGGGCCATCAAGCATGCTGTTTCTTGGCTGGTCTGGCGAGGCGAAATTTTTAAAGTCGCCTACAATGTTTGTACGCTCCCGCCGGACAGAGGCGGCCTCGGTATGGTCGATTTTCCTTCCAAGTGTGCTGCTCTTTTGCTCCACCGGACCAACTGTGTGATCGCCACTGCCGGGCAGTGCCCCACGTCTGCACTCTTCGATCTTTACCGCCCAGCTTCTCTCCGCGCGCCTGTCTCTGTCCAGGCTATCCCGTATCAATTGAATTTCGTTCGCCAGTATTTCCTCCACACGAGCTATCTGATAGGTGACGACCGGCGCCGGGGTAACGTCCGCGCGATCGCAGAGGCCCTCCGTGGAACTCCGCCGACTAACAAATGGGAGTTGCGGCTGCCGCAGTACGATTGGCGGACGGTGTGGTCCAATATTTCCAGTCCGTTGTTGACATCCGATGTTCGGGACACCTGGTATAAAGTTGTGAATCGCACCGTTGCCACGAATGCGAAACTCCACGCGATCAATCTCATCCCGAGTGGCCTCTGTGGGCGGTGCGCGGCTGAAGACACGATCGAACACCGCTTTGTGTGCCCCCAGTTTAAAGAGGTGTGGGATGCCACCTGTGCGATGTTGGCGTTGATTAATAGGACTACCCCGCGTGCCGTGCAGCCCTTGTATATCCTGGTTCCCGACTGGCGGCCGTATCCTGCCACCAAGAGAAACGCTACCGTGTGGATTGCCGCACATGCCGCACATGCGATTTTCTCTCTCCGACTCACGGATCGCTTGCAGTTTCTGACATATCTTTGGGACTATTATGGACGGGAGAAACAGAATCCGAAGTGTGTTTCCCATTATGCCCGATTTTTAGATGTCGCTTTACGGACCGCCTTTACCACTTTAAATATTTCTCTCCTGCCATGATTATGTACTTCCATTTCCACTGTACCTTTTGGCGGGACATGCGGAATGATGTATATGTATCTATTTTCTTGATGTCTGACAGTCAATTTGTCTCACCGGCTCGACTTTCCTCCCGCCATTTTGAACGGTTGTCCTTAGGATTCTCCCTATTAGTCTTCTCTCCTGGATTTGACGTTTGTTCCCTATTGCTGACACTTACTTCATTTTTGTGACTATTTCTGGACCGTCGTTGACTTGTCCCTGAACTTTGGAACGGTGCTTCCAGATATTTTGTGTTTGTAATGGTTGCCTTCTGGGCACGGAAATCAAGCTTATCAAGCTTCTCGAGACGACGAAATATGTTTGCTGCTGCCGGAATTGCGTAGACTTCGCCATTCCCGTGCGCCAGACATATTTGGCAATGTTTAGTGTGGTTGTTTTTTGAGAGTCCCTTTCTTTGCCTTACTCTGGCGGCGGTGGGCTACCGCTGCCGACTTGTGGTCATTGTCCTCCGAGCATGGTTTTTATTTGTGTTTCGCGTCTTCGTGATTTCTTCCTTACGTTCCGTTATTCCACGTTTCTCGGGTTGGGAGGGCGCCGGAGACACTGTGGCCAGGCCTCGGATTGCGACCCCTGCCTGCTTTGCCTCCGTAGCCACCCTGGCCTGATCTTCCAAGGAAGTATATTTAGTTTTTTTTTTCAAAAAAAAAAAAAAAGTTCTCGTCCGATCACCGAAGTTAAGCAACATCGGGCGTGGTTAGTACTTGGATGGGTGCCCGCGTGGGAACACCACGTGCTGTTGGCTCCCCTTCATTTACTTTTTTTTTTTTTTTTTATACCGCCCTCTTTCCATACCACCGTTGTGTTGTGACAAAGATTCTTGCTTAAGCATTTTAAACTACTGTAATGACCATAAAGTACGAAATTGCAGTAATTGTCTCAGTTTGAGGGAGAATGAAAAAAAAAAAGAAAAATATCTTTACTAAAAAAAAAAAAAAAATAAAATAAAAAAAAAAAAAAAAAAGTTCTCGTCCGATCACCGAAGTTAAGCAACATCGGGCGTGGTTAGTACTTGGATGGGTGACCGCCTGGGAACACCACGTGCTGTTGGCTCCCCTTCATTTACTTTTTTTTTTTTATACCGCCCTCTTTCCATACCAAAAAAAAAAAAAAAAAGTTCTCGTCCGATCACCGAAGTTAAGCAACATCGGGCGTGGTTAGTACTTGGATGGGTGACCGCCTGGGAACACCACGTGCTGTTGGCTCCCCTTCATTTACTTTTTTTTTTTTTTATACCGCCCTCTTTCCATACCACCGTTCTGTTGTGACAAAGATTCTTGCTTAAGCATTTTAAACTACTGTAGTGACCATAAGGTACGAAATTGCAGTAAATGTCTCAGTTTGAGGGAGAATGTGCTAACCAAGTTCGCCAGGAAGTCTTTGAAAACGACAAAACAGTACGAATAGGCAGATATGTTCTGAAATACGTCAGCGCCTGTTGTTGTGTAGCGGTGTACAATTCCTACTTCGATATGTAATCAAAGTTATTCTTTAGTCGTCTCGTCTCGTCTCCTCATCTCCTGCAGACGTTTCTTGTGCTTGCGCTGTTATATGGGCCACGACCCGAGCGGCAGCGAGCAAAGTCGGGACAAGTCGGGACGGGGACAGGCACAGGGACAGGAATGGTGCGAATGCACTGCAAATTACGCAAACACCTCGTCTGAGGCGAGGCGAGGCGAGGCGAGGAAGCTCACATCGCCAGCAGTGGCGCCCTCCAACAAGACACTGCCACACCCCGCACAGGCCACACGCCGGTCGGCCGCGCGCCAGCCCGGACGTGTGTTCGGCTCGTGCCTGCTGCCACCTTTGTGTGCTGCAGGCGGTGTCTTCGTTGCGTGTTTGGTGCTGCGCCTCGCAGCGTTCTCTCTTCTCTACTAGTTCCTGTAAGTTTATCGACGCTTTATTATGAATCGTGCTAACTCCGTACAGTGTGTTTTTGATAGGAACGCGGCTAGACCGTCTCCTTTTGATGTTCACGAATGGATATTTTCCGAATTGCGTATTCCCGAATCTGATTTGGTCGGCATTCAGCTCGATTTTATTCAAAACTCTGTCTTTTTGAAACTTCCGAACGCGGATTGTGTCGATACGCTAGTTACTGAAAGTGGTGGCGTTAAGAAATTTAAGCACGTGGACGGTACTTTGTCTGATGTTTTGATACTGCCGGCAGGCTTCGGCATTCGAAATGTGAAGGTTTATAATGTTCCCTTTGAGTGCCCCAATGAGGCCATTGCTCGTAAACTTGGCGAATTTGGCACCGTTCTAAGTGTGGAGAATGATGTGTGGCCTGCAGGTTTTAGGTACCGGGTTTTGAGTGGTGTTCGGACAGTACGTGTAGATTTAAAGAAACATATACCCTCGTATCTGATCATTGCTGGCGCGCGAGCTTTCCTTAGCTATAGTGGGCAGCCGCAGACGTGCTCAGTGTGTGGCAAAACAGATCATTTGCGACAAACTTGCACTTTACGCAGGCCGGCACAGCTGCCGCGCGAAGCTGTTGACAACACTACGTATGCAGGCGCGTTGGTTGGACCCCCCTCAGTCGCCCCGACCGACCGACAGGCTTCTGCCGCTCCTGCGGCTGTGGCTGCTGTGTCCGATCATGTGACTCCGCCGACAGTTGTCGTGCCCCCGGTTGTGTCGGAACAAAGTTTACCTGCCGAACTCACCCCTCGCGAGGTCAGTATTGCTGATTTGCCAGCCGTAAGTGTTCCGGACGTGCCTGTTGGGGAGTCTTCTGAAATGTTGGTCGAGTCTCCCCGGCCGATTTCCGTTCCCGCCCCACCGACAGACAAGCGGAAATTGCAGTCACAACCGGGCCTGTCCACTTCTGGCGAGGCGGATGCTAGCAGCGCAGAAAGTGAGGTGTCCCAAGTTTCCACCCAGTCCGCCCCTGCCGATCCCAAACCAAAGCGTAGGCGGTCTAAGAAACGTTCGAAAACGGCGCCCACTGAGGGCGACGGCGTTTCCTTCGAACAGGCCGTTGAGGGACTAACGGATTCCTTGGTCCAAGAGCGTCGCGACGCACCTTTTGTGCACGGTCCACCTGTGTCGGTGCCCGCCACCCCCGCTTCCCGGGCCGTCCCGGATGCCCCACCTGTTCCTTCGGACACCATGCAGTGGTCTGAAGATGTGGAGGAGGAAAATTTTTTCTAGTTTTGCTTAAGTGAAAGAGTCCACCCTGACGCGTGCCTTCCACCAGTTGCGCGTCCTGACACTTAATGTCAATAGAATTCGCAGTGCCCGTAAAATTGACGCCCTTTTACACTTTTTGCAATCTGCTTGTTGTGATGTGATTTTCCTTCAAGAACTTACAGCTGACGTTGTCCCGCATCTTACTGCGTTTAATGTTATTCTTAATATTGATCCGGAAGTAGGATTTGGTACGGCGATTTTAATCATGCCCGGTTTAGAGTATAACAACATAGCAATTTTACCGGATGGACGAGGGGTGGCGTGTGTAATCTGCGACATATTTTTTGTTAACGTGTATGCCCCCTCTGGAACTGATAATAAACGTCTGAGGAATACCTTTTTCGCTCATGATGTATGTCAGCTTTTCCATCGAAACCACCGACGGATCATCTTCGGTGGCGATTTTAATTGTGTTTTACGTGACGCCGACAAGGAGCCGATGGTGAATAAGTGTCTTGCACTGCAAAATTTAGTTGACATTTACAAATTTAAGGACACGTGGCTTCGTTTTAGTCCGACTGCTGCAGGTTTTACTTATTTTTATCCTACTGGGCATAGCAGATTGGACAGAATTTATATCTCGCCGGATCTTACTGCTTCCATCTTGCAGGCAGAAGTTGCTCCCGTCGCTTTTTCGGATCATTGTGGTTATTTGTGTGCTTTTAATGTCCCGTACGTTCGCCCGGAACGTACGCGCTCCTATTGGAAATTCAATGTTAGTGTTTTGGATGACGTCAGTCTTGTCGAACAGGTGCATTTGTTGTGGCGCCAACTTCTTCAGCGCCGCCCGCAGGCGAGTTCTACTGTCGATTGGTGGCTCCGTCACGCTAAACCGGCCATTCGTAGTTTGCTCATTAATTATTGTCGTGACAAGGCCCATTGGGACATGATGACGGTCGATTTTTATCGCGATTGTTTACGGGATTTAATTACTCGGGTTACCGACCGCCCTGAGCTACTTCCCACGTTACGGAAGATTAAAGCGAAGATTTTAAACCATCTGTATCGCAAGGCACAGGGCTCTGTTGTCCGCAGCAGGCCTTTCGATCCTACGTTGAAGGAACCACTTTCCTTGTATCATTTACGACGAGCCCGTCTGCGGCGTGAAAAACTTTTATTCAAGGACTGGATTACGCGTGACGGCCTTAAGACTTCAGATCGACGGGTGATTCAGGACGAAATTTACGATCACTATTCTCGTCTCTTTCAATTTCAACCTTTGAATGACGCCTCCTTGCAGACATTTTTACGTGATCTGCCTTCCATTTTAACGCCTCAGGATAGACTTCTTTTAAATGAGCGTTTTACGGCTGATGATGTTTCTGCCGCTGTTCAGGCTAGCCCGAAGGGAAAAGCCCCTGGCAATGACGGAATTCCTGTTGAATTTTATGTTAAATTTTCCGGCCTTTTCACTGACATTTTCGTTGCCATGGTCAATGAAATCCATAACGGCCTCGATGTGCCGGACGAATTTTTAGAGGGGCTCATCGTCCTCGTCCCGAAAACAACTGGCACCCCAAGTGCGGTGACTTTACGGCCGATTACTTTATTAAACGCCGATTATAAAATCGTTGCGCGCTGCTTTTCACACCGTCTGCGGCCGGCGTTGAAGTCCGTCATTAGCCCATCTCAATCGTGTGCCGTACCTGGACGGAATATTTATGACGCTGTCCTCGCGTATCGTGAATGTATCGCTTCTGCCGCATCCAGCCGTGGCGGCCGAGCTGCGATACTCTCCATTGATTTTCACAACGCGTTCGACAGAATCAGTCACGAGTACTTGCGGCGGGTCATGACTAAGTTCGGGTTTGGTTTCAAATTCACGCATGTGATATCCAACCTTTTGAAATCGGCTACTTCCCGAATCCTTTTTCATGGCCAGGCCAGTGATGTCCTCAGGCTGAACAGGTCCGTTCGCCAAGGGTGCCCACTTTCCATGGGATTATTCGTCTTAGCCTTGGATCCTCTACTCCGCAAAATAACGGCTGTTTGCCACGGTGTACCGTTTGGTGCGGGTTCGCTTGTCTGTCGGGCGTATGCTGATGATTTGGGGGTTTTTATCCAACGCCCCGACGATATTGATGCGCTCCGTCTCCTCCTTCAACAGTTTGAAACGGCATCGGGTGCGGTTGTCAACCCCCGTAAGTCCATCTTACTGCCGCTTACTGTGACCATGAGAGATGTCCGTCGTGATTGGTATACCGTACAGTTGCGGCATAAGATTCTTGGGATCCAGATGACTCCAAATGTACAACGGATGACGGTGTTAAATTGGCGCGCGGTGTTATATTCTGTTCGGGCGGCGACTCAGGCTGCCGCCAAACGAAATTTATCATTGCTGGAGAGGGTTTCGATTGTTAATACCCAGATGTTGGCCAAGGCCTGGTACTTGGCTCAAGTTTTGCCGGTGCCGAAGGAGATCGAACGGGCCATCAAGCATGCTGTTTCTTGGCTGGTCTGGCGAGGCGAAATTTTTAAAGTCGCCTACAATGTTTGTACGCTCCCGCCGGACAGAGGCGGCCTCGGTATGGTCGATTTTCCTTCCAAGTGTGCTGCTCTTTTGCTCCACCGGACTAACTGTGTGATCGCCACTGCCGGGCAGTGCCCCACGTCTGCACTCTTCGATCTTTACCGCCCAGCTTCTCTCCGCGCGCCTGTCTCTGTCCAGGCTATCCCGTATCAATTGAATTTCGTTCGCCAGTATTTCCTCCACACGAGCTATCTGATAGGTGACGACCGGCGCCGGGGTAACGTCCGCGCGATCGCAGAGGCCCTCCGTGGAACTCCGCCGACTAACAAATGGGAGTTGCGGCTGCCGCAGTACGATTGGCGGACGGTGTGGTCCAATATTTCCAGTCCGTTGTTGACATCCGATGTTCGGGACACCTGGTATAAAGTTGTGAATCGCACCGTTGCCACGAATGCGAAACTCCACGCGATCAATCTCATCCCGAGTGGCCTCTGTGGGCGGTGCGCGGCTGAAGACACGATCGAACACCGCTTTGTGTGCCCCCAGTTTAAAGAGGTGTGGGATGCCACCTGTGCGATGTTGGCGTTGATTAATAGGACTACCCCGCGTGCCGTGCAGCCCTTGTATATCCTGGTTCCCGACTGGCGGCCGTATCCTGCCACCAAGAGAAACGCTACCGTGTGGATTGCCGCACATGCCGCACATGCGATTTTCTCTCTCCGACTCACGGATCGCTTGCAGTTTCTGACATATCTTTGGGACTATTATGGACGGGAGAAACAGAATCCGAAGTGTGTTTCCCATTATGCCCGATTTTTAGATGTCGCTTTACGGACCGCCTTTACCACTTTAAATATTTCTCTCCTGCCATGATTATGTACTTCCATTTCCACTGTACCTTTTGGCGGGACATGCGGAATGATGTATATGTATCTATTTTCTTGATGTCTGACAGTCAATTTGTCTCACCGGCTCGACTTTCCTCCCGCCATTTTGAACGGTTGTCCTTAGGATTCTCCCTATTAGTCTTCTCTCCTGGATTTGACGTTTGTTCCCTATTGCTGACACTTACTTCATTTTTGTGACTATTTCTGGACCGTCGTTGACTTGTCCCTGAACTTTGGAACGGTGCTTCCAGATATTTTGTGTTTGTAATGGTTGCCTTCTGGGCACGGAAATCAAGCTTATCAAGCTTCTCGAGACGACGAAATATGTTTGCTGCTGCCGGAATTGCGTAGACTTCGCCATTCCCGTGCGCCAGACATATTTGGCAATGTTTAGTGTGGTTGTTTTTTGAGAGTCCCTTTCTTTGCCTTACTCTGGCGGCGGTGGGCTACCGCTGCCGACTTGTGGTCATTGTCCTCCGAGCATGGTTTTTATTTGTGTTTCGCGTCTTCGTGATTTCTTCCTTACGTTCCGTTATTCCACGTTTCTCGGGTTGGGAGGGCGCCGGAGACACTGTGGCCAGGCCTCGGATTGCGACCCCTGCCTGCTTTGCCTCCGTAGCCACCCTGGCCTGATCTTCCAAGGAAGTATATTTAGTTTTTTTTTTCAAAAAAAAAAAAAAAGTTCTCGTCCGATCACCGAAGTTAAGCAACATCGGGCGTGGTTAGTACTTGGATGGGTGCCCGCGTGGGAACACCACGTGCTGTTGGCTCCCCTTCATTTACTTTTTTTTTTTTTTTTATACCGCCCTCTTTCCATACCACCGTTGTGTTGTGACAAAGATTCTTGCTTAAGCATTTTAAACTACTGTAATGACCATAAAGTACGAAATTGCAGTAATTGTCTCAGTTTGAGGGAGAATGAAAAAAAAAAGAAAAATATCTTTACTAAAAAAAAAAAAAAAATAAAATAAAAAAAAAAAAAAAAAAAGTTCTCGTCCGATCACCGAAGTTAAGCAACATCGGGCGTGGTTAGTACTTGGATGGGTGACCGCCTGGGAACACCACGTGCTGTTGGCTCCCCTTCATTTACTTTTTTTTTTTTATACCGCCCTCTTTCCATACCAAAAAAAAAAAAAAAAGTTCTCGTCCGATCACCGAAGTTAAGCAACATCGGGCGTGGTTAGTACTTGGATGGGTGACCGCCTGGGAACACCACGTGCTGTTGGCTCCCCTTCATTTACTTTTTTTTTTTTTATACCGCCCTCTTTCCATACCACCGTTCTGTTGTGACAAAGATTCTTGCTTAAGCATTTTAAACTACTGTAGTGACCATAAGGTACGAAATTGCAGTAAATGTCTCAGTTTGAGGGAGAATGTGCTAACCAAGTTCGCCAGGAAGTCTTTGAAAACGACAAAACAGTACGAATAGGCAGATATGTTCTGAAATACGTCAGCGCCTGTTGTTGTGTAGCGGTGTACAATTCCTACTTCGATATGTAATCAAAGTTATTCTTTAGTCGTCTCGTCTCGTCTCCTCATCTCCTGCAGACGTTTCTTGTGCTTGCGCTGTTATATGGGCCACGACCCGAGCGGCAGCGAGCAAAGTCGGGACAAGTCGGGACGGGGACAGGCACAGGGACAGGAATGGTGCGAATGCACTGCAAATTACGCAAACACCTCGTCTGAGGCGAGGCGAGGCGAGGCGAGGAAGCTCACATCGCCAGCAGTGGCGCCCTCCAACAAGACACTGCCACACCCCGCACAGGCCACACGCCGGTCGGCCGCGCGCCAGCCCGGACGTGTGTTCGGCTCGTGCCTGCTGCCACCTTTGTGTGCTGCAGGCGGTGTCTTCGTTGCGTGTTTGGTGCTGCGCCTCGCAGCGTTCTCTCTTCTCTACTAGTTCCTGTAAGTTTATCGACGCTTTATTATGAATCGTGCTAACTCCGTACAGTGTGTTTTTGATAGGAACGCGGCTAGACCGTCTCCTTTTGATGTTCACGAATGGATATTTTCCGAATTGCGTATTCCCGAATCTGATTTGGTCGGCATTCAGCTCGATTTTATTCAAAACTCTGTCTTTTTGAAACTTCCGAACGCGGATTGTGTCGATACGCTAGTTACTGAAAGTGGTGGCGTTAAGAAATTTAAGCACGTGGACGGTACTTTGTCTGATGTTTTGATACTGCCGGCAGGCTTCGGCATTCGAAATGTGAAGGTTTATAATGTTCCCTTTGAGTGCCCCAATGAGGCCATTGCTCGTAAACTTGGCGAATTTGGCACCGTTCTAAGTGTGGAGAATGATGTGTGGCCTGCAGGTTTTAGGTACCGGGTTTTGAGTGGTGTTCGGACAGTACGTGTAGATTTAAAGAAACATATACCCTCGTATCTGATCATTGCTGGCGCGCGAGCTTTCCTTAGCTATAGTGGGCAGCCGCAGACGTGCTCAGTGTGTGGCAAAACAGATCATTTGCGACAAACTTGCACTTTACGCAGGCCGGCACAGCTGCCGCGCGAAGCTGTTGACAACACTACGTATGCAGGCGCGTTGGTTGGACCCCCCTCAGTCGCCCCGACCGACCGACAGGCTTCTGCCGCTCCTGCGGCTGTGGCTGCTGTGTCCGATCATGTGACTCCGCCGACAGTTGTCGTGCCCCCGGTTGTGTCGGAACAAAGTTTACCTGCCGAACTCACCCCTCGCGAGGTCAGTATTGCTGATTTGCCAGCCGTAAGTGTTCCGGACGTGCCTGTTGGGGAGTCTTCTGAAATGTTGGTCGAGTCTCCCCGGCCGATTTCCGTTCCCGCCCCACCGACAGACAAGCGGAAATTGCAGTCACAACCGGGCCTGTCCACTTCTGGCGAGGCGGATGCTAGCAGCGCAGAAAGTGAGGTGTCCCAAGTTTCCACCCAGTCCGCCCCTGCCGATCCCAAACCAAAGCGTAGGCGGTCTAAGAAACGTTCGAAAACGGCGCCCACTGAGGGCGACGGCGTTTCCTTCGAACAGGCCGTTGAGGGACTAACGGATTCCTTGGTCCAAGAGCGTCGCGACGCACCTTTTGTGCACGGTCCACCTGTGTCGGTGCCCGCCACCCCCGCTTCCCGGGCCGTCCCGGATGCCCCACCTGTTCCTTCGGACACCATGCAGTGGTCTGAAGATGTGGAGGAGGAAAATTTTTTCTAGTTTTGCTTAAGTGAAAGAGTCCACCCTGACGCGTGCCTTCCACCAGTTGCGCGTCCTGACACTTAATGTCAATAGAATTCGCAGTGCCCGTAAAATTGACGCCCTTTTACACTTTTTGCAATCTGCTTGTTGTGATGTGATTTTCCTTCAAGAACTTACAGCTGACGTTGTCCCGCATCTTACTGCGTTTAATGTTATTCTTAATATTGATCCGGAAGTAGGATTTGGTACGGCGATTTTAATCATGCCCGGTTTAGAGTATAACAACATAGCAATTTTACCGGATGGACGAGGGGTGGCGTGTGTAATCTGCGACATATTTTTTGTTAACGTGTATGCCCCCTCTGGAACTGATAATAAACGTCTGAGGAATACCTTTTTCGCTCATGATGTATGTCAGCTTTTCCATCGAAACCACCGACGGATCATCTTCGGTGGCGATTTTAATTGTGTTTTACGTGACGCCGACAAGGAGCCGATGGTGAATAAGTGTCTTGCACTGCAAAATTTAGTTGACATTTACAAATTTAAGGACACGTGGCTTCGTTTTAGTCCGACTGCTGCAGGTTTTACTTATTTTTATCCTACTGGGCATAGCAGATTGGACAGAATTTATATCTCGCCGGATCTTACTGCTTCCATCTTGCAGGCAGAAGTTGCTCCCGTCGCTTTTTCGGATCATTGTGGTTATTTGTGTGCTTTTAATGTCCCGTACGTTCGCCCGGAACGTACGCGCTCCTATTGGAAATTCAATGTTAGTGTTTTGGATGACGTCAGTCTTGTCGAACAGGTGCATTTGTTGTGGCGCCAACTTCTTCAGCGCCGCCCGCAGGCGAGTTCTACTGTCGATTGGTGGCTCCGTCACGCTAAACCGGCCATTCGTAGTTTGCTCATTAATTATTGTCGTGACAAGGCCCATTGGGACATGATGACGGTCGATTTTTATCGCGATTGTTTACGGGATTTAATTACTCGGGTTACCGACCGCCCTGAGCTACTTCCCACGTTACGGAAGATTAAAGCGAAGATTTTAAACCATCTGTATCGCAAGGCACAGGGCTCTGTTGTCCGCAGCAGGCCTTTCGATCCTACGTTGAAGGAACCACTTTCCTTGTATCATTTACGACGAGCCCGTCTGCGGCGTGAAAAACTTTTATTCAAGGACTGGATTACGCGTGACGGCCTTAAGACTTCAGATCGACGGGTGATTCAGGACGAAATTTACGATCACTATTCTCGTCTCTTTCAATTTCAACCTTTGAATGACGCCTCCTTGCAGACATTTTTACGTGATCTGCCTTCCATTTTAACGCCTCAGGATAGACTTCTTTTAAATGAGCGTTTTACGGCTGATGATGTTTCTGCCGCTGTTCAGGCTAGCCCGAAGGGAAAAGCCCCTGGCAATGACGGAATTCCTGTTGAATTTTATGTTAAATTTTCCGGCCTTTTCACTGACATTTTCGTTGCCATGGTCAATGAAATCCATAACGGCCTCGATGTGCCGGACGAATTTTTAGAGGGGCTCATCGTCCTCGTCCCGAAAACAACTGGCACCCCAAGTGCGGTGACTTTACGGCCGATTACTTTATTAAACGCCGATTATAAAATCGTTGCGCGCTGCTTTTCACACCGTCTGCGGCCGGCGTTGAAGTCCGTCATTAGCCCATCTCAATCGTGTGCCGTACCTGGACGGAATATTTATGACGCTGTCCTCGCGTATCGTGAATGTATCGCTTCTGCCGCATCCAGCCGTGGCGGCCGAGCTGCGATACTCTCCATTGATTTTCACAACGCGTTCGACAGAATCAGTCACGAGTACTTGCGGCGGGTCATGACTAAGTTCGGGTTTGGTTTCAAATTCACGCATGTGATATCCAACCTTTTGAAATCGGCTACTTCCCGAATCCTTTTTCATGGCCAGGCCAGTGATGTCCTCAGGCTGAACAGGTCCGTTCGCCAAGGGTGCCCACTTTCCATGGGATTATTCGTCTTAGCCTTGGATCCTTTACTCCGCAAAATAACGGCTGTTTGCCACGGTGTACCGTTTGGTGCGGGTTCGCTTGTCTGTCGGGCGTATGCTGATGATTTGGGGGTTTTTATCCAACGCCCCGACGATATTGATGCGCTCCGTCTCCTCCTTCAACAGTTTGAAACGGCATCGGGTGCGGTTGTCAACCCCCGTAAGTCCATCTTACTGCCGCTTACTGTGACCATGAGAGATGTCCGTCGTGATTGGTATACCGTACAGTTGCGGCATAAGATTCTTGGGATCCAGATGACTCCAAATGTACAACGGATGACGGTGTTAAATTGGCGCGCGGTGTTATATTCTGTTCGGGCGGCGACTCAGGCTGCCGCCAAACGAAATTTATCATTGCTGGAGAGGGTTTCGATTGTTAATACCCAGATGTTGGCCAAGGCCTGGTACTTGGCTCAAGTTTTGCCGGTGCCGAAGGAGATCGAACGGGCCATCAAGCATGCTGTTTCTTGGCTGGTCTGGCGAGGCGAAATTTTTAAAGTCGCCTACAATGTTTGTACGCTCCCGCCGGACAGAGGCGGCCTCGGTATGGTCGATTTTCCTTCCAAGTGTGCTGCTCTTTTGCTCCACCGGACTAACTGTGTGATCGCCACTGCCGGGCAGTGCCCCACGTCTGCACTCTTCGATCTTTACCGCCCAGCTTCTCTCCGCGCGCCTGTCTCTGTCCAGGCTATCCCGTATCAATTGAATTTCGTTCGCCAGTATTTCCTCCACACGAGCTATCTGATAGGTGACGACCGGCGCCGGGGTAACGTCCGCGCGATCGCAGAGGCCCTCCGTGGAACTCCGCCGACTAACAAATGGGAGTTGCGGCTGCCGCAGTACGATTGGCGGACGGTGTGGTCCAATATTTCCAGTCCGTTGTTGACATCCGATGTTCGGGACACCTGGTATAAAGTTGTGAATCGCACCGTTGCCACGAATGCGAAACTCCACGCGATCAATCTCATCCCGAGTGGCCTCTGTGGGCGGTGCGCGGCTGAAGACACGATCGAACACCGCTTTGTGTGCCCCCAGTTTAAAGAGGTGTGGGATGCCACCTGTGCGATGTTGGCGTTGATTAATAGGACTACCCCGCGTGCCGTGCAGCCCTTGTATATCCTGGTTCCCGACTGGCGGCCGTATCCTGCCACCAAGAGAAACGCTACCGTGTGGATTGCCGCACATGCCGCACATGCGATTTTCTCTCTCCGACTCACGGATCGCTTGCAGTTTCTGACATATCTTTGGGACTATTATGGACGGGAGAAACAGAATCCGAAGTGTGTTTCCCATTATGCCCGATTTTTAGATGTCGCTTTACGGACCGCCTTTACCACTTTAAATATTTCTCTCCTGCCATGATTATGTACTTCCATTTCCACTGTACCTTTTGGCGGGACATGCGGAATGATGTATATGTATCTATTTTCTTGATGTCTGACAGTCAATTTGTCTCACCGGCTCGACTTTCCTCCCGCCATTTTGAACGGTTGTCCTTAGGATTCTCCCTATTAGTCTTCTCTCCTGGATTTGACGTTTGTTCCCTATTGCTGACACTTACTTCATTTTTGTGACTATTTCTGGACCGTCGTTGACTTGTCCCTGAACTTTGGAACGGTGCTTCCAGATATTTTGTGTTTGTAATGGTTGCCTTCTGGGCACGGAAATCAAGCTTATCAAGCTTCTCGAGACGACGAAATATGTTTGCTGCTGCCGGAATTGCGTAGACTTCGCCATTCCCGTGCGCCAGACATATTTGGCAATGTTTAGTGTGGTTGTTTTTTGAGAGTCCCTTTCTTTGCCTTACTCTGGCGGCGGTGGGCTACCGCTGCCGACTTGTGGTCATTGTCCTCCGAGCATGGTTTTTATTTGTGTTTCGCGTCTTCGTGATTTCTTCCTTACGTTCCGTTATTCCACGTTTCTCGGGTTGGGAGGGCGCCGGAGACACTGTGGCCAGGCCTCGGATTGCGACCCCTGCCTGCTTTGCCTCCGTAGCCACCCTGGCCTGATCTTCCAAGGAAGTATATTTAGTTTTTTTTTTCAAAAAAAAAAAAAAAAGTTCTCGTCCGATCACCGAAGTTAAGCAACATCGGGCGTGGTTAGTACTTGGATGGGTGCCCGCGTGGGAACACCACGTGCTGTTGGCTCCCCTTCATTTACTTTTTTTTTTTTTTTATACCGCCCTCTTTCCATACCACCGTTGTGTTGTGACAAAGATTCTTGCTTAAGCATTTTAAACTACTGTAATGACCATAAAGTACGAAATTGCAGTAATTGTCTCAGTTTGAGGGAGAATGAAAAAAAAAAAGAAAAATATCTTTACTAAAAAAAAAAAATAAAATAAAATAAAAAAAAAAAAAAAAAGTTCTCGTCCGATCACCGAAGTTAAGCAACATCGGGCGTGGTTAGTACTTGGATGGGTGACCGCCTGGGAACACCACGTGCTGTTGGCTCCCCTTCATTTACTTTTTTTTTTTTATACCGCCCTCTTTCCATACCAAAAAAAAAAGTTCTCGTCCGATCACCGAAGTTAAGCAACATCGGGCGTGGTTAGTACTTGGATGGGTGACCGCCTGGGAACACCACGTGCTGTTGGCTCCCCTTCATTTACTTTTTTTTTTTTTATACCGCCCTCTTTCCATACCACCGTTCTGTTGTGACAAAGATTCTTGCTTAAGCATTTTAAACTACTGTAGTGACCATAAGGTACGAAATTGCAGTAAAAGTCTCAGTTTGAGGGAGAATGTGCTAACCAAGTTCGCCAGGAAGTCTTTGAAAACGACAAAACAGTACGAATAGGCAGATATGTTCTGAAATACGTCAGCGCCTGTTGTTGTGTAGCGGTGTACAATTCCTACTTCGATATGTAATCAAAGTTATTCTTTAGTCGTCTCGTCTCGTCTCCTCATCTCCTGCAGACGTTTCTTGTGCTTGCGCTGTTATATGGGCCACGACCCGAGCGGCAGCGAGCAAAGTCGGGACAAGTCGGGACGGGGACAGGCACAGGGACAGGAATGGTGCGAATGCACTGCAAATTACGCAAACACCTCGTCTGAGGCGAGGCGAGGCGAGGCGAGGAAGCTCACATCGCCAGCAGTGGCGCCCTCCAACAAGACACTGCCACACCCCGCACAGGCCACACGCCGGCCGGCCGCGCGCCAGCCCTCCTGCGCTGGACACCAGGGACAAGATGCGTCTTCCGCTAGTGTCGAAGGCTGCACGCGCCCAGCCACACCTCGGTGCTGTGGCTCCGCCTGCGGTCGTTCGCTGTCAGTGGTGACTTGGCTGTCGTCGCGTGCGCGCCGGCGCGCGGCTGCTCCTGCCCGTGTTTGTGTTTGCTGTTCTACAGCCGGTGAGTACCATTATGTCGACATTCAACAGGGCGAATAGCGCACAGTGCGTTTTTGATCGTAATGCTAAGCGGCCGACAGCTTTTGAGATTCACTAGTGGATTTTCGACGAACTTAAATTACCGAACGAAGTTGTAGACACATTCCAGCTTGATTTTATTTTGTATTCGTTGTTCATTAAGTTCACCAGTGCAGACCATTACGATAAATTTATTGAGACCTTTGCTGGCGTGCGTAAGTTTAAGCATTTTGACGGCAGTGTCAGTGATGTTCAGATAGTTCCCTCCGGCTACGGTGTGCGAACTGTACGCGTCTTTAATGTACCACCCGAATGTCCGAACGACTACATCTCTCGCGGGTTGCCGCAGTTTGGCACAGTGTTGTCTATAAGTAACGACAAGTGGGGTAGTGGTTACCGTTACCAGGTCAACAGTGGCGTACGGAGTGTTAGAATCGATTTGAAAAAGCACATTCCGTCTTATTTCATGATCGCGGGCGTGCGTGCGCAAATAAGTTATGTCGGGCAACCGCCAACTTGTTCTCTTTGTCATTCGTCGGAACATTTGCGCATGGACTGCCCGCGCCGACGCCCTGTTCAGCTCCCACGCGAACGGCCTGTAGACGCCTCTGGCCAGTTTGTGCCGCTTCTTAGTGAAGTTGTAGCGGGCACGGTATCCCAACCCGTCCCACCGCTTCCGCCACCTGCAGTAGACGCAACCGTTTCTTCTGTTTCAGTGGCTAATGTTTTGGATGTTGCGGACGCGTCACCGGTAGAACCTCTTCCTTCGCGGCCAGAATCCGTTCGGCCGTCTGAATTTACGGTAACTTCTGTCTCTGTTTCTGCACACGTGGAGGCAATTCTGCCCCCGCCACCCGCCCCGAAGGAAAAGCATACGCTGCCGAAGGAGCAGCGTAAGCGGAAGGTTAAGGGGAAAAAATCCAGGGATAGTTCGCAGACCCCTCTCTCAGGGACCGGCAGTGACTCCGAGACACTGTCGTCGTGCTCAGGGGGTGGGACGAAGGAAACGAGAGAGACGCGAATACAGGAGCAAACCCAGCATTTACGTCAGCTACTGGGCAATCAGGGCGATAAGGCTGAGCCGCCTGTTAAACGGAAGAGTGATCAGGCCGGCGATCAGTCACTGAGACGGCAACGCACGCGTTCGGGGTCGGCTGCGGCCTCCCCGCCGGTGCGGAACCGATGGAAGCGGAATCTTGGCCAGTTGTTGACAGAGATCGTATGGAGCAGGATGACGCTTGGTGGAAGTCGCCGGAGGACGCCCCACTGTCGGGGGTGGTTCCGGACCCCCCACCCGCACCTACGTAAATGCATTCCTGTTCAAACCACTCAGTAGTTGTTTTAATGTTACCTTTCTGTGATTGACAATGTTTCTTGTGTTGGTACTAATCACGCTGTGTCTTGCACGTGGACAATATTTTACGGTCGAGAGCTTTCTCCCCTTTGCTCTTTTTGTACATTGGCTTGCCAAAGGTTTCCGAGTGTAGCAACGGTGTTTATCTTTTACTGTGACTGTTTGCCGTGACGTGTTTGTCAGCCTCTGGACGGTGCCGTGTCGCCGTTTGACTTCCTGTTGCCGCCGTTTTAATCTGATTCCAGTGTCGTGCTTGTACTGTTATAATATTTCGCTCCTATTGTCACGTTGTCTTGTGGCAATGTTGCTATGTTGAGGGGCGGTTTCTGTCTGCTTTTTGGCGTTTTTTTTTTTTTTTGATGCAGAAGGTTTTTTTTTTCTAGCATTCCGTGTGTTTTCCCTGGTTTGCTTACTGTCAGATGTCCGTTGTCCTTTCGACGGTTTATTACTGCCGATTAATTTTCATGCCTGGCAATGTTGCTATTTTGTGGGGCGGTTTCTGTGTGCCAATTGGCGTCTTTTTTGCAGCAGTTTATTTTTAGAAATCCGTGTGTTTTCCTGTGTTTATTTTCTGTCCGATGTCTGTTGTTCTACCGACGGTTTATTACTGCCGCTTAATATTCCTGTCCACTTTGTTGTCTCGCTGTCGTCGTGAAGTTTTGTAATGTGCCGGTTGTGTTGTAAGTTTGGTGTAATTATCACGCGTTATATTAATGACATTGGCCTGCCATGTTTGTCGCGTGTTTCCGCCGTCTTTACGGCAGGATTGTACACTCACGCTGCATTATGTGGTGTTAGATGTTGTCCATTTCGCGCAGCTGTTGTGCTGAACATGCGCGCAGCGGAGACCGAACACAGTGGAACACATCACCCGGTGCATGTTTTTCTGTATCCAATTGTTACTTTTTTATGCATGACTATGTCCTATCTGTTGCAACTATCAGTTGGATCATGCTTTTGATGCGGGGTTTTTGTTTGCCGTTTTTTTTGTGCAACCTCCTGCGGGTTCGCAACTTTTAGAATGGCGAAATTTCGGCCACAGTTCTGTCATGGACTCCTTGCGGGGTGGGTATGTGTTATCTGCCCAGTTGTGTTTTTACGTTTTATTTTTTATTATGCATGTTGTGTCTCTTTCCACTTCCATTTGTATCCCCACGATCTGGATATCGTTTTGTGTCCTTCCCTACCATGTTACGCGACGCGCCTGCCGTCGGATAGCTTGATGTTTCTTTTCTGCACCTCACCTCTAGCCCAATGAGTTTATTTTCGATCTTCACGTTGAATGTGAATACCGTCACGGCTGCGTGTAAAGTTTTATTATTGACTAACCTCATAAAACTTGGCCATTATGATGTTGTTCTTCTTCAGGAGGTGGCCGGCAGAGTTTTTAGTGATATTCCTGGCTATGGTGTCATTTACAATGTGGACCGTGACTCTAAGTGTGGCACTGCCATTTTATACAAAGACTCGTTAGAGCCACAAAATGTTCAGGTGATGCCTAACGGCCGTGCTATTGCGTGTACGTTACGAGGAGTTCGTGTTGTAAATATCTATGCGGCGTCGGGCGCGGACAGGCGCCATGACCGGTCGCGTTTTTTTTAGCTATGAGATTTGTCCTTTTTTAACTACTGGTCGTCCACTTGTGGTAGGAGGGGATTTTAACTGTGTTGTTTATGCTGCAGATATGAGTACCGCTCCCTCATTGTGTCAGGAACTTGCCGCGTTGATTACTGCTGCTGATTTGTGTGATACTTGGCGACATTTCCATCCACGTCGCACTGTATTCACGCACATCTACAACACCGGGGGCAGTCGCCTTGACCGTATTTATGTATCTCGTGCCCTCAAGGATGCTCTCCGTCGTGTTGACGTGCTCCCCGTGGCGTTCAGTGATCACTGCGGCTACGTTTGTGATCTGCGGCTGCAGGGTGGAGCTGCGGCTCCTGTCCCGCGGGTTTGGAAGCTAAATGTCACTCACTTGCCGAAGGACGGTTTCCGACTAACTATTACGGCTGTGTGGGAATCTTGCGTTCAAAAAGTTGGCAATTACCCCTCGACGCTTCATTGGTGGTTGGCGTTAGCTAAGCCTCAGCTACGTCGTGCCGCGCAAGCGTTCAGTCGCGAGCAGTCGTACTGGAGGAACCGTACGCTCGACTTTTACCAGCAGTGTCTTAGGGATGCTTTCGACGCCCCTATTGACCAATATGGTAACCTCCGTCTGCGGCTCAATCGCATTAAAAGCAAGATTCTAGGTATTCATCGCGAAAGGGCGAAAGGTTACATAGTCCGTAGTCGTTTTGCGGGCGCCGTTGATGAGGAGCATCCGACGACTTTTGGCGAAGGAGAGACGCTTAGCGTCTACGAAACGCGTTCGGAGTTTGTTAACGGATGATGGCGATCGCATCAGTGACAGACGGGATATGGTTGCCCACGTTACTGCCTATTATTCCGCGTTGTTTTCTGACTCCGATGGTGATGGCATCGCCACTGCCGCCTGCTTGGACGAGCTCCGTTGTTTTTTAACGGACGACGATCGCGCCGACTTAACTGCAGCGTTGTTGCCACAAGATGTTTTTTTGATATTGAAGGCGTGTCCCAAAGGGAAGTCTCCAGGGCCCGACGGTTTACCGACGGAATTTTATCTCGCCGTCTGGGACATTATTGGGGGCGTGTTCACTTCATTGATTAATGAAGTCCTTCGTGGTGTGGCGGTACCCGGCCGTTTTATGGACGGTAGGGTGGTGCTTATTCCTAAGAAGGAAGGAGACTGTCGTGTCCAAGACCTGCGGCCTATCACCTTATTAAATGCCGACTATAAGATCGTTGCGAGGTGCGTGGCTGACAAGTTGAAATCTGTCATGGATAAGGTTATTGCTGCTCCTCAGTCGTGTGGAGTTCGGCGTCGTAACATCTTTACTGCGGCTTCTGCATACAGGGACGTCGTCTGTTCAGCAGCGGCTCCTGGTTCCTCCGCAGGAATCTTATCCATTGACTTCGCCAACGCCTTCGATCGTGTCAGCCACGACTACCTCCTTCAGGTCATGTCGCGCATGGGTTTTGGTCTTCAATTTCTGGAAGTGGTACGCAAGTTACTTACGGGAGCTCGGTCGGTCGTCATTGTCAATGGCTGGCCGACCGTGCCTCTTCCGATACGTCGTTCTGTCCGACAAGGCTGCCCGTTGTCGATGTTTTACTTTGTGCTTGCCATCGATCCACTGCTGCGAACTCTCGACCGTACACTCCATGGGATACGAATTGTCAATGTGTCGTTGCGATGTTCAGCTTATGCTGATGATCTGGGAGTTTTTGTGCCGCATACGACAGATATTGATGCAACTCGAGCTTTATTGGAACGTTACGAACGAGCTTCTGGTGCCCAGATAAATGCACGGAAAACTGTGCTCCTTCCACTGGGGTTGGACGGTGTTGACGACCGACGGCCGTGGTTCCGCGTTGTTTCACACCACACCATTTTGGGTCTCGATGTTAGTGCGTCGCCGCAGAACGTGCAGTCTCGGAACTGGCGGTCACTCCTTACTGGTATTCGCATTCTTTGTCGTACACATGCTTCCCGACGGCTCAATTTACTACAAAAAAACGACCTCATTAACACGTTTATTCTGTCGGGGCATGATACGTTCCGCAGCTGCTCAGCGTCCCGAAATTGATTGCACGTTCCATTCCACGTGTTGTATATTGGTTACTGTGGCGTCATAAAATTTTTAAAGTGCGGGCGTCGGTTTGTGTCCTTGACAGATCCTTGGGAGGCTTGTGGATTTTGGACGTAAATGTGCGGCGTTGCTTGTCAACCGCACAGCTGCGCTGCAGACCAGCTGTCCGGGTGGCTCCACGGCTGCTTTATTGGAGATTTGTCGGCCAGCGTCTGAGAGCCCCCCCGTTTCCGTCGCCGACATCCCATATCGTTTGTCGTACCTGCGAGAATATTATCTCACTCGCAGTTACGTTTTAAGAACGGCTAACGATCCACACCGTACAGCTCGGCGTCTCTACGCCGAGCCGATGGGACGGCCGCCGCTTCACAAGTTGGAGGTTCGCTTCCCTACTGTGAACTGGAAACAGGCGTGGGCGAACATCAATGTCAGCGTGTTGCCAACCCACGTTTCGGCGTTGTGGTTCAAGTTGGTGAACAACACCTTACCGACCAACCAACGCGGCTCGGGGGTAAGAGTAGGCACGCGGTATTCCTGCCTGTCGTAAGAGGCGATTAAAAAGAGTCTCAACTGTTTCGGCCTTTACTATGATGGTCCCCTAAGGGGTTTGACCACTACCTTTCCAAATTTTCCGTTAGTGCGTACCATTTGGGGAAGGACGCCTAATGTGGTGCATCTTAAATCCATCTTGCCCTAAGATCTGGCACACCTGATATTGTCATGGAGTTGGATTTACATTGTAAGTAGGCTGTTTATGTTTTCTTATTGGCAACGTTACGTAGCGCTCTGTATGAAAATCACTGGCTGTGCTGTGTGCAGTCTGTGGCTAGTTTGCATTGTCTGCCATTGTAGTGTTGTGCAGCTGGATGTGAACAGCGCTTAGCGTTGCGCAGTTGGAGGTGAGCCGCCATCAGTGGTGTATGTGGGGAGAGAAATGGCGGAGTTTTGAAATTTGTAAGACTGGATGTCATGAACTGCTATGTATATTATGATTTTTGAACACTATTAAGGTAAATACATTGTTTGTTCTCTATTAAAATCTTTCATTTGCTAACTATGCCTATCAGTAGTTAGTGCCTTCCGTAGTTTGAATCTTTTATTTAGCTGGCAGTAGTGGCGCTCGCAAAGTAGGGTTTAGGGACAACAGGTGTAGGTAGGATTTTCTTGGAAATAAATAATGAGGTAAGATAATGGTAAATAAATAATGAGGTAAGAAATGTGTGAACATATAAATACAGAAAGCATGCTTGGATAGAATTTTTTTGGTGGAAACAAATGTTGAAATAAGAGGAAAGATATATGGAATTAAGTTTTGGGGTGGACTGCAGTAGCAAATGTCACACTGAAAACAAACCCTGTCCTGCATTTTTGTGTTATTACACTATGTGAATTTGTGTTTTTCCTGTCTTAATGTGTTTAGCTAATAAGAGTTATGTTGTAGAATTTTTCTGATAATATGTTATTTTCTTTGTAAATATGTTTAGACATTATTTATTCTGTTTTGTTTTAATGCTCATGTGTGAAGTTGATGTTTCAAAAGTTGTTCTGATCTTTTATGTATGTACTCATGTCATAATTCCTGTAATCCTGATGTATGTTATTTCGATTCTTTTGTAAAGCTTGTACTACAAATGTTGTCTGTATTGTTATGTTCTTTAATGACGTATTTTGAACCTTTGTAATTGTATTCTTATGTTATAAAATTGTAATTGACATCAGTTCATCATATTATTAACTTGTAAGTTCCATTTCACTGCACACGTTTCTGTTGATCATAGTATATGGACAATATGTGAGAAGAAGGGACTGTTAGTGTTTGCACATGTGTTAATAATGCAGCAAGGGACTGGATAACAGCATTGCTGGTTCGAAGGACAATTCCAAAAACTTTGTGAGTGCACAAGTGGTGGTTATGGACTTGCTACAGGGTGTTTCAAAAATGACCGGTATATTTGAAACGGCAATAAAAACTAAACGAGCAGCGATAGAAATACACCGTTTGTTGCAATATGCTTGGGACAACAGTACATTTTCAGGCAGACAAACTTTCGAAATTACAGTAGTTACAATTTTCAACAACAGATGGCGCTGCGGTCTGGGAAACTCTATAGTACGATATTTTCCACATATCCACCATGCGTAGCAATAATATGGCGTAGTCTCTGAATGAAATTACCCGAAAGCTTTGACAACGTGTCTGGCGGAATGGCTTCACATGCAGATGAGATGTACTGCTTCAGCTGTTCCATTGTTTCTGGATTCTGGCGGTACACCCGGTCTTTCAAGTGTCCCCACAGAAAGAAGTCACAGGGGTTCACGTCTGGCGAATAGGGAGGCCAATCCACGCCGCCTCCTGTATGTTTCGGATAGCCCAAAGCAATCACACTATCATCGAAATATTCATTCAGGAAATTAAAGACGTCGGCCGTGCGATGTGGCCGGGCACCATCTTGCATAAACCACGAGGTGTTCGCAGTGAAACGTCCCCTTTTGATCAGATTATACAAATGACTGTGCTTAAACTGACACACAATATTTTTAGCGCAACGCAATCTGACTTTGAAAAATCCCTACAAAAAAATGGCCCTGACTAACATTAAACTATACCTTTCACAAATCACTTACCTCACAAAAATCTTAGCTACTCAAGCCACTGCAATACAGCGAGCGCCACTACTGCCAGCTAAATAAAAGATTCAAACTATGGAAGGCACTAACTACTGATAGGGATAGTTAGCAAATGAAAGATATTAATAGAGAACAAACAATGTATTTACTTCAATAGTCATAATATATATAGCAGTTCATGACAAATTTCAAAACTCCGCCATCTCTCTCCCCACATCCACCACTGCTGGCGGCTCACCTCCAACTGCGCAACGCTACGCGCTGTTCACATCCAGCTGCCGCTGCCCAACACTACAATGGCAGACAACAATGCAAACTAGCCACAGACTGCACGCAGCACAGCCAGTCATTTTTCATACAGAGGTGGCGTTACCAATAAAAAAACCTAAACAGCCTACTTACAGCAGTGTCGTCTAAGGCAGTTTGTACCACCACAAATTCACGAAGAATGTCCAGATAGCGTGATGCAGTAATCGTTTCGGATCAGAAAAATGGGCCAATGATTTCTTTGGAAGAAATGGCGGCTCAGACCAGCACTTTTTGAGGATGCAGGGACGATGGGACTGCAACATGGGGCTTTTCGGTTCCCCATATGCGCCAGTTCTGTTCATTGACGAAGCCGTCCAGGTAAAAATAAGCTTTGTCAGTAAACCAAATGCTGCCCACATGCATATCGCCGTCATCAATCCTGTGCACTATATCGTTAGCGAATGTCTCTCGTGCAGCAATGGTAGCGGCGCTGAGGGGTTGCCGCGTTTTGAATTTTGTATGGATAGAGGTGTAAACCCTGGCGCATGAGACGCTACGTGGACATTGGCGTCATTTGGACCGCAGCTGCAATACGACGAACGGAAACCCGAGGCCGCTGTTGGATGACCTGCTGCGCTAGCTGCGCGTTGCCCTCTGTGGTTGCCGTACGTGGTCGCCCTATCTTTCCAGCACGTTCATCCGTCACGTTCCCAGTCCGTCGAAATTTTTCAAACATATCCTTTATTGTATCGCTTTTCGGTCCTTTGGTTACATTAAACCTCCGTTGAAAACTTCGTCTTGTTGCAACAACGCTGTGTTCTAGGCGGTGGATTCCAACACCAGAAAAATCCTCTGTTCTAACGAATAAACCATGTTGTCTACAGCACACTTGCACGTTGTGAACAGCACACGCTTACAGCAGAAAGACGACGTACAGAATGGCGCACCCACAGACTGCGTTGTCTTCTATATCTTTCACATCACTTGCAGTGCCATCTGTTGTTGAAAATTGTAACTACTGTAATTTCGAAAGTTTGTCCGCCTGAAAATGTACTGTTGTCCCAAGCATATTGCAACAAACGGTGTAATTCTATCGCTGCTCGTTTAGTTTTTATTGCCGTTTCAAATATACCAGTCATTTTTGAAACACCCTGTTATTATCCGCAAGACTCTTCAATGGTGATTGTGCACCAGCACAGTCACAGCAGATGGCTGCTGGCCATCTCTACAAGGACTACAGTGGGTCTGCATCTTTGATGTCTCACCAGTACCATTATTTCTACAAGGACTGCAGTGGGTCTGCACCTCTGGTGGCCCACCAATACCGTAATCTCTACCAGGACTACAGTGGGTCTACTCTGTGATGACCTACCTACCAATATTCTTCAAAACTTCGAATGACTCTACTGTGGGTTTGCTCTGTTGTGGCCCATTACCTGTCTGCATGTCAAGAGTCAGCACTGTCTTTCTGTTGGAAGGACAACACTACTTCTTCAAGACGGCATGGAAATCCACTACTTCCGTGTGCATTTTCTTTTACTGCTCAGACTTTGAGAAAAACACTGCAATTTTACTGTGATGAACGATCAGGACTGTCTTTATGGACTGTGAGAAAATTTTAGCTTTTGACCGACATTGTATCAATACGTGTGTGCATTTGATTTCTTTGTTATTGTAATTATGAAAAATTTTTTCAAATCTGTATTGGCCACTGTCCAAAACAATTTGTAAAATTTTTTGTGGGGAACATGGGGGCTATGTAAGTAGGCTGTTTAAGTTTTTATATTGGTAACGCCACGTAGCGCTCTGTATGAAAATCACTGGCTGTGCTGTGTGCAGTCTGTGGCTAGTTTGCATTGTTGTCTGCCATTGTAGTGTTGGGCAGCTGGATGTGAACAGCGTGTAGCATTGCACAGTTGGTGAGCCGCCAGCAGTGGGGGATGTGGGGAAAGAAATGGCAGAGTTTTGAAATTTGTAAGACTGGATGTCATGAACTGCTATGTATATTATGATTTTTCAATACTATTACGGTAAAAACATTGTTTGTTCTCTATTGAAATCTTTCATTTCCTAACTATGCCTATCTGTAGTTAGTGCCTTCCTTAGTTTGAATCTTTTATTTAGCTGGCAGTAGTGGCGCTAGCTGTATTGCAGTAGTTCGAGTAACGAAGATTTTTGTGAGGTAAGTGATTTGTGAAAGGTATAGGTTAATGTTAGTCAAGGCCATTCTTTTGTAGGGACTATTGAAAGGCAGACTGCGTTGCGCTAAAAATATTGTGTGTCAGTTTAAACACAGTCATGTATAATTGTTCTAAGGGGACGTTTCAACATCTAGCTTCCGGCCACATCCGCTGCAGTGTGTTCCGGATAGCATACATTCCCTCCTTTGTGCACTTCCATCTTTGCCCTCGTGATGTATATGGATATTTCGACACCCGACATCCAGCACGGTAGCCAGTCTGTTGTGATGTTGTCGTCATGTACCCTCTTGGTGGTAGCCCCCTGACTACACAGGGATCGAACTGCTGATGCCTGAGCTGCTACCTCCCCACGTATGCCTAGGAGTAGATGGCTATCCCTCTGGGGCATCGGGACTCCAGGCAAAGGCCATCCTGCCAGGTCGTCTTCGTTGTGGCTGGGTGGCACCTGCGGGGAGAGCCTCTGGTCGGAGTGGGTGGCATCAGGGCGGATGACCCACAATGAAGCATGGTACATCATCTCTCGCTGGTGGGCCTCCACCAGCAGTCTCTAAGCGATCGAGGTCTAACCTCAACGGTAAGAAGTATGAACCAAGATCATTTCCCCCCCTGGCCACTCCATGGGAGGAACATATGGCAAAAGAAGGCAGTGGAGATTATGCACCCCGGTACCTCGTGTGTACACGAGTTGATGGGGAATCGTTTATGTCGACCAATCCCCAGTTTTTTTTTTGAGCATTTAGAGGACAAGTTTGGGGAGGTGGAGGGCTTGTCCAAAATGCGCTCTGGGTCGGTTCTCATCAAAACAGCATCCTCTGCCCAGTCACGGAGGTTGCTCACTTGTGACAAGTTGGGGGATGTTTCCGTCACAATCACTCCCCATAAAAGTTTAAACATGGTCCAGGGTATTATTTTCCACAGGGATCTTCTACTGCAGTCCGACGATGAACTACGTGCCAATCTAGAAAGACGGGGTGTTCACTTTGTCCAGCGAGTCCATCGGGGTCCGAGGGATAATCAGGTAGCCACCGGTGCCTTCATCTTGGCCTTCGAAGGTGATGTTTTACCCGAAAAGGTCAAGGTGATGGTTTACCGCTGTGATGTGAAGCCATATTTCCCTCCTCCAATGCGGTGTTTTAAATGCTGGAAGTTTGGGCACATGTCATCCCGCTGTACTTCCGGCATCACATTTCGAGGTTGTGGACGTCCTTCGCATCCCAATTCTCCATGTGCTCCGCCTCCCATCTGTGTTCACTGCGGAGAACACCATTCTCCCTGCTCGCCGGACTGTAGGATCTTCCAGAAAGAACGGAAGATAATGGAATATAAAACCCTGGACCACCTGACCTACTCTGAGGCTAGGCAGAAATATGAGAGGCTCCATCCTGTGCCAATGACGTCAACGTACGCCGCTGCTGCAACGACAGTTCTTCCATCTCCTGTGTCGTCCTGTACGGTTGGTTCTCTGATTGGTCAGAATCCAACAGCCCCCTTGATTGTGGGGGCACTTCACACCCTGTTGCTCCTGCTCCATCTTCTTCAGGAGCAACACCCTCCCAACCATTGGGGACATCAGCTCCCCCTTCCAAGCTGGAGAAGCGTAAGACTTCTTCGGCTACTCTCGCCAGGAAGGGATCCCTTGGGGACCTCCCTTCGCAAGTTCCGACCAGTGGAAAAGCGGACACCCACAAGTGGCTGAAACAACCACCAGTCCCTGGTCGTAGGGCCTCACAGTCGTCGTCCGTCCCTGAGACTGACCCAGTGAAGCCCATGAAGCCTGAACCACCGAAGGCACAGCGCGACAAGCAGAAAAAGAAGAAAGTCCCCAAGACCAACGACATTGCGGTGGCACCCATCCCACCGCTTCATACAAGCTCTGCATCTGAGGATGAGGTGGAGATTCTGGCGTCCGCTGAGGACCTCGATCTCGCCGGTCCCTCAGACGCCGTGGATAGCGCTAGCACCATTGCTCAATTGGAGACAGCAGATGACCCAGCGGCGTAATCTGCCTTCCAAGTCCCGTTACGCCTTTCTCAGACATGGACAATACCATCCTACAGTGGAACTGCAGCGGTTTCTTCGACCATCTAGCTGAGCTCCGACATCTTATCAGCCTTCACCCTTTCTTCTGCATTGCTATTCAGGAAACTTGGTTTCCAGCAATGCAAACCCCCGCCCTCCGTGGCTATCGGGGTTATTATAAGAACTGGGCATCTTATGAAAGGGTGTCTGGTGGCGTCTGCATATATGTCCTTAACTCTCTTCACAGCGAGTCTGTACCTCTACAAACAGCTTTAGAGGCTGTCGCTGTTCGGGTGTGGACGCCACAGGCTGTTACCGTCTGCAGTCTTTACCTTCCACCAGATGGTGCTGTCATGCAGCATGTCCTGGCTGCTCTGATAGTCCAATTGCCGCCACCTTTCTTGTTACTGGGCGACTTCAACGCCCATAACCCTCTGTGGGGTGGGTCAGTGGCGACAGGTTGAGGCGCCACCATTGAGCATTTATTGGCACAGCTCGATCTTTCGCTATTAAATGATGGTTCCTTCACACAATTCTGCATGGCGCAGGGCACATACTCCGCCTCCGACCTTTCGATCTGCAGCCCTAGCCTCTTACCGTCTGTCCATTGGAGAGTGCATGACGACCTGTGTAGTAGTGACCACTTTCCGATCTTTCTGTCGGTGCCACAGCGGTAGTCTTCTCTGCGCCCTTGCAGGTGGGCTATGAATGAGGCTGACTGGGATTTGTTTTCTTCCTCTGCCGCCATCGAGCCTCTATCTAGTGATGACGTTGATGCGGTGGTTCAATCGGTCACCACCGGCATCGTTACTGCCGCCGAATCTGCCATTCCCCGCTCCTCTGGGTCTCCTCGGCGGCGGACTGTGCCTTGGTGGTCGCCTGAGATCGCTGAAGCGATTAAAGGTCGCCGGCGGGCGCTACAGCGTCACAAGCAACATCCCTGCGTTGAACACCTCATCACCTTCAAACGGCTGCGTGGGCGGGCCCGCCGCATTATCCGCCAACGCAAGCAGGAGTGTTGGGAGCGGTATGTGTCCACCATTGGCCTCCATGTCTCTCCATCGCAGGTCTGGGCCAAGATCCGACGCCTCTGTGGCTATCGGACCCCTGTCAGCGTCCCTGCGCTCTCCCTGAATGGAGCAGTTTGTACAGACACCGACAAAATTGCCAACAGCTTGGCAGAGCATTTTGCACTGAGTTCCGCTTCTTCCAATTACCCACTGGCCTTCCGCTCCATTTAAGAGCGGATAGAACGTCGGAGCCTTTCTTTTCGCACCCACCATCCTGAATCCTACAATGCTCCATTCTGTGAATGGGAATTTCACAGTGCCCTTGCCGCTTGCCCTGATACCGCTCCTGGGCCAGATCGCATCCACTATCAGATGCTGAAACACCTTTCAGTGCACTGCAAGCGACGCCTCCTCAACCTTTACAACCGTCTCTGGGTTGATGGTTGCTGGTGGTGTCGGTTATGCGCTAACTCTAGGGGACCATTCCGAACAACGTTCCTTGCTGGATGGCTGCTGCGTTTACACTGCTGAGCTGTTCGCCATCTTTCGTGCCCTAGACTATAACCGCTCCTGCTCAGGTGAGTCCTTCATTATCTGTAGCGATTCCCAGAGCGGTTTACGAGCTCTCGACTAGTGTATCCCTCGTTCTCGTCTGGTGATGGCTATCCTTGAGTCCCTGCATACTCTTGCTCGTCGCGGCAGATCTGTGGTCTTTGTTTGGACCCCAGGCCATGTTGGGATACCCGGCAATGAAACTGTTGACTGCCTGGCGAAAGAGGCCACCGGTAAACCATCTCTGGAGATTGGCCTCCCAGCGCCTGATTTGCGGGCACTATTACGCCGCCAAGTTTTCGATTTATGGGACACTGAATGGCGCAACCTGCCCGTGCCAAACAAACTCCGTCGTATCAAGGAGACGACAACTGTTTGGCGGTCATCCATGCGAGCCAACCGCAGGGACTCAGCCGTCCTTTGTCGGCTCCGCATTGGCCACACCCGACTGACGCACAGATATTTACTGTGTCGTGAGGATCCACCTCTTTGTCATTGTGGGGCGTCCTCGACGGTGGTCCATATTCTGGTGGAGTGCGCCCTTTTAACTGTGCTCAGGCAGACTTTTGCTCTGCCCGATACGCTCCCTTCGCTTTTAACTGACGACTCTGCCATAGCAGACCTAGTTTTACGTTTTATTCTCTTTGGGTGGTTTTAGTTTTTTGGAAAAAGGGACCGATGACCATAGCGGTCTGGTCCCTTTAATCCCATAAACCAACCAACCAACGCCTCGCCGACATCCACCTCCTGGCATCGCCCCACTGTGGCAGGTGTGGCGCGCCTGACACCAGGCAGCACCGGCTGCAGTGTCGGGCTGTTGCAGACGTGTGGTCGCTTTGTCAGGTCATGCTCGCACTCATTCACAGAACTGTACCGGCAAATGTCACTGTCGATTCCGTTATTACCCCTGATTTTAAGTATTTTCCACGTGCAAGGCATACAACTACTGTGTGGTTATTTGGACATACGGTTTACGCCCTGATTGATCTGCAACTGTCTGATGAATTTTCTTATTTAGTGTATATCTGGGATTGTTTTGTGACGGCGAAACGTAAAAAGACATACTGTGCAGATTTCGCGAACTATTTGAATGTCGCGCTCTCTCACGCTTATATGGAAGTTCTACAACTTTGAATTTTCTTTATTTCATTTATTCATTAATTTTTTTCCCCAAGTTTGGACACTTTCGTGTCTTAATTGTGGTACTGCCATACCCATTTTCTTTTCATTTATAGTGACGAACTTCGGGGCGTGTGTTACCTCAATGTGTAAATGCTTATCACTGCCACGACTATTACGTTTCGCTTAAGTGACTTTGTTTTTACGCATGCAGTGTCGCCTGCTTACGTGTTTAACTATTTTTCTGCGGCATTATAATGCCAGGTATTTTCGTTTTCATTTTTTTTTGAAGCGTGGCGAGCTTATTGCATAATATTTTAATTTTTCTTTTTGTGCAGTAATCTTGCATATGCGTTTAGCTATTTTTTCTGCGGCATGATAATGCCAAGTACTTTCTTTTTGAAGCGTGGCAAAAAAAAAATACACCGGTTCTCGTCTGATCACCATAGTTTAGCAACATCAGGCGCAGTTAGTACTTGGATGGGTGACCGCCTCGGAATACCACGTGCTCTTGGCTGCGAGGTGCCGGGGCTAGCAGTGTATTTAACACTAAATTTTTCTCGAATCTACATATGTAAATGATGCCCTAAGCCTGTTCTAACTCCCACTTTTGCTGTTGCACATTGATAAAGAAGAAACGCAAACTAACTGTAATCGACCCTGCAAGTGGAGTAGAAAAGAGTTTGGCACCTGCAATAATTTAATTTGATAAACAAGTTACATAAAGGAAAGTTTCATTCTGTTAGTCGGTAGAGCAACCCTTTCATTTCTCACTACGTTAATGAAAGTTCTGTCCAAAATAACAACATGATTTATTATGACTAAACTCAAAATCATAAACAAAACACATGAAACATTTACAATACCTCAAATTGGATACTCAAATAAATGCTGCGAAGGTGAAGTTGTCCATAAACTAGATTGTGACATTTATGATGGAGTGGTATGTGGAGCCAATCCCTTGCAACTCAAATCTTAAGAGAAACACCCAGTCAACCGAATGTTAATTGCTGCTAGACTAGTGAGAACTCAGACAATGAACATCCAAGACGGAACCACGTAAGAAAAGACGGGAACAGGCGCGCGCTGCTGAGCTTTGATTATCACAGAACAATTTCCCTAACCTGCCGATGCTGCAGACATACATTACCAAGCTTTCTTAACTGCAAGGACACGATCTCCCGTACCGGAAGCGATGACTGGTTGCTTCAACGTCCCATCGTGGTGATGATAATGTCGCGAGTATAGTCTGAAACAAATTGTCCTGGTCTGGTTGTTCCAGACTAAAGACTTCCTATCAATACAAATGCATCTCTGAGGGAGACAAAGAAGGCTCGCCACACAATCACTGACGGTACAATGATTGATTTTAACAAGCAAAGTCACACAGTAACTCCGATACAGTCAACTTTAGCCAAAACTGCTCAAGACAGACAACATAGGCCGCTTGTACGCAGAACGCTCAATTGCCAACTTTACTCGAAAAGTTATGTTGAAGTCGAAACTTTAGCAACTTCGTCAAACAGTTACAATCAAATAAAAGTATATTAGACAGCCAACGGAAGGAAGGCTGTCCAGAGCAGCGAGAGCTCAGTCTTGTAACCTACTCCTACCGAAAGGCGAGAGCCCACAAGAGCACCCGTACAAACCGAACACAGAACATTCCCGCCCCCACGACACTGGCCGTGGTTAAACGTTCCAATCAGCAGCTCGAAAACCGGTGGAAAATTCCATTCTATTACCGAGACACTACCATTACACCAATGGAGATTCTTGGCCCCAATTTCTGCGCCGATTTTGCTACGTCATGAAGCTATGCCCTGAGCAAGCCAATCACAGTTACGATTTTGCAGAAAACGCGGAATGTGCCCGCCACGACTGCCTGGGAACACACCTCGCTGGTAGCCCGACAGAAAGTGTTTTCGCAAAGTTTCTGCGAAATAACGGAATCTCTAGCCCAGCTGCTCCTTCAGGCCCCTGTGGGCGTGTCTGCGCCGCTATTATGACAATGTCGGCGTCTGGAAAGCATTCACTCGACTCCGTCACACCCATCGGCTTAACCGTTTCAAGATCAGCAGTGCCCGCCTGTCACTGGACCACCCGAGTGACGAGAGACGCTGCGTGGGAAGTCCATGTGTGAAGGAATAGCAACTTTTCACTGCATGTAATTAGGGAAAATCGAATTACTCAGAGTAAGATAGAAATATGACAGGGGGCTTCTGCCACCTGTCATAGCTCCTACGCCATTTTAGATTGTAATTGGTGAGTGGTTGGCTCATTTACGAGCAAGGTAGTGAGCCAGTCGCCCAAAAACAATCTTGAAAATTAACTCCACATGTCGCACTCTATAAAAAAAATCACTGCAACTGAAAAATACAGCTCATAGAGGGAGGATTATTTATGATGTAGCCAACTTCACCTTCTTAATATGGAACTCTAACACTCACATCACACATCCATACCCAGGGAGCCCCTTCCAAACACCGATTCACACAGACATTCACGCTCTAAATGTGGCCCAGGCATGTGAGCCAAATATGGAGCAGTTTATTCCTTACAATCAGAGTTGGAGTGCTCCGCAATTAAATGCCCAAGATGTTACAACAATTTCAATCGTTAAACTAACCTGAACTCAATCACACATGATAATATTTAAGTTAACAATCTCTTTGTGAGCTTTCAGAATCTAATTACAACCTCCGATTCATTCTGTCTCCCTGCAGCAAGAATAACCTTTACAGAATGTTCCCTGAACTGATGGTCCATTCACAATGACAGTGGTGGTATCTGCTTCAGCTTATGGGAACATCAGTCACACTGTTTGCATACACACAACAAAAAATAAAGAATACAAAAAAAACATGGTGTAGAGAACAATACAGTAATTTGTAATTGGTGCGCCCTACTCTATCACTTACATAAGAATTACAGTGCACGTTCACAAACACATACAAGGTATAACATACATTACAAAAACAACAGAAATTTAAGAAAAAAAAAGGTTCATGTGGTGCCAAGTTGTGCGTGCACATTGCACAATGTTCACGACTGTGCTGAGAATGAGGCACTAAATCACATTGTTAGCAATATTCGAAGCACTTCACAAATTCGTTAGTTTCTCTGAGGGGTTGGTATGTTGAGTTATATGCATTGATGCACGTGGTTCGATGTCTTGAGCATCGGAGGGGGGCTTTTGGGAAGGGGCCACAGTACTGACATCACATAGGGCTAAACGTCGGGTGTTGATGCTACGTTGTTGCAACAGCAATAGGGTGTGCTGGATCATCTGCAGTACACTGTTGAGATTGCAGCAAGACCCACGCATATGATCATGGCAGTACAGTGGGAAGACATAGGCTCTCCTCATGTCGATTAAATGTCTCTGAGAACTACTAGTTGGGATGCATCACTAGTCCAGGTCTCTTCTCTCCCTGGACAGTACTTTAAGTTTCTCAATATTGCAGTTCGACGAGTGATGATGGCACATGGAGTGACACCACAAATGTGTGAGGTGATCCAGACAGGACCGAACTAGGAGCGAGGAGCGACGATTGGTAGAACTGCTCTCTAAGTGAGAGGAGAAGTTAAAAATGAGACAATTCATTTGTTAGAGTTTGTGGCACGATACTGCTTTGTGTATGCAGATAGGCCAATGCTGGTGAGTTGTAAAAACTCAAATAGGTGATGATATAGCGCTCCTTTCTGTCCTGAAGCACAGGGAATCCCTCCAAACGGCTGCCGCGTCCGGAGAGCTAGCAGGCAGTCGCGTGTGGGTCGCGTGTCAGTGTCAACGGCCAATCTCACTTTCGCTTGTGGCCCGGCGAGGGCTGTCTGCCGCCTAATCCCTCAGGTATACGGCCCGGTGACTGTCAGCTTGTAGGACCGGACGCTGCCCCACCCTTCTCGTCAGGTGACGCTCCCCTTCTTGCAGATAGCCGATGACCTCTTAGTTTTTTGCTCCGGCCGGCCTCTGCATTGCCACGATTCCCGTCATCTGCACAGCTCTGACAAAAATCTTATGTCTGACTTTTTCCCATGACCTATGTTATAATAAATTTACATAACGATACATTGATGGTCTGTCATTTCAGAAACTTTTATTTTAATTTTATAGTTATCAATCTATGGCTATCATTATAGCAAAATTTTGGTATATCTAATCTAGACATGGAAATAATCTATCTTGATATTTGTGAAGAGACCAATCTCACTACTGTACATGGTGTGTGACGCTACTAAATGTGCGGGCCCGCACTAATATTCCTATTAATTATATAGATCGACATTAGACATGCTCAGTAATTAACTACCATTTGCCAACGATCTACATTCTATTTCTTTTGAATAAATTATGTTGTTATGCCGTTCGAAGTTTTACTGTGCTATAAAGAACATGCATCTATTCTACTTTCGCTCGCCCGTCGTCCCTCCATCTTGGGTCTGTGGTTTGGTGACCTGAAAAATAGCATCCCAAGAGGCGCGCGCCAAACACTTGTGGTAGAAAACCCCCACAATATTAAAGATCTAGTTATTGTTAAATCCTACAGTTTAACTTATCCTAGTATATCGTACCTTTTTCTTTGTTTTTTTGCCTTGTACAATACTCTTACATAATTCCTGTTATGTTGAGATGTCTCGCTGCTCGCCGCTATTGACGACAGTGATGTGCGCGCCTTACGACATGACCTCCGTGTTTTCATTACGCCTCACTGAAACTCCAGAAACTGAGTTAGCCATGGCTATCCAAGACAATAAATTTATAGTTGCAACTTCTTTCTCTATGTGATGCGGTTTTCGCGATCAAAGCGCACCTTTCCAGAGGCAATGTAATATGACCAAGCCAGGAGTGGTTCCTGTTGAGGATTCCGTCGCCCACCACACACCAGCTACACAGTATGTCACGAATATCCAAGTATAATTCCTCGGTTATTCATCTGTGAGTGTCACAAGCAGCACGCTAAATCCCCAACCAGCACATTGGCACGGTAGGCTTTATGCCCGCATTTCTACCGTGTAGGGAGTCAAACGCTCACAGGTTCACCCTGACTTGCCAGACAACAATGCTGGTGCATCACTGTAAAAACAATACTGCCCGTATTCATCCTCAAAATCACGCAATATACCACAATCTTGCAGTGCACTGACGTGTGCCTGCAAGCATTGGTATGAACGTCTCACGAACTGATTGTGGCCGCTATGGAGCGTATCACGACTTCTCAGAACGCTTCTAAGAGCACGTTCTTGTATGCGCCCGTTTGTGCGACGTCTCCTCACTCATCATTATCCCTCAACATGTACACCAGACAGGAAAGGACAAAAACATTGTTCATGGAGAGGTAGTGTCTCCTACTCCATCGACATTGGAAGTCGCGAACATAAACAAAAAAGGATAGCAGCAGTAAATTCTTATGCGAGACAACGCAGCGTGTTAATACTTTAGCAATCTTAATCTATTAATGCAACGATTATTGTTCCCCGAAGAAAGGATCATGTATTTGCCTATTCTACTATGTACACCACTTGCACTGCTACTATAGCAAGGTTCATGTATTTGCCCATCCTACTATGTACACCACTTACACTACTACTATTCCACCAACTCCTTTATGTGACAGATGTGGTGGAGTCCTATGGACTTCTTTCCTTTCAGCGTCTCCAATTCATAAGCATTGTGGTGAGCTGCTCTCCTTATACGGTACGGGCCGTTGTAAACAGAATAGAATTTTTGGCATTTCACTTTTTGTTTGTTGGAGAGTCGGAAAGACTTCACGAGCACCTTTTGTCCAATTTGGAAGTGTCGTAGACGAGCTCCCCTGTCGGCACGTCTCTTCCTGACCTCTGCTGCAGCCCGTATCCTCTTGAGAGCCAAATCCACTATGGCTCGGCGCTGCGTTCGCGCCCTTGGTGGGAAGTTTAAGACCTCGGTTATCAAGTCTACATCTACATCTACATCTATACTCCGCGAGCCACCTTACGGTGTGTGGCGGAGGGTACTTATTGTACCACTATCTGATCCCCCCTTCCCTGTTCCATTCACGAATTGTGCGTGGGAAGAACGACTGCTTGTAAGTCTCCGTATTTGCTCTAATTTCTCGGATCTTTTCGTTGTGATCATTACGCGAGATATATGTGGGCGGTAGTAATATGTTGCCCATCTCTTCCCGGAATGTGCTCTCTCGTAATTTCGATAATAAACCTCTCCGTATTGCGTAACGCCTTTCTTGAAGTGTCCGCCACTGGAGCTTGTTCAGCATCTCCGTAACGCTCTCGCGCTGACTAAATGTCCCCATGACGAATCGCGCTGCTTTTCGCTGGATCATCTCTATCTCTTCTCTTAATCCAAGCTGGTAAGGGTCCCATACTGATGAGCAATACTCAAGAATCGGACGCACAAGCGTTTTGTAAGCTACTTCTTTCGTCGATGAGTCACATTTTCTTAGAATTCTTCCTATGAATCTCAACCTGGCGCCTGCTTTTCCCACTATTTGTTTTATGTGATCATTCCACTTCAGATCGCTCCGGATAGTAACTCCTAAGTATTTTACGGTCGTTACCGCTTCCAATGTTTTACCACCTATGGCATAATCGTACTGGAATGGATTTCTGCCCCTATGTATGCGCATTATATTACATTTATCTACGTTTAGGGAAAGCTGCCAGCTGTCGCACCATGCATTAATCCTCTGCAGGTCCTCCTGGAGTACGTACGAGTCTTCTGATGTTGCTACTTTCTTGTAGTCCTTAGGAATCCGGTTTTTCAGTACTGTAATGGGTGCCAATTTTGTTATCCCATGGGGTGCCTCATTGATCACCTCCTGGAAGTCTTTAAGGAAAACGTCCCATGTCGTGTGCTGTTTGTTACAGTACAACCGGCACAAGTTTCCGAGTTCCTTAATAACCCGTTCTGCAGCATTCGAGCTCGGATGGTGTGAAGATATAAAAATGGGATCAATTTTACATCGACGCAACGTCTCCTTCCGTGTTTTTTACTTAAACTGTGGCCCGTTATCAGAAATAATTCTACTCACATGACCAACCTGTGGTAGGAAGTCCCGGATTAGAGCTCGTGATACAGTTCGTCCTGTCGCCCTCTTCAGTGCCGCAAAGGTAACGTATTTGGACGTTAGTTCCACAAACACTAATACGTAGATATATCCTTTTCCTGTTCTTGGCAAAGGCCCCATCAAATCTGTTGCCGCTTATTGCCTTAATTTGGTCGGTACGATTGGGTATAATGGCGCCTGCATGCTCACAGTCGTGTGCTTAGCCTTTTGGCAGTCTTCACACACCAACAGTACGCTCCGAATTCGACGCTCCATGTTTCGAAAGTAACACATGGTCCTTAGCTTGAGATTGCACTTGCGTGGTCCGAAGTGTCCATAGCTGAGGTGAGTATGCCATATAACCTTGTTTATTAGGTGTTCAGCGTCATTAGCATAATTTCGGTGGAAAATTATGCCTTTCCGCAAGAGGTAGAACTGCCTGACGGTGACGTGTCTTCTGTCTATCCATTTCTGTTTCAATAACACTAGGGCAGGGTCCTTGTCTTGCTCCTTCTTGGTGTCCTGCATACTACAGGTAATAAAATTTTCAAAGGCTACTTTCTGCATATAGAAAAGGCACTAGTGACTTTCCTCCAGATCTTCTTCCATGTTGTGCTCAAATCCGATCGGTGACCGTGATAAGGCGTCTGCAATAATGTTCTGACTGCCGGGGATATATTCTATCGAAAAGTTGTACTGCTGCAGATATGATGCCCACCTAATGAGCCGCCTGTGATTAAGCTTTGCAGTCATCAGGAACTCGAGTGCCTTGTGGTCTGTGTAGACCCTCGTCTTGCGACCAAACAGAAGGTATCTGAACTTTTCAAACGCCCATACAATAGCCAGCGCCTCTAACTCGGTTACTGAGTAATTCCTCTCACTCTTTTCTAGTACCCTGCTACCAAATGCAATTGTCTTCCACACCCTGTTTCCTTCATGTACATAGTCTTGGAACACCATGACACCCAGACCTGAGTATGAACTGTCCGTTTCTGTGCAAAGCTCTTCTGCTAAATTAGGGTGTGAGAGGATGGGTGCTTGTAATAATGCGAATTTTAATGCTTTCCATTCGGATTCGGCCGCCTCATCCCATTCCCAAGGAGTCTGTCTTCTTTCCTGTAAGTTGATGCAACCTAGGACTGCTCTGAGTTTTCACATGTATAAAGCGGTTGTAAAAATTTATGATCCCTAAGATCCATTTAACTGCTTCTTTGTCGTAGGAATGGGAAACTTTTCAATCGCTTCGATCTTTTCGGGATTTGGCGCAATGCCCTCACCCGTGATGGTATGTCCTAGAAATTTGACAGAGGACATCCCAAAATTCGATTTTTCGATATTGATAGTCACTCCGTATTCCTTGAATGTCCAGACTGCGCACCCTCCGGCAGTCTTTTGATCTCCAGGGCACTTTGCCTTTGGTTTTATGCGACGATGCCTACATGGCTGACGACGTTTTAAATTTTATCCGTGGTAGTCCTTTTTATGATTCCATTTAGGGAGGTCCTGCACCTTTCCCTTTCTGTGTCTCTTGTCCTTGAGTCTCTCATAATTGGTTGCAGATTTTAGTGTGTAGTCAGATGGTTGACTCTATCCCCTGTTGTTCTTTTTTTTTTTTTTTTTTTTTTTTTTTTTCGTGGTCAGTCAACCAGTCTCCGGCCATCTTATTTTCTCCTGTTTCTTTCTGTCTGGTGTTCATCCGTAATCTTCTGGTCTGTAGTGTTCTTTGCCGCATTTGTGTTCTTTCAGTGCCTGGGGGGGAGTCTCCTTCCCCTTGGGGTTTTACCTGCTCCGCAAATTTTCGTCTCGCCCGTTTTTGGAATGGGGGACTGACGACCTTAGCTGTTTAGTCCCCCTTAAACATCCCAACAACCACCACCACCACCACCTTGAATCTCGCAAGGAGTTCACCGAGGACCGCATTGTGCTCTCCCCAAGATTTCTCCGCGATCAGCAAATCGTCCACATAGCTGGTGACATGACGTTTCAAATTATCGCTTAGTATGCCGTCCAGCCCCCGAATGAATGCGGCAGACGAAATGTTCAAACCAAATGGTAGACCACGAAACCGGTAACATCTTCCAAATGCTAAAAAGACTGTGTACTGTCTGCAATTTGGGTGGAGCTCGATCTGCCAGAAACTCGATTTTAGATCAACTGATGAGAAGATTGATATTCCATGGAAGTTTTGTAAGAGTTCCCCTAATCGTTCCGGTCTGTCTATTTCGGGTTCTATTATGGTATTAATTTGTCGCGAGTCCAAGATTAAACGAATACTACCATCTGCCTTCTCGACTACTCTTAGCGGGTTATTATAGGCTGAAGCCGTAGGTTCTATTATTCCTTCACTCAGCATTCGCGTAATTTCAGCTGCTACTTTCTGTCGATATGCCAAGGGGATTGGGTAGGGTGGCACACGAAACTGGTTGTGCGGACGTACACGGAATTCATATTGGAAGTTCTTTATTGATCCTGTCTTGGGAATGAAGACCTCCGCATGTTCTACTAGTAATTTATGAAGTTCTTTGCGGTGGTCGCACCTTATATTCTTTATTGCTTCCACTTTTTCTCCTATTTTCTCCTTTAATTCTCCCATTATTCCGACTTCATTCTCATCCGTGTCCTCTCCCCTACCCGCAACGTCGACCTGTTCTTCCTTTCTGTCTTTCAGACACGCATAGTTTATCCGTACACGGCTAGACGGTAGTTGAGCTGGGATCAGCTGGTCGTCGAACTTAATGTGGACGGGATTCCCTTTCCTCAAAACCACTTCACCTCGTCCTAGATCAACTATCGCTTCATGCTCATTTAGGAAGTCCGTTCCTATTATCACGTCGACCGCCAGATTTGGCACGATCCAGAAGTTAGACTCTATTTTGTGTCCTTGGCAGGAGAATTCCAGTCTTGTTTGTTGGGTGACCTCCGTACATTTACCCGCTAATGCCCCTTTTATTTTGGTTTTCTTAACCGATAGGATAGGACAGGCCAGTCCATCTCCTGAGAGCACCTCTTGTATGCTGCCTCAGATATTGCTGTTATGTAGCTTCCACTACCTGTTATCGCGTTCATCCTCTTTTCAGCTGGTGCTACTGTGATAAGAGGCTGCCGATCCTGTCGAGGAGTTGTTTTATGTTCTTCGAGCAGGATTTCTGATAAATCTTCGTAATTTATCATCCGTAGTTGGCCAGGTCCGAGATTACGTGCGAATTTCCGGCGGCCTGTGTTCGCACTAGTCTGGGTCAATCCCTTGTTAAGCTCCCCCTCCTCTGACGTGCATTAGGATTTGCGGATCCAGTTTCAATCTTCTGGCTCCACTGTTGTCCTTGGTTTCGCTCTCTCCAATTACGGTCGCTTTACCGTTCGTTATTCCTCCTATCCCAGATTCGTTGTCTAGATTGACCCTGTTCCTTGACGTTCTGGTTTCCGTGTCTCTGGTTTCCATAACCTTGAATAGCGTAACCTTCACTTCCGTAACCCTGGTTTCCTAACTGACCAGTGCGATTATGCGATCTTCCCTTCCTGGCCCGTGGTATTTGTTACTTTGCCCCTTCTTCCTGCCCTTTGCGTCTTGTTTATCAAAGACTACTTCGAAAAAAAATGGGTCAAATGGCTCTGAGCACTATGGGACTCAACTGCTGTGGTCATAAGTCCCCTAGAACTTAGAACTACTTAAACCTAACTAATCTATGGACGTCACACACATCCATGCCCGAGGCAGGATTCGAACCTGCGACCGTAGTGGTCGCGCGGTTCCTGACTGTAGCGGCTAGAACCGCTCGGCCACTCCGGCCGGCGAGACTACTTCGAGTTCGCGCAATAGACTCTTGAATGCTTCTGTCAGATCCACACTTCCCGACAAGTGTCTGTTGGAACCTAACTGGCAATTTGGAAAAGCAAAATTTAATGATTTCTCCGTTGCTATATTGACTATCTAAAAATTGATTCTTCTTGAGTAAATCATCAAGAAATTTGGTTGCGCTCCTATGCCCGGACATTTCCGGTTCAGGACAAAAGCCAGCCGGTGTGGCCGTGCGGTTCTAGGCGCTTCAGTCTGGAACCGCGTGACCGCTACGGTCGCAGGTTCGAATCCTGCCTCGGGCATTGATGTGTGTGATGTCCTTAGGTTAGTTAGGTTTAATTAGTTCTAAGTTCTAGGCGACTGATGACCTCAGAAGTTAAGACGCGTAGTGCTCAGAGTCATTCAGGACAAAATATTATTTCCTCTTTAATCCTGTCTTGCGTTTATTTTGACCAGTAGGTCCGCAGGAATGCTCCAACAAATTCCTGATAAGAACGACACGTCGCTGCCACACCCCGCATCTTTTCTGCGGCTTGGCCTTCGATGTGTCCACACATGAATTCTAATTTTGCCTGTGTTGGCCATGATGCCGGTAATGAATTTGTAAACTGCATCACCCAGCTCTTCGGATGCATCGACCCTACACTTTCTTTGAACTTCTGAAATTTTAGTATCGACAAGAAGTGATTGTGACCAAAATCCTGTCTGATCCTCACACTGGTGTTGTACTCGTTTCCGATACTTGCACGTCTGCTGAGTGTCCTGATCTATCTTGCTGATAACTGTGATGTGCTACCTCTGAATCACAGTGGCAGTGGCACTCAGAATTCACTCTCCTAAGTGGGCTACAATTATTGGAGCTATTACTCGCTGTTTCTGCGTGTGCATTGTTAGTTCCGCGCTCGGTCATTGGGCTAGAGCACGGCGGGCTGTTCCTTGGGGACACAATTCTGTGTACTCCATCATTGGTATCCGAACGCTCAGTTCTCGTGTGCCTGTTTCGCTCTAGTTTTGCTATCCGACTCTCTACTTCTTCCATTCGTATCGTGGTGTTCGCAACCGCTATATTACCTTGGGTTTTTAAAAACGCTAGGGATTTTGAGTGGGATTGTGTTGTACGTCGCAAGCGCCCTGCGAGTTTAGAAGTTGCTTCCGCGACTTTCATTGCCCCTATTGCTGCCGTTTTGGCCAGGCCTGCTACTTTTTGTGCAGCCATTGACATTTGGTTTACTTCTCCACATTCTTTCTTTATTGTTAGTAATTCCCCTCGAATTTCTCCTACATGCGAAATTATTGCCTGAGTGTCCTTCTTACGCTGTTCGTCAGCTTCTTTCTTCTCCTTCTTACGCTGTTCGTCAGCTTCTTCCTTCTCCTTCTTACGCTGTTTCTCAGCTTTTTCCTTCTCTTTATTACGCTGTTCGTCTTCTTCTTTCATTGGTCTTAGGAAGCTCAGTATTGGATTTATGTCATCTTTTTGATCCTCTTCAAACATGGGCAATGTAACTCTGGACATGTGGGCGCTAGAGCTCTGACGTGACCGAGCTGGCCCCTGTCTGCTCTCGTCCGTTTGATTATAAACTTCTGCTACTGTCTCGACCTGTGTGCCTGTCTCTGTTTCATCCTCTACTTCACTATCATAATGACGGCCGCGACGTTGCTCTAAGATCACGTCAAAATCACCGTCCTCATCAATGACCCTGTCGTCCTGCACTGCTAAAAATGTACCCATCTCATCTCCGAACCTATCCCCGTCAGTAAACTGCCCCTTATCCATTATGCTATCCTCTTTTGTTTTAGCTTCGCTGGATAATAGTCGTGCCTTACTTCTCGTGATCGTTCATGAAAAGCTAATTTATCTTCAATGCACAATAAAAATAATCTACTCTATATATTTTTTCCACATAGACATAAAATTTCAACAACGCCGTTCCAACGCTGTAATTACATGGACGATTTGTTGTGGTACAGAAACTGCACACAAACCCGACAAAATGTGATGTGGTGCGGACACCACATCAAAGAAACACATAAAACGATGAACAAACAAACAAATATATGTGCTGAAAACAAAAACAGTAATCATGCGCCGCTGCTTAAAACTAATCATGGAACTACAAGACAAAGAACTTGAGTATTAATCATTAAAAAAAGTAGAGAAAAAAAAAATTGAATGTTCCTACTAGGAATACTGTTCGCTTATCAGTGATTCACAGGAAAGATCCGAGGCTAAGGGACGCCATTTTATGCGAGGTGCCGGGGCTAGCAGTGTATTTAACACTAAATTCTTCTCGAATCTTCATATGTAAATGATGCTCTAAGCCCCCCTTTTCTAACTCCTACTTTTGCTGTTGCACATGGATTAAGAAGAAACGCGAACTGACTGTAATCGACCCTGCAAGTAGAGTAGAAAAGAGTTTGGCACCTGCAATAATTTAATTTGATAAATATGTTACATAAAGGAAAGTTTCATTAACGTAGTGAGAAATGAAAGGATTGCTCTACCGATTAACAGAATAGAAGTTCTGTCCAAAATAACAACATGATTTATTATGACTAAACTCAAAATCATAAACAAAACACATGAAACATTTACAATACATCAAATTGGATACTCAAATAAATGCTGTGAAGGTGAAGTTGTCCATAAACTAGATTGTAACATTTATGACAAAGTGGAATGTGGAGCCAATTCCTTGCAACTCAAATCTTAAGAGAAACACCCAACCAACTCAACATTAATTGCTGCTACAGTAGTGATAATTCAGACAATGAACACCCAAGACAAAACAAAGTTATAAAAGACGAACAGGCGCACTCTGCTGAGCTCTGATTATCACAGTGTAAATTCCCTAGTCTGCCGGTGCTGCGGACATACATTACCAAGCTGTCTTCTTAACTGCAAGGACACGATCTGGCGTACCGGAAGCGATGGCTGGTTGCTTCGACGTCCCATCATGGTGATGATAATGTTGCGAGTATAGCCCGAAACAAATTGTCCTGGTCTGGTTGTTCCAGACTAAAGACTTCCTATCAATACAAATGCATCTCTGAGGGAGACAAAGAAGGCTCGCCACACAATCACTGACGGTACAGTGACTGATTTTAACAAGCGAAGTCACACAGTAACTCCGATACAGTCAACTTTAGCCAAAACTGCCCAAGACAAACAACATAGGCCGCTTGTACGCAGAACGCTCAATTGCCAACTGTACTCGGAAAGTTATGTTGAAGTCGAAACTTTAGCAACTTCGTCAAACAGTTACAATCAAATAAAAGTATATTAGACAGCCAACGGAAGGCAGGCTGTCCAGAGCAGCGAGAGCTCAGTCTTGTAACCTACTCCTACCGAAAGGCGAGAGCCCACAAGAGCACCCGTACAAACCGAACACAGAACATTCCCGCCCCCACGACAGTGGCCGTGGTTAAACGCTCCAATCAGCAACTCGAAAACCGGCGGAAAATTCCACTCTATTGCTGAAGCACTACCATTCCACCAATGGAGATTCTTGGCGCCAATTTCTGCGCCGATTTTGCTACGTCACGGAGCTATGCCCTGAGCAAGCCAATCACAGTTACGATTTTGCAGAAAACGCGGGAATTTGCCCAGCACGACTGCCTGGGAACACGCCTTTCTGGTAGCCCGCCAGAAAATGTTTTCGCTAAGTTTCTGCGAAGTAACGGAATCTCTAGCCCAGCCGCTCCTTCAGGCCCCTGCAGGCGTGTCTGCGCCGCTACTATGACAATGTCGGCGTCTGGAAAGCATTCACTCGACTCCGTCACACCCATCGGCTTAACCCTTTCAAGATCAGCAGACCCCGCCTGTCACCGGACCACCCGGGTGACGAGACGCTGCGTGGGAAGTCCGCGTGTGAAGGAATAGCAACTTTTCACTGCATGCAATTAGAGAGGAGAATCGAATTACTCAGAGTAAGATAGAAATATGAGAGGGGGGCTTCTGCCACCTCTCAACCTTTCTGCTTTCCCTTCTTTGATAAGAACTGGGTTTCCATTTGAGCTGGACAAATAGATACTGCCACATATACTATGTGATCGAAAGTATCCGGACACCCTCAAAAACATACGTTTTCCGTATTAGGTGCATTGTGCTGACACCTACCGACAAGTACCCCACATCACCAACATCAGCAGTTATTAGACATCGTGAGAGCAGAATGGGGCACTCTGTGGCACTCACGGATTCGAATGTAGTCGGGTGATAATGTCACTTGTGCCATACATCTGTATGCGAGATTTCCACACTCTTAAACATCCCTAGGTTCGCTGTTTCCGATGTGATAGTGAAGTGGAAACTTGAAGGGACGCGTACAGCACAAAAGCTTACAGGCCGACATCGTCTGTTGGCTGACAGACTGGCGACATTTGCATTTGAAGCAGGTCGTAATGGGTAATAGGCTGACATCTATCCAGACCGTCAGACAGGGATTTCAAACTGCTTCAGGATCCACGGCAAATACTGTGACAGTTATGTGGAGGTGACAAAACTTGGATTTCATGACCGGGCGGCTGCTCATAAGCCACACATCACGCCGTAAATGCCAAACGACGCTTCTCTTGGTGTAAGGAGCGTAAGCATTAGACGATTGAACAGTCTAAAATTACAATGTGGCAATCCGATGACAGAGGGTGGGTATGGCGAACCTCATCTTCCAGTGTGTGTAGTGCCAACAATAAAATTTGGAGGTGGTAGTGTTACGGCGTGGTTATTTCACGGAAGGGGCTTGCACCCCTTATTGTTACACTATCACAGTACAGGCCTACAATGATATTTTAATCACCTTGTTGCTCCCCACTGTTGAAGAGCAAGTCGGGGATGGCGAATGCAACTTTCAACACGATCGAGCATCCATTCTTAGTGCTCGGTCTATGGCGGAGTGGTTACACGACAATAACGTCCCTGTAATGGACTGGCCTGCACAGAGTCCTGACCTGAATTCTATACAACACCTTTGGGACGTTTTGGAACGCCGACTTCGTACCAGGCCCCACCGACCGACGTCGATACCTCTCCTCAGTGCAGCACTCCGTGAAGAATGGGCTGTCATTCCCCAAGAAACCTTCCAGCATCTCACTGAACGTATGCCTGCGAGAGTGTAAACTGTCATCAAGGCTAAGGGAGGGCCAAAACCATGCATTACCGATGGAGGGCGCCACGAACTTGTTAGTCATTTTCGGCTAGGTGTCCGGATACTTTTGATCACGTATTGTAAACCAGTGGTTTCAAATATTCAGATCACGGTTGACTTCACAGTAAATAACTAAAATCTTTTCCAGGTCTTCCAGCGAAAAACTATGGTGCTTTTCAGTCAGTAAAAATTTACATGCCACAAAAGGACATTGTACATCGCTGAATGAGACAGGAGTGCACAGTTCAGTAAAACTGATGTTGAGCGGGAATGCTGGATTCAGCAGAGCTGGACTTTGCGATAAGTACATATGCTACCAAGCAAAAGTCCTTTCAGGCTGGAGTTCTTCTGAAAAGTATTTGGATTTTTCGCAATACTTTTTCTCTCAATTCGCCTGGCGCTTCATTAATTTTTGTTTTTAACATCCTCTGGTAAAGAAATAATCTCGCAGAAGGGTCTCCATGAGGCTTCTATTTCAAAAATAATTCTTGCCGTAACTGTGTAGTTAGCTCTAGATTAAGGCAATTCCCGCTGGACTGACGGATCTCTGAGTAACTGTTTCGCTGAAGCTACAGAGGCGGATTGCTCTGGTAGAGTTTGAGTTAGCCTCTGGACTGCTCGGAGACGGTTCCAAACATCAATCCACATCCACATGATTACTCTGCAATTCATATTTAAGTGCTTGGCAGAGGGTTCATCGAACCACAATCATACAATCTCTCTACCATTCCACTCCCGAACAGCGCGCGGGAAAAACGAACACCTAAACCTCTCTGTTCGAGCTCTGATTTGTCTTATTTTATTTTGATGATCATTCCTACCTATGTAGATTGGGCTTAACAAAATATTTTCGCATTCGGAAGAGAAAGTTGACTGAAATTTCGTAAATAGATCTCGCCGCGACGAAAAACGTCTTTGTTTTAATGACTTCCATCCCAACTCGCGTATCATATCTGCCACACTCTCTCCCCTATTACGTGATAATACAAAGCGAGCTGCCCATTTTTGCACCCTTTCGATGTCCTCCGTCAATCCCACCTGGTAAGGGTCCCACACCGCCCTGCAATATTCTAACAGAGGACGAACGAGTGTGGTGTAAGCTGTCTCTTTAGTGGACTTGTTGCATCTTCTAAGTGTCCTGCCAATGAAACGCAACCTTTGGCTCGCCTTCCCCACAAAATTACCTATGTGGTCTTTCCAACTGAAGTTATCGTAATTTTAACACCCAGGTACTTAGTTGAATTGACAGCCTTGAGAATTGTACTATTTATCGAGTAATCGAATTCCAACGGATTTCTTTTGGAACTATAGTATTCTGTTGCTGCTAACCATGTGCCCCACTGGATACAACAGGTTCTACTGACAAGAGCACAAGTGGATGCTGTTCTTTGAGTGCATGCGTCCTTGATGGTGCTGTACCAAAAACTTTCTATACCATGGAGATTTATCGTAGGCAATCCTTGTCTTAGTTCCTATGCTATACTGTTGGTACCAAGTGCTACACAAGTTACTTGCCGCATCAAAGGGCAGAATACTTGAAGCAACTGAATCGCTGCCAACATTTATACAGGAGGGTCTGTGAAGGCCAGAAGCAGCCTGTTTTGGCTGGCTCTGAGCAGTATGGGACTTAATATCTGAGGTCATCACTCCACTAGAACTTAGAACTACTTAAACCTAGCTAACCTAAGGAAATCACACACATCCATGCCTGAGGCAGGATTCGAACCTGCGACCTTTGCGGTCGTGCGGTTCCAGACTGAAGCGCCTGTCTGGATCCGTACCATTTGGATAAAGCACGTTCAGCCCACTGTTAACAAAGCGTGCAATTTTCCGCTGGTTACTCTTTTCGAGTTGTTTTGAACAGACCAAATCAGCGCTGGATGGCACATCTGGGCCCAACTGGCCAAGAACCAGATTTGCAATGAAGAACCAAGACAGTCAGTACGACATTGAAGTGCCCGTGTTATTCAGAAGTACGGTGCAGTTGTTCCTGTAGTGACTACAGCCGTTATGAAGTGCATTAAATGTATTCGCAACTGAGAATATCGATAACCATCAGCTGAATAATGGCATGAGTACAGTGAGAATTTGTGCCTGAGTGCGACTCGAACCGGGATTTCCCACTTATCACGAGCGGTCGCTCTACCACTAGGCTATTCAAGCAGGACTCACGGCCACATCCAGACTCCCATACGTCATCGACAGGCTGTGCTCGTTCGCGTCCTGGTCCGGCACAAATTTTCATTGTCGTCATTCCTTTATTCAGCAGTCTTCGATAAAACCGTTGACATCAGTTTTGATTTTCGTTCGACATTTGCCTTGCTTGACGGTCCGACAGCGAGCTGAGTGGGACTTTTTATCACTTGAAACCTAATATAAGAAAGAAACAAGATACTGTATAGAAGTGCTTAAAAAAGGTATTAATGGTTTTTAAAGATCAGCAATGCTTAATTTCAGCAAAAAGAAAAAAAATTAAATAAAAAACACGAATACAATACAGCAGTTTTAGTTTCCACACTGTCCTGTCGCTGAATAGATGATGTTACAACTCAAAAAAAGTCCTAGCTTGGTGCATTATTTTGCAAACTTTAATGATTTGTCATATAGGTATGAGATTTTCACATCGTTTACCTTGTTTTCATATCAAGATCAGCGTAGCGTTCGCTGCTTTGCCCGTGTAGACTCTATTGTCTGTGCAGCTTTTTTCTTTCGTTTTCTTTTTCCTTGCAAGGTGGCAGCTTGAATGAATGTCAGTTTCGCATCTTGCATGAGATTATATACTTCATGCGATAGTGAGCAGATTTGCCTATAAAAATGTACAGTATGTAATGCAGAGGGACTACACTCGATTCAACAGTATTAACACGCCGAACCCAAATCTTGCTTGTCAATGAGCATAAGGTGAAAAAAGCTGCTGGAAGAAACGTTTTAGTTTGGGGGCAGAGGCAAGTTGCGCCGTCACGGCCCGCCTACAATGAAAGACTTCTAAAAGGGGTTGGTAACCCACAGCGAAGCTGACAACGAATGCGCTGGGTGATACAACGAGGGGAGCAGTTAGCGGCCCGGCGCTGCTTGTGACGGAGAAATTCTTTAGGAAACTGCAATGGGGAATTTCCAGATGAACACAATCAGACCAGCGACGCAGCTGATCACGTGAAAGGCCTGTGGTACAATCGTGAAGTACCTGTGTAGCTTTTAGGAGTCAGGAGCGTGCCCAAAATGTGTGACTGGCTGAACTAAACTCGGAAGCAGAAAAAGGGGCGATGTTGCGACGCAGTTTAAAGGTAGGCCCTTTGTGATTGGCACAGGTAGTTTCCACAAGATGAAAGGAACGCTCCCATTGGTCTGAAAAAGCTGTGACATGATGCACGAAAGGACACAGGTGGGGGACAGTTTGGTACGAAGTTCGGGGACTCTGCTCTGAACCAGAATCAAGTGTAGAACTGGGCGCATCACGCTCTGTACGCCGCTAAAAAAGGGATTTTTGTGTGAATACTTTTGTGTTGGCAGAAGAGCCAACACCGTGCTACGAGAGGAGGCCGAAATGCACGCGTTTTAGCTCACGCAGGCTGGCGTGAGGAGGAAGAACTATACTGACGTGAGGTCTGGAACATGACAATGAATGAGAATTCAGAAAGCGGACATAATTAGTTTTATACTTAACTTTAATCCACTAATGGTGAAGGTCGCTCTTGACGTTACATGATTCACTATATTATCTGTTCAGAATACATTCTTGAAGTCATTATAGTAACTGAATATGGCGCCTTGCTAGGTCGTAGCAAATGACGTAGATGAAGGCTATGCTAAACTGTCGTCTCTTCAAATGAGAGCGTATTTTGACAGTGAACCATCCCTAGCGAAGTCGGCTGTACAACTGGGGCGAGTGCTAGGGAGTGTCTCTAGACTAGACCTGCCGTGTGGCGGCGCTCGGTCTGCAATCACTGATAGTGGCAACACGCGGGCCCGACGTATACCAACGGACCGCGGCCGATTTAAAGGCTACCACCTAGCAAGTGTGGTGTCTGGCGGTGACACCACAAATACTGCATTCACTTTGGCTGACATTAAGCTGGAAATCAGTTGAAGAGTCGTTGAGCTCCGATAGCGAAGAAACGAAACAGCCACGTAGTTAATTGTTCTTGCTAGAACTGAGAGGTCATTGAACTATACACACTGCTCCAGCTATGTACGTGTAAACCGCCATATTTTTCAGTCCAGGTATGAGTGCATGTTTTCTCGGCTAATGAGAAACATATGACAGTTTCAGCTAATAAAACCAGCCAAGATTTTGATGAGATTTGTATAGGATTTTCAGAGGGCCAACAGCAGCCAACAGCTCATCACCGCTAAAGCTAAATGCCACTGGCAGAGGCGTAAAATTGTTGGATCACCAGCTTGCGTCCACTGTGAACTCGAGCAACCTTTTGATCATCTAGTCACAAAAACTAACCATCCTCTGTAGACTTGATTGTCAACCTAAATAGTACCGAACTTAGAACCGGAATTGGATGATTTGTCGTAATATTGGCCAACTTCTCTGTGTATAAGTAAGAAAAATCCTGTAGCGAACCTTCTATTTAAATTTGAGATTGTTGTGTTCAGTGTTGTTTCCGCTAAACGGGTCGTAATGCATTATATTGATAACTGTCCTGCAATTGTCATGTCACAATCTATGTAAACTCGTGTGCTTCTTTGACAGTAATAGAGAAATTAAACCACTCTTACAGCTAAACACCGATGTGCTCTGTCATAGAATAAGGGTCCACTCCTAACCCCTGTCATGTATTCTAGTGATGCTAACGCAATCACCAGGTGTTTTTGCTGGTTTCTGCCGAACGGGGAAAGGAGTGGAGTGTCGGGTAATGGTGACCCTGCCAGGATGGCAATTGGTCTGCCAGGATGGCAATTAGTCAACTTGGAAAGAATAATTAAATTTTGGTATTAAGAAAAAAATTCTTTTAAAACAAAAAGTGACGAGGTTGCAGAAGGTATGCATCTGCGTAGTGGTCAGATTAATGTAAATGTGTGATCCACAGAGTAGGAAGGGTTGTATTAACGAGTAAAGAAAAATTTTTGTGTTTGAATAAAACTAGTTTGTGCATAACTGGTGCGAGCGAAGTTATTCACGACGTTGTTGAATAGTTTGAGTACCCACAAACTGATAACGGTGTTGATAATGATGTGTTAATGACATATGAGACTGTCTAAGAAGTGCCACGTCGTATAACTTTATGTTGATTAGAGGTCAGGCTCGCGCAAATCGTGAAAGATAGATGCTAGTTAGACTGTCTGACATGAGATGGCGGACCGACGTAGATCATCGCATATAGGACGAACTGAATATCTTGGTAGGATAGAAAATGACGTACAACAAAATGTATCGAATGCGAGTCACGAAACCGAACGAAGTGACAATGCAGAGGGAATGGTGGCAGTTTCGCGATCGGTATCTCCGGTTGCGACCGCACAAAACCGAACAGATGACGGATCTAGTGGGTCAGAAGTAGAATCAGAGAACGAACAACTTCGATACGTTGATCGAAATGTTGTAATTCTGAATCAAAAGGGACTGTTTCCTACGGAAAGAACGTGTGTAAGTGCGTCAACACTATGCACAGAAGTCGGTGAGACGTTACATGAAAGACGCGAACGGCAAAATGTACACCAAATGGTGACAGATGACGATGGCGAAGAGTCTCATAGTATATTCGCAATGTTGAAGCAACTCACTATTGTTTTCAAGCAAACTAATGCAGGTTTAGCAGACTTAAAAACAGAAGCGGCGAATTTAAAAGCCGAAACAAAAGTGGCTTTGAATGGGCTCAAATTTTAAACCAATGGTGATTTCGAAAAAGTCGTCCAAGATCAGCAAAAGTTGCGAACGGAAGTTAATGGACAGCTTATCGAAATCCGAAAAGAGGCGAACTAATTCAATCGAGTATGGCCGATCAGAGAAAGATGCGTACTGACATTGACCACTTGCAGGATGCACTTGTATGTCCACAAGATGCTGCGTCGGTATTTTCCGGTCCGAAACAGAAGCAAATGGTAGAAGTACAGCTGAGACAGGTGAGCGAAGCAGACAATGGCGCGTAACAACACAGCGGCAGCCGACCCTCCGAACGTACGCGAAAGACGCGACGACTTTGCAGTTTACTGCCCCACACTTACCAAATTCTCAGTTTACGAGTTACAGTACAACAGGTCATTTACTGCAGGTCAATATGAAGCATATACAAAGACAAAACACTGATCTTGTAACGGGAAATTTAAACGCATCTTCGAGTCCGATACACGAGGAACGGTACGGTTTAGATAATTGCACACCACTGCGTGGATGCGATGCTGGATGGGACTCAAATATGTCATCTCAGCATCCAAATGTGGTGGTACGAATAAAGGAAAACATGGCGTAATTGAAGGGAACGGAAAATGTTGCGAAAACACAAGCGCCATATGGTGCAATAGAAAAATTTGACTATGATCACTTGTTAGCAGTCATCAAATTCCAACATTACAAAGAAAACGGGAAAGGATTGCACCCTCGCACGTTTATATATCAATTTTAATAACACACTGTGGCTTTGTCATGACTTTAGTTCGAAAGATAGGTCACAATCGTCTACGAATTCTCTATCTTCATCTTTGTTCCCATAAAAAACTCTCGACAGTAACATGAGTCGTTCAGGGGCGGGTAAACGACAAAAAAACCTACACTACACGAGCATGAGCTATAATTTACATATTTCAAATCTGACTCACTTATAAGAGTTTACTTTTATTATTGTGAAATGTTTTCTACAGTAGGTTCGTAGAAATTCACTTTAACAACAACAAAATATTAGCATTAAATGTGATCACCACAGCCAACCACCTCGCCATTACGGTATACAAGTTCGGTAGTTGGTGATTCAGCTTCAGTATAACTTTCTTTTAATTTTACTGGTAGCTCTTGATACAGTTCTTGCCTTTACTCAGGCACCTACGCACTTTGCACACCTGAACACAACCACACAGTCTGGACTACTGTTTTTCCTGAACTGCAAACTCCCCTTCCTCTATTCGAGAACTGCTCTATTTGAGTCTCCTTGTCCATAATGTATGCATTTGTTATGCAGCAGCCTAAAAAGTGAAGGAACAGTCTCATCATTTCTTCTTTTTTCTGTCTGTAGCATAATCTCACTTAATTCAATCAAATTTATCCGCATAGTTCAAACTGGAATTGTAATGTTTCCGCACAAGACGGCAAGTGGTATTGGTTATTGTTCCGTCATTTATCCTGCCACTGTGGACACATCTGATGATGCACGGCATGTAGAAGTCGTCCTGACTTCCATGTTACCCTTCCATCTGTTGACGATCGCTGATTCTGTAATCCAATACTCTTCTCTCGAGTTCCTTTTCCTCCCCCAGTTTTGGCGGTTTTTTTTTTCTTTCTGTAGTACATTGTTGTACAAACGTTCAGACAATTGCACTTTATGAAACTTCCTGGCAGGTTAAAACTGTGTGCCGGACCGAGACTCGAACTCGGGACCTTTGCCTTTCGCGGGCAAGTGCTCTACCACTTTTTTTTTTTTTTTACCACTGAGCTACCCAAGCACGACTCACGCCCCGTCCTCACAGCTTTACTTCTGCCAGGACCTCGTCTCCTACCTTCCAAACTTTACAGAAGCTCTCCTGCGAACCTTGCAGAACTAGCACTCCTGAAAGAAAGGATATTGCGGAGGCATGGCTTAACCGCAGCCTGCGGGATGTTTCCAGAATGAGATTTTCACTCTGCAGCGGCAACTGTGACGACGGGGCGTGAGTCGTGCTTGGGTAGTTCAGTTGGTAGAGCACTTGCCCGCGAAAGGCAATAGTCCCGAGTTCGAGTCTCGGTCGGGCACACAGTTTTAATCTGCCAGGAAGTTTCATATCAGCGCACACTCCGCTGCAGAGTGAAATTCTCATTCTGGAATTGCACTTTAGGTTCTTGAACAGATCATATGATTTAAAATTACTGTCCATGAAAATACACTGCTGGCCATTACAATTGCTACACCACGAAGATGACGTGCTACAGAGGCGAAATTTTAACCAAGAGGAAGAAGATGCTGTGATATGCAAATGATTAGCTTTCCACAGCATTCACACAAGGTTGCCGCCGGTGGCTACACCTACAAACGTGCTGACATGAGGAAAGTTTCCAACCGATTTCTAATACACAAACAGCAGTTGACCGGCGTTGCCTGCTGAAACGTTGTTGTGATGCCTCGTGTAGGGAGGAGAAATGCGTACCATCACGTTTCCGACTTTAATAAAGGTCGGATTGTAGCCTGCTCGCGTTGGTCGAGATCCAATGACTGTTAGCAGAATACGGAATCGGTGGGTTCAGGAGGGTAATACGGAACGCCGTGCTGGATCCCAACGGCCTCGAATCACTAGCAGCTGAGATGACAGGCATCTTATCCGCATAGCTGTAACGGATCGTGCAGCCACGTCTCGATCCCTGAGTCAACAGATGGGGACGTTTGCAAGACAACAACCATCTGCACGAACAGTTCGACGACGTTTGCAACAGCATGGACTATCAGCTCGGAGACCGTGGCTGCGGTTACCCTCGACGCTGCATCACAGACAGGAGCGCCTGCGATTGTACACTCGACGACGAACCTGGATGCAAGAATGGCAGAACGTCATTTTTCCGGATGGATCCAGGTTCTGTTTACAGCATCACGATGGTCGCATTCGTGATTGGCGATACCGCGGTAAACGCACATTGGAAGCGTGTATTCGTCGTCGCCATACTGGCATATCACCCGGCGTGATGGTATGGGGTGCCATCGGTTACACGTCTCGGTCACCTCTTGTTCGCATTGACGGCACTTTGAACAGTGGACGTTACGTTTCAGATGTGTTACGACCCGTAGCTCTACCCTTCGTTCGATCCCTTCGAAACCGTGCATTTCAGCAGGATAATGCACGACAGCATTTTGTAGGTCCTGTACGGGCCTTTCTGAATACAGAAAATGTTCGACTGCTGCCCTGGCCAGCACATTCTCCAGGTCTCTCACCAATTGAAAACGTCTGGTCAATGGTGGTTGAGCAACTGGCTCGTCACAATACACCAGTCACTACTCTTGATGAACTGTGGTATCGTGTTGAAGCTGCACGGCCAGCTGTACCTGTACACACTCTGTACAAGCTCTGTTTGACCCAATGCCCAGGCGTATGAAGGCCGTTACTACGGCCAGAGGTGGTTGTTCTGGGTACTGATTTCTCAGGTTCTATGCACGCAAATTGCGTGAAAATGTTATCACATGTCAGTTCTAGTATAATATATTTGTTCGATGAATAGCTGTTTATCATCTGCATTTCTTCTTGGTGTAGCAATTTTAATGGCCAGTAGTGTAACATGATTCTTTCCATGAATGAGTGAATTTAGAACCACTTTCTATCCTAAACCAACCATTGGAGACTGAAAATTTTGTAAAAAGGACTTTACAACTTTGAAAATTCATATAAATTAATTCATAGAACCTACAGAGTTCATTGTAGTGTAATTTGTAGGAAAATATATCAAGTTTTGTCTCGCGTAGTTCGCTAGTGCCGAATCGCCCCGTAAGAAGCGATAGAGGCAGTTGCGTTACAGATGGCTACCTTCACTGGCCCTGAGCGTGTTAGTTGTGTGATTTGGTTTGAAGAATCGAAATCGGCGGCAACACTTCAGCCTAATTTCTGTATCAAGTACACTTAAGATCCTCCTAGTAGGCCTGCAGTCTAGGAGTGGCATAAGTGTTTTGTAGAAACAGGGTGCTCGCTAAGACGCGGGAAATCATCTCGTCGTCCAAGCACATCTGACTCGTCGATCGACTGAGACAACGTTTTGTCAACAGCTTAAGAATTCTACGCGGCGTGCATCTCGCAAACTGCAGATCCCACATATGACTGGCGTGAGTTGAGAAACCGTTTGCATCTGAAACCGTACTGACTGACGGTCGTGCGAGCAATAAAGACACTGATGAAATTGCTCGCGAGATCTTCTGTGCGGATATGTTAAATCGATTACATGAGGTTGAACGCTTCTTGGACAAAATCATATTTTCTGACAAGTCTACTTTTCACTTATGTGACAAGGTTAACATACGTTACTGTAGGACTTGGGGCGGTGAAAATCCACATAAAACATGGCAACGTGTTCGTGAGAGCAATAAATTGAACGTTTTTTGTGCATTGCGCGAAAGCAATGTGTACGTCCCCTTTTCTTACATGAGAGAACCATCCACGGGATAGTGTACCTGGATGTGATACAACAAACTTTGATACCACAGATCGATGAGGACGACCAAGAACGAAATGATTAGTTCACGCAGCCACTACCTGGCTGATGTCCGGGATTTTCTCAGCGACAGCTTTCCAAGAAAATGGATTGGCGTAATGCGCCAATTACATGACCTCCACGTTCCACAGACCTGCCACCGCTCGATTTTTTTTTTAATGGAGATTCGTCAAGGCTGTCTTGTTTGTACCTCCTGTGCCCGCTTGTCTACCTGAAGTTAGAGCAAGAATATGTACACCGCTACTGACCAAGTTACACCTGCAATAACACACCGAGTTAGGGATAACCAGCGGAAACCACATGCATCTTTAGTCCAAGGTAAAAATATTTGATTTTTTTCCTACAAAATAACACTAAGCCCAGGTCTATATTTTCTTTCAATAAATTTATATGAATTTTTAAAGTTATAAAGTCCTTTTTGAAACAGCCTGTTAATTTTTTCATTTCCATAAAACTGTGTAGACCTCGAATCGTGGGGGTGCCAGAGTGTATTACTCTAATCCAGTGGTTCACACCCTGGGGGCAATTACCCCCTCCCCCTGAGGGGTAAAAACTGAACGATTTGACTGGTTGTACAAAGCGACATGTGGTACTACAGACCTCCAGCCATTGTAGTCCCAGAGTGCAATGCTCTAATCCAGGGTCCCAACAAAATTTTCTCGAGGACTCCCTCATCGAACATGATTGGTACCTTGTCATATCACAGTATCAAGTACCTAAAAAAGTCAAATTAAGAGTCTTTTTATACGTTTTCTATTTGTGGTACTTAGAAAAAACATTGACATATTCATTATTGAAAAAATATTGAGCTTAAAACTTTTTCAGTTTAGCCATCATTGTTATTTGATTATTGCTCAAAAGCTTTGTCTTCAAATCTAGGTGTTTAATATAACAAACTCCTTATAAACATAAAAATTGAGTATGAACTGAAAATTACAGGAAAAAATTAAAACTGACTGTATTGGTCTTTCAAGTGTACTACACTTCAGATTGCATTGAGTAAACATGTCTGAAAAATAAGAAAACACTAATTTCATACAACGTATTATTTATTTGAAAAAAAAAATGCAGTTACAATGTACTCCATCAGTATACAGTTAGACGCAGAAGTTAGCGTTCGCTAAAGCTCTGCTCATGCAGGAAGCGGCCAAAACAAATCTGTTATCATACGAAATATATTTAATATAATTTTTATTCTAATAGCATCTGGCGGACCCCACACGGACACCTGGGGGTCCGCGGACCACCTGTTGGCAACCACTCATTTCATCCATTGGTTTCTAGCCTGGGTGGTAATTACCCCTGAAGGGTAAAAACTAAACGATTCGATTGGGTATACAAATCAACGTGTGCTACAACAGACCTCAAACTATGGGAGTGCTAGAGTGTATTGCTCTAACCCGGTGGTTCCGAAGACGGGGGTGAAAACTAAACGATTCGATTCTGTTTGAATCACGAAACTAAATTACTTTCGTACGATCATTATAGTGATAACAGATCCGTGGCTTTGTCCTGTACATCGCGGATGATGAAAGTGAGACATATGCGCAACAAATGCTAAACATCTCAAGAAAAAATCTTCTCCAAGTTTTAGAGAGTAGCTGCAGTAGTCCAGAAATTCCTCCATTACTCGCTTCGAAACAGATAAATGGGTTAATTGACAGCACAATACAAGAATAGCTATGTAGAGTCTACTATAGTACTGTACACTGTATAATAATAATAGTTATGGGCTGTGGTCAGACACAAAGCATTAAAATCGTGAAATTTTCCAGTTTGTGCCAGTTCAGAAGTAAAGGGTGCAGCAATCAAGTAATTTATGAACAGTAAGTGAAGTAAACACATTTTAACTAGGATGTTTTTAAACAGGGTTGCAGGTGAAGCAAGTGCCGCAATGGAGAGGAGTAATGCAGGGGAAATATGTTTTGTAGCAACTGTCTTACCCTCACTGTGGATAGTTCGCTTTCTTATCTGAGAAGCAGTTGTGGGTAGCACTTGCGATACAGATACACAGCGAAACACACACACACACACTCAAGCTAAATAACATTCATCTTTCATTATCATAAAAATAAAAGTGCTCAAAGAAAAGTGGTTCATTGTATAGTTTAGTGGGAGAGGTTTGCAACAAACAGCAAGTGGGAGTGGGGGGGGGGGGGGGGGTACAAGCTAGTGACTTATTGCACTCAGCAGTAATAGTCTAACAAGGGAACATCCCCATCGCACCCCCTTCAGATTTAGTTATAAGTTGGCACAGTGGATAGGCCTTGGAAAACTGAGCACAGATCAATCGAGAAAACAGGAAGAAGTTGTGTGGAAGTATGAAAAAAATAAGCAAAATATACAAACTGAGTAGTCCATGTGCAACATAAGCAACATAAAGGATAAAGTGCGTTATGGGCGCCGTGGTCCCGTGGTTAGCGTGAGCAGCTGCGGGACGAAAGGTCCTTGGTTCAAGTCATCCCTCGAGTGAAAAGTTTAATTTTTTTTTTTAATTTTCAGACAATTATCAAAGTTCAGGCACTCACACATAATCAACTTCGCTCTCCAAAATTCCAGGACATGTTCAGATTTGCTTGGAGATATGCAGGATTTGACGGTCTACACGCGGAAAAATTGGAAAACGTTAAAAACATATGTTTTGACAGAGCACAGGGAAAACTGTGCGACTGTGAAACAGTTGCATTCATTTGTTGCAGTTTATGTGACAAATTTTTATGTTTTAATCACTTTTTTGGGAGTGATTATCACATCCACAAGAAAACCTAAATCGGGCAAGGTAGAAGAATCTTTTTACTCATTCGCCAAGTGTGCAAGTTAGGTGGGTCGACAACATATTCCTGTCATGTGACGCACATGCCGTCACCAGTGTCGTATAGAATATATCAGACGTGTTTTCCTGTGGAGGAATCGGTTGACCTATGGCCTTGCGATTAAATGTTTTCAGTTCCCATTGGAGAGGCACGTCCTTTCGTCTACTAATCGCACGGTTTTGCAGTGCGGTCGCAAAACAGACACTAAACTTATTACAGTGAACAGAGACGTCAATGAAGGCACGGACAGGTCATAACTTTGCGAAAATAAAGAAAGTAAAATTTTTATTCGAGGGAATACTTGAACCGAGGACGTCTCGTTCCACAGCTGCTCACGATAACCACGGGTCCACGGCGCTCATGTCTCATATTCTCCTTGATGTTGCATATGTTGCGCATGGAATACTCAGTTTGTATATTTTGCTTATTTTTTTCGTAGTTCCACACAACTTCTTCCTGTTTTCTCGATTGATCTGTGTTTCAAGGCCTATCCACTGTGCCAACTTATAACTAAATCTGAGGGGGGTGCGATGGGGAGGTTCCCTTGTAAGAAGTCAAACTCTTAGCTTCGAGTGCTTGTCACAATCAAAGTGACATACAGACATAAGTACATGTAGACCAATGTACGATGGAAACCTGTAAGATTAGCCCACAGATACATACAGGCGAGCTTTCCAAGTTCTTCGTCGTGTACAAGCTTAATTGAGTATAGTGCTCACTCACATAGTATCTGCTGTAGGACGCTGTCTGGGTGTCTTTTCTGTCTGGAGATCTTCGCTGTCTGGAACTCTTCTCTGCCTGGATCTCTGCCTTGATGTCTGACAAGGGAATGGTCAGACTTGTCATGTCGAAACCTGTGTTGCTTTTTTTTACCACTGTGAGTTAACATTGCAAGAAGTCAGTATGCAGAATTTTAGCTGCTGACATGACCTGCAAGTCTGTAAACAATTTTATGCAGTAAGACATTATTGTCGCATAGTTTCCGCGCTTATAACTGCCTCTTGTACAACCCTGACCTCCCTCGCTACGTTACACCGACTCCATCTAGGGACGAGGTGGGTGGCGTCAGCTACGCCCCGCTCTCTAGCCACAGCGGTGAGAGAGCTGATTCCCCCAGTGAAAGCGATCGTATGATAATTAAAGGTTCGTTGACAAATATGGCCGATATGTTATCTACAACATTCTTTCCAAATAGCTATGAAATAGACACAAATAAATATACGGTTTAGAACACGTCCAAATTTTATTTCTTGTAATTACCGCAAAAATGCGAAATATTGATACAATGTTCAAAACATAGGTTTTTTTTGTGCACCGAGAACATACAAGCAAAGACGACATATGACAGCCCTGCGAATCACAGACATTGTTAGATGTCCGTAGACAAAACTGGGCTGGTGTTCGGAATGAATCAGGCCTAGTAACAGTATATTTCGAGGACTGCCACGCATATTTAATCAAATTCTGAAACCGTGGGGAGATCAAATGGCTCTGAGCACTATGGGAGTTAACTACTGTGGTCATCAGTCCCCTAGAACTTAGAACTACTTAAACCTAACCAACCTAAGGACATCACACACATCCATGCCCGAGGCAGGATTCGAACCTGCGACCGTAGCAGTCGCGCGGTTCCGGACTGCGCGCCTAGAACCGCTAGACCACCGCGGCCGGCACCGTGGGGAGGAAAATTGATAATGTACTACTGATTGCAGCTTGAGAATATTGTCACGGCGATAGGCAGGAAATTGCAGTGATCTGCACACAATAATTTTCTCTGTTAGTTTTCTGTAAAATGCCTTCCACTGACGGAAAAATTCTCTGTCTAAAGGTTGAATTACGTTCGTCGTGCCGGGTGGAATCTGAAGTATCTCTACTTCTTTGTCATGGTGGGCTCGAAATACAGCTTTTAATGACCTTTTACGACCTGACAACGAATCTAGAAGGAGAAGAGATTTGTTCCCGCAGAACGGAAGAAAAGCATGACGCACGAGAAGTGTAACGTTTTCATTTCCCATTTTTCCAGACTTCGATGCGTCTACCACAAGATTGTTTGCGTAGAACATTGTTCTTTTGACACGTGGTCCAAAACGTCCAGTTGGTTCTTGAAGACACACATATAGTTTAGGCAGCAATGAAACATCCAGACTAATTATGGGCATTATAGTGTATGAATGGGTGAGTGCAGTCGTGGACTGCGCAATCGCCTCAATATGTTTTTCCCCTCTGAATGACAGTGTTCTTTTCGCACGCATTTCTTTTTGAAAACCTGACAGATCTGCATTGTACACGTACGATTCACTAAAACTAGCGATCTTATTTTTTGCATTCGCAAGAAAAGCTTCTATCATTTCAATTTGTGTCACTTCATTTTCCGACCTGTTTCTCGATACAAATTTTGTTATTTTTCTTGCCACAATTTTTTGTGATCTTCTAGAGCGACTAATCCAGCTTTGAGAAACTGTAAATTCTTTAGCGCCTATCGCTTTGGCACTCTCTAACGCCCAATCACGCAAATTTGTGTCGCTGACACTAAATGACTGTTTCCTGGCATCGGTAAATAGCTCAAAAAGTCGCGCATTTGTCTCCGTCGCAATTTCCAGTCGACTCTTACGTCGTCCAGCGACTTGCTTTTTCCATCTATACAATTCGCGTTCAGAACGGACAAAGCGACAATTATTTTGAACAGCACTGACACGTAGGCGTTTCTTACCACTTTCGTTCAACCAATACGTCACCGCTTTTTCTTTGTCTGATAAGGTAATTGTAGTTGCTGGTGTTACTTTCGGGGATAACTGATGATGGTACGTGGCACAATCACTCGAAGAGTCTTCACGAGTGCAACTTCCGTCGATGTATTCGCCATCTGTAGATTCACAATCTGCAATATCGAGTGTTTCAGTTGTTTCTAGCCACATGTCTGCGCCATTTACATGCTCGTCTAGAAGTTTAACAACCATGTCGCACAACACACAATCTTCACACGTGTTTTCTGTCGATTGCTTCGTTTGGCGTCTGTGGTATATCTCCATGGCAAGCAGCAAAACATTTACAGGGTTCGCCATCACCTGTGAGGGGAGACTGAATGTTCACCGTAAAGTGGCTTGCGGAGTATAGATGAACATGTACAGAACCTCTTTCACATCCGTAACCAGTTTCAGGACGGTATGTTTCGCAATACGTACCAGAAATTAAAAGGACGTGCATGCCACAGACACGAATAGTCGTTTCCTCTTTCCACCAAAACAGTGCAGCGATACTCCTCTGTAGTGAACGCCGAGATAAGATGGCCGCACATGCCGACCATGCGCACAAGGCTCGCGACTCGCCATTTCCAGGGGTGGCCAGCCGTCACTGCAAGCGCCAAGCAGGAAACACAGCCATGTTCGTGATTTTGCATACGGACCTTTTGCACAGTTAAATAACAGTGCTAAAAAAAGCAATACATGTTTCGGCATGACAAGTCTGACCATTCCCTTGTGAGAGCCTCTATGCACGGCATTGTGGCCTGTTTGCTTATAGAGGGTAAGTGACTGCAAAACCTTTTACCTCCAATTCGCAGCGGCTCCCCCTTCAGAGGTGTGTGTGTTGTTCTTAGCGCAAGTTAGTTTAACATGGATTAATTGCAAGCTGTTCGAGATTCTGAAAAAAGTAGGAGTAAGCTATAGGGAGAGACGGGTCATATACAATATGTACAACAACCAAGAGGGAATAATAAGAGTGGACGATCAAGAACGAAGTGCTCGTATTAAGAAGGGTGTAAGACAAGGCTGTAGCCTTTCGCCCCTACTCTTCAATCTGTACATCGAGGAAGCAATGATGGAAATAAAAGAAAGGTTCAGGAGTGGAATTAAAATACAAGGTGAAAGGATATCGACGATACGATTCGCTGATGACATTGCTATCCTGAGTGAAAGTGAAGAAGAATCAAATGATCTGCTGAACGGAATGAACAGTGTAATGAATACACAGTATGATTTGAGAGTAAATCGGAGAAAGACGAAGGTAATGAGAAGTAGTAGAAATGAGAACAGCGAGAAACTTAACATCAGGATTGATGGTCACGAAGACAATGAAGTTAAGGAATTCTGCTACCTAGGCAGTAAAATAACCAATGACGGACGGAGCAAGGAGGACATCAAAAGCAGACTCGCTATGGCAAAAAAGGCATTTCTGGCCAAAAGAAGTCTACTAATATCAAATAACGGCCTTAATTTGAGGAAGAAATTTGTGAGGATGTAAGTCTGGAATACAGCATTGTATGGTAGTGAAACATGGACTGTGGAAAAACCGGAATAGAAGAGAATCGAAGCATTTGAGATTTGGTGCTATGGACGAATGTTGAAAATTAGGTGGACTGATAAGGTAAGTGTGGTGTCACCGCCAGACACCACACTTGCTAGGTGGTAGCTTAAATCGGCCGCGGTCCATTTAGTACATGTCGGACCCGCGTGTCGCCACTGTGTGATCGCAGACCGAGCGCCACCACAAGGCAGATCTCGAGATACGGACTAGCACTCGCCCCAGTTGTACGACGACTTTGCTAGCGACTACACTGACGAAGCCTTCTCTCATTTGCCGAGAGACAGAATAGCCTTCAGCTAAGTCCATGGCTACGACCTAGCAAGGCGCCATTAACCGTATCTGAAGATAGTCTTATTTGTATTATCACGAGCGATGTACCACAAGGATAAATAAAAGATAAGTATTCGAGGAGCTGCATACTTTTCTTATTAGAATTCAATACTTATCCTGTTCCAGACTTGACGCCAGTCGGCGTGTGTGTACGCGTGCCTCTCGGCTCCCTTTTCAGTGTGGCGTAGCTAGCTTGTTACGCCACAACAGTAAGGAATGAGGAGGTTCTACGCAGAATCGGAGAGGAAAGGAATATGTGGAAAACACTGATAAGGAGAAGGGACAGGATGATAGGACATCTGCTAAGACATGAGGGAATGACTTGCACGGTACTAGAGGGAGCTGCAGAGGGCAAAAACTGTAGAGGAAGACAGAGATTGGAATACGTCAAGCAAATAATTGAGGACGTAGGTTGCAAGTGCTACTCTGAGATGAAGAGGTTAGCACAGGAAAGGAATTCGTGGCGGGCCGCATCAAACCAGTCAGTAGACTGACGACAAAAAAAAAAAGAAATATTAAGTAGTGTAAGCCTACGGACCGATGACCTGAGCAATTTGGTCCCATATGAACTTACCACCATCACCAATTCGCAATCAGCGAGTGCGAAACCAGCGGTTCCTCAGTGTGCGTGACCTACTGAACTGGAACTCTCACTGTACATCTCTATCTAATGTGCAAAGATTACTGCTAACGCTTATATCTAGATGACTTTTTTTTCTGGCAACCCTTCACGATTCATCCACCATACCATATACAAAAGCGAAGGGTGAAAAAACTCTTTGCAGGCTGCATTGTGAGTTTGTAATTTTGTCGCAACGCCTTCACATTTGTAGGAACTTTAAGAATTTTGGCATGTCTGTTAGTGTAAAAAGCTAATTATACTACATTTCTACCCTCACATTTTGATTTTTACCAGTTTCATCCTGTGAGAAAACACTAGTTTTCCAGGAAAAACAATCTCGCCAAAAAAAAAAAAACCATAAGCAAATACTCCTTTTGAATTTGGTTTCGGGCATTAGTGCGTAGTCACATTACTGGAAGTTACACCCTTGATATTATTATTGTTGACACAGTCTCAGTAGTCTTAATTCTGTTGGGCAGTATAGTTGGCCACTCAGTCAGTACGAAGTTTTAACTGAGTCTGGCAAAACTTAACGGCTGGATACGTGGCAGGTAGGCAGCGGTCAGTGACCGGGTCCACAGACTGCGCGAGAGGCGAGGCGGTGGGGACGCGCAGTGATCAGCTGCAGGCAGAGCGGTCCCGGTCTGCAGGTTGGGCTGGGAGTGGACTCCTGGACAGGCTGGATATGGCCGACACTCCTAGACCGCCGGCTCTCAGCTGACGTGTGGTGCCGAGGCAGCCAGAAACATTTTCGCCGTGTATGGGGATAATGTCATTGGACAGAGCACGACAGTAAAATGGTTTTCTCGGTTTAAGAAGGGTCGCTTTGACATTAGTGACTCTCCACATTCAGGATGGGTTTGATAAAGCTCGTTTAAACGCATTAATCCACAATGATCCACATCAGTGGACTGGAGAACTGGCAAATGTCATGAACTGTCATCGTTCCATCATTGCGTGACCTTTGCATGCAATGATGAAGATTGAAAAATTGGGTGTCCAGGTACCATATGCTATAAGCCAAAGTCAAAGAAACCAGCGGGTGGTCGTATGTGGGTCCCTGCTTGCTCGTCATCAACTGGCCTGTGAACAACGCCGACCATTGCTGTCGTATATCGTTACTGGTGACGAGAAATGTATCTTTATGCTAACATAAGGGCAAGAAAGCCAGACAGTAAATGAAGTTGGCGACCCTAATTGCTTATAAATGGTTCACTTCACTGTGTCAGTTGTAATCTGAGTCATGTACATCTACGTGATTACTCTGCTATTCACAATAAAGTGCCTGGCAGAGGGTTCAATGAACCGCCTTCATGCTGTCTCTCTACCGTTCCACTCTCGAACGGCACGCGGGAAAAACGAGCACTTAAATTTTTCCGTGCGAGCCCTGATTTCTCTTATTTTATCGTGATGATCATTTCTCCCTATGTAGGTGGGTTCCAACAGAATGTTTTCGCAATCGGGGGAGTAAACTGGTGATTGAAATTTCGTGAGAAGATCCCGTCGCAACGAAAAACGCGTTTGTTTTAATGATTGCCGCTCCAGTTCACGCATCATGTCTGTGACACTATCTCCCCAATTTCGCGATAGTACAAAACGAGCTGCCCTTCTTTGTACTTTTTCGATGTCATCCGTCAGTCCCACCTGATGTGGATCCCACACTGCACAACAGTACTCCAGAATAGGGCGGACGAGCGTGGTGTAAGCAGTCTCTTTAGTAGACCTGTTGCACCTTCTAAGTGTTCTGCCAATGGATCGCAGGCTTTCGTTTGCTGTACCCACAATATTATCTATGTCATCGTTCCATTTTAAGTTATTTGTAATTGTAATCCCTAAGTATTTAGTTGAATTTACAGCCTTCACATTTGTGTGACTTACCGCGTAATGGAAATTAAGCTGATTTCTTTTAGTACTCATGTCAATAACTTCACACTTTCCCTTATTCAGGGTCAATTGCCACTTTTAACACCATACAGATGCCTTATCAAAATCATTTTGCAATTCGTTTTGGTCATCTGATGACTTTACAAGACGGCAAATGACAGCATCATCTGCAAACTAAGACGGCTACTCAGATTGTCTCGTATGTAGTTAACATAGATCAAGAACGATAGAGGGTCTATAACACTTCCTTGGGGAAAGCCGGATATTACTTCTGTTTTACTCGATGACTTTCCGTCTATTACTACGAACTGTGACCTTTCTAACACGAAATCACGAATCCAGTGGCACAACTGAGGCGATACTCCGTAGGTACGCAGTTTGGTTAGAAGACGCTTGTGAGGAACGGTGTCGAAAGCCTTCTGGAAATCTAAAAATATGGAATCAATTTGACATCCCCTGTCGATAACACTTATTACTTCATGAGTAAAAGAACTAGTTGTGTTTCACAAGAACGATATTTTCTGAAACTGTGCTGACTGTATGTCAACAAATCGTTTTCTTCGAGGAACTTCATAATGTTCGAATACAGTATATGTTCTAAAACCCTACTGCAAATCGACGTTAGTGATATGGGCCTGTAATTCAGCGGATTACTCGTACTTCCCTTTTTGGGTATTGGTGCGACTTGAGCAATTTTCCACTCTTTAGGCAATTGTTCTTGATAGGAATTCAGGAATATTTACTTCGTCTTCTTTTGTGAAGGAGTTTCGGAATACCGTGCATAATAACTCTGCTTTAGTGGCACTGTCATCAGTGGCTTCACCGTTGTTATCACGCAGTGAAGGTATTGATAGCGTCTTGCTACTGGTGTGCTTTATGTATGACCAGAATCTCTTTGGGTTTTCTGCCAGATGTCGAGACAGAATTTCGTTGTGGAAATTACTAAGAGCATCTCGCATTGAAGTACGCTCCATATCTCGGTCTTCGGTAAAACTTTGGCAATCTTGGCGATTTTGCGTTGTTTTAAAAATTTGACATGCTTTTTTCGTTGCAACAACGATCAGTCATACACTCCTGGAAATTGAAATAAGAACACCGTGAATTCATTGTCCCAGGAAGGGGAAACTTTATTGACACATTCCTGGGGTCAGATACATCACATGATCACACTGACAGAAACACAGGCACATAGACACAGGCAACAGAGCATGCACAATGTCGGCACTAGTACAGTGTATATCCACCTTTCGCAGCAATGCAGGCTGCTATTCTCCCATGGAGACGATCGTAGAGATGCTGGATGTAGTCCTGTGGAACGGCTTGCCATGCCATTTCCACCTGGCACCTCAGTTGGGCCAGCGTTCGTGCTGGACGTGCAGACCGCGTGAGACGACGCTTCATCCAGTCCCAAACATGCTCAATGGGGGACAGATCCGGAGATCTTGCTGGCCAGGGTAGTTGACTTACACCTTCTAGAGCACGTTGGGTGGCACGGGATACATGCGGACGTGCATTGTCCTGTTGGAACAGCAAGTTCCCTTGCCGGTCTAGGAATGGTAGAACGATGGGTTCGATGAGGGTTTGGATGTACCGTGCACTATTCAGTGTCCCCTCGACGATCACCAGTGGTGTACGGCCAGTGTAGGAGATCGCTCCCCACACCATGATGCCGGGTGTTGGCCCTGTGTGCCTCGGTCGTATGCAGTCCTGATTGTGGCGCTCACCTGCACGGCGCCGAACACGCATACGACCATCATTGGCACCAAGGGAGAAGCGACTCTCATCGCTGAAGACGACACGTCTCCATTCGTCCCTCCATTCACGCCTGTCGCGACACCACTGGAGGCGTGCTGCACGATGTTGGGGCGTGAGCGGAAGACGGCCTAACGGTGTGCGGGACCGTAGCCCAGCTTCATGGAGACGGTTGCGAATGGTCCTCGCCAATACCCCAGGAGCAACAGTGTCCCTAATTTGCTGGGAAGTGGCGGTGCGGTCCCCTACGGCACTGCGTAGGATCCTACGGTCTTGGCGTGCATCCGTGCGTCGCTGCGGTCCGGTCCCAGGTCGACGGGCACGTGCACCTTCCGCCGACCACTGGCGTCAACATCGATGTACTGTGGAGACCTCACGCCCCACGTGTTGAGCAATTCGGCGGTACGTCCACCCGGCCTCCCGCATGCCCACTATACGCCCTCGCTCAAAGTCCGTCAACTGCACATACGGTTCACGTCCACGCTGTCGCGGCATGCTACCAGTGTTAAAGACTGCGATGGAGCTCCGTATGCCACGGCAAACTGGCTGACACTGACGGCGGCGGTGCACAAATGCTGCGCAGCTAGCGCCATTCGACGGCCAACACCGCGGTTCCTGGTGTGTCCGCTGTGCCGTGCGTGTGATCATTGCTTGTACAGCCCTCTCGCAGTGTCCGGAGCAAGTATGGTGGGTCTGACACACCGGTGTCAATGTGTTCTTTTTTCCATTTCCAGGAGTGTATATCTTCTCCACCAGTTTACCCGTAAGCTGCACTGTCACTACTGTCAAACCCCAGACTCTGCTCTGGTCTCGGCGGCAGACGCACCACAAACTTCACTTACTCCTTGTCCCTGCAGTTGTGGCACCTTTTGGCTGAAAGCTATGTCCTTTGTACGTGACTCACTGCCTGTCTACGGGGTTGTGGCACAGTCGTCTTGAATAGTAAAAAACGATACCATTAATCTCCATTTATCCGAAGGGAGCAAGTGTACGTTTCTCCTGAAAAGAAAAACTTGTAAAAACTTCTCATTTAATTCCCTGCTTTTATGAGCACCAGGCAACGGCCTTGAACAGTGGATACGCCGGTTCCCGTCAGATCACCGAAGTTAAGCGCTGTCGGGCGTGGCCGGCACTTGGATGGGTGACCATCCTGGCCGCCGTGTGCTGTTGCCATTTTTCGGGCTGCACTCAGCCTCGTGATGCCAATTGAGGAGCTACTCGACCGAATAGTAGCGGCTCCGGTCATAGAAAACTATCATAACGACCGGGAGAGCGGTGTGCTGACCACACGCCCCTCCTCTCTGCATCCTCATCTGAGGATGACACGGCGGTCGGATGGTCTCGATGGGCCACTTGTGGCTCTTATATTACACAAAAACCACTTCAGATATGACTCAATTTCAAACTAGCCATTCTCAGTCGCAGGTAGCACACAGATTAGAGTGTAACTACAAGTCTATCGCAAACCGCAGCCTAGGGTGACCTCCTAACGTGCTAAATGTCAGTGTTTAGTGCTCAACAAGCTCCATAGCACCTTCAGCTGTTCCTGGCTTGACAACATCCCCACAGTTGTTTGATAAAACTTTTACTTTTAACGCTATTAAAAACAGAATTAAAAAAGCTTATAACGAGATGGATCCCTGGGTGAATGTATGTAGCCGTTGCCCCTTTGGTTCACATTTGATGCTGGCACTCAAATAAATATAAGGGAACAACACACACTAACGTAGCAACTTGTATTTCGAGAAATACGGCCCTATAAATACGTCACATCTTAACCTCATTATATTTTCAAGCAAATACTTGGCTTTTTGCCACATTGTATATTTTTAAGATTCTCATGAATTTGCTGGTCACAAGTGTGTCAGTCTTAGCGAGTTGCGCCTCTGCAGTCTTCCCACTCCCCTTCTCTGTTCCATCCGGCAACGGTGTGCGTCAAGAACGAATGCTGTAACGTATATACAACCAATACCTGTAACGTAGCTACAGCCGATATTGCCTGTGTTCGGCTCGATAAGCAACGTGAGTTATTAGTAAACTGAATCCAACCTGCATAACACTGTGTGCGTGTTGAATGAATGTCAGTTTCACTGTCATTTTAGCCCTCAACAGATCGTTACATGAAAAACTTAAGACCGACGACTGGTTAAGCTATCTGACTGCGTTTTTGAACAGGAATTTACAAGTGATACAGTCTCTGACTTGTGCAACGGAATTAAAACAAGTTGTAGTGTGCCAGTGTCTCTGTTTTGGCCCTAAGTTTTCAACTCACCTCTTTAGATGACTTCGTTTTTCCATGTGGTTTACAGCTACGAGCGGCAACATGCAGCAGCAGCGGCTAAAGTTTATTGTTACTAAGAATGATTTTAATTAAAAGGAGTTTCTTTGGGTCTCTTAGGTACTAAATAACTTTTGAGAAGGGATTTCACTAATTAAGTCTGTTTAAAACTTCAGAATTGTCATGAACAAGCATTAATAATGACAATGACAAATGACAAATTTGACAATAAAGGCTGAGTGCCAGATTAGCAAATCATTTCAATTTCAAAGCTACATTAACATTTACTAACCACAGCATATCACCCTACGGGCAATTAAAATTGCTAGACCACGAAGATGTGCTGCAGACGCGAAATTCAACCGACATATAGAAGATAGTGATATGCAAATGATTAGCTTTTCAGAGCATTCACACAAGGTTGGCGCCGGTGGCCACACCTACAACGTGCTGACATGAGGAAAGTTTCCAACCGATTTCTCATACACAAACAGCAGTTGACCGGCGTTGCCGGGTGAAACGTTGTTGTGATGCCTCGTGTAAGGAGGAGAAATGCGTACCATCACGTTTCCGACTTTGATAAAGGTCGGATTGTAGCCTATCGCTATTGCGGTTTATCGTATCGCGACATTGCTGCTCGCGCTGGTCGATATCCAATGACTGTTAGCAGAATATGGAATCGGTGGGTTCTGGTGGGTAATACGGAACGACGTGCTGGATCCCAACGGCCTCGCATCACTAGCAGTCGAGATGACAGGCATCTTATCCGCCTGGCTGTAACGGATCGTGCAGCCACGTCTCGATCCCTGAGTCAACATACGGGCACGTTTGCAAGACAACAACCATCTGCACGAACAATTCGACGACGTTTGCAGCAGCTCGGACTATCAGCTCGGAGACCATGGCTGCGGTTACCCTTGACGCTGCATTACAGACAGGAGCGCCTGCAATGGTGTACTCAACGACGAACCTGGGTGCACGAATGGCAAAACATCATTTTTTTCGGATGGGTCCAGGTTCTGTTTACAGCATCATGATGGTCGCATCCGTGTTTGGCGACATCGCGGTGAACACACATTGGAATCGTGTATTCGTCATCGCCATCTGGCATATCACCCGGTGTGATGGTATGGAGTGCCATTGGTTACACGTCTCGGTCACGCCTTATTCGCATTGACGGAACTTTGAACAGTGGACGTTACACTTCAGATGTGTTACGACCCGTGGCTCTACCCTTCATTCGATCCCTGCGAAACCCTACATTTCAGCAGGATAATGCACGACCGCATGTTGCAGGTCCTGTACGGGCCTTTCTCGATACAGAAAATGTTCGACTGCTGCCGTGGCCAGACATTCTCCAGGTCTCTCACCAATTGAAAACATGTGGTCAATGGTGGCCGAGCAACTGGCTCGACACAATACGCCAGTCACTACTCTTGATGAACTGTGGTATCGTGTTGAAGCTGCATGGGCAGCTGTACCTGTACACGCTCTGTACAAGCTTTGTTTGACTCAATTCCCAGGCGTATCAAGGCCGTTACTACGGCCAGAGGTGGTTGTTCAGGGTACTGATTTTTCAGGATCTATGCACCCAAAGTGCGTGAAAATATAATCACATGTCAGTTCTAGTATAATATGTTTGTCCAACTAATACCCGTTTATCATCTACATTTATTCTCGGTGTAGCAATTTTAATGGCCAGTAGTGTTTTTAGGTGTGGAGAATGATTATTATTATTTGGAGGATAAGAAGGTATCTTTCACTGACAAGCAAAACATGGGATTATTGCAAACTCTGATTAAGAATCACGAGCCTAGCCCTGCAATTACTTTTGCGCTATGCTCGCGAATTTCACCTTGAATTCCATCTCCGAGCGTAGCTAAGCCATTGAAATCTCTTCTGGCTGTATAAATGAAATGAGGCGTCGAGTGTGGTGAGAGCCGCCGTCACAGCCGTGAGGGCAGCGTAACACGTCTTCTGTCTTCGAGCTCTCGACCGACCGACACTGCAGACGGACCTCGTCTCACGACAATGCTTAGAATGGCGCTCCCACGTTTCGCCCTCACATTGTCACTATCGATATCTGAGTGCTTACACAATGCTGAGAATAGCGTTAAGCTGGTCACATCGTTTTATGCAATGAAGGGTTCTGACACACTCCTTACAATGTCTATAAGCTTCAGTAAGAGTTCTAAATTCTCTGATTTTCCGGTGACGCTCGCTTTGCGAACTGTAAAAGTTTGTGGGAGGAAGTGTTTTGTTGCTGACTCTTCTCCGAAAGCGCTCTCGGACCGTCAACAGCACCTCTCCTCCGGATGGGTGACTTTCCTCTCGGGATGTCTGCCACTGGAGATTTTTCACCATCTCCCTAATGCTCTCTACCTGACTTACCAATCGCGTTACCAGATGTGCCCCTGATTTTTGTATCTTCTCGATCTCTTCTGTTAATTCTACTTCGCAGACAATACAGACTATCTTTTATCTGCGGCCGTATCACGAAAGTAATCAATCAGTATGGAGTATTGTCTGACATTTGCTGTGCATTGCTCACGTGTGTTCCTGAACTTCCATTGAGTGTGTTATGTTTGTTGTTGAAATAACATATCAACCAAACTGAGCGTACAAAGTATGAACAACTAGCTCAAAAATTAGTTTGAAATGATTTTAAAATGAAATGTACAAATCATTGTTTGAATGTATGTCTGATGACTGACAACGTTAAGTACGTTAGTGGAATGGCCGTGCGCAGGTGTTGAAGCATAAAAAGGTGCACTGACGCTGCCGTACTTGTGTTGATATGGAATACATGCCCTTCTATAAAAATGCGAGATAAATACATCAACTCACGATTTGCTTAACGTCAGAGAAACCGCGCAATTGCCAACAGTGAATTAAATAACGCAACTCTAATTAACGTATTACATGCATACTTTTCATTACACTCATTTACTTCATTTGTGACCTAAAGTTAATGTATTGATATTACCTGTTCTTTCATTACTGCCTCAGCTGCACCATTCTGTCTGATAAGTGTCGAGTTTAGTGAACCGCACTGAGGAATCTGTGTTCAGAATAGAGACAGTCTGTCCTCTGCCTGAAGTATAACTACAATTACATTGAAAGTTTCCAGAATGAGATTTTCACTCTACAGTGGAGTGTGCGCTGATATGAAACTTCCTGACAGATTAAAACTGTGTTCCAGACCGATACTCGAACTCGGGACCTCTGCCTTTCGCGGGCAAGTGCTCTACCAACTGAACTACCCAAGCACATCTCACGCCCGGTCGTCACAGCTTTACTTCTGCCAGTACCTCGTCTCCTACCTTCCAAACTTTGCAGGAGCTCTCCTGCGAACCTTGCAGAACTGGCACTCCTGAAACAAAGGATATTGCGGAGACATGGCTTAGCCACAGCCTGGGGGATGTTTCCAGGATGAGATTTTCACTCTACGCTGGTATGAAGCTTCCTGGCAGAGACTCGAACTCGGGACCTTTGCCTTTCGCGGGCAAGCGCTCTACCAACTGAGCTACCCAAGCACGACTCACGCCCCGTCCTCGCAGCAGACGAGTTACTGGCAGAAGTAAGGCTGTGAGGAGGGGAAGTAATGATGTGGAATGTGTCAGTTTTATGAAAGATTTCTTTACGTACCATGATTCAATTTCTTTACAACCATTTTTTACTATCTCTCTCATTATTTTTTATTTTTATCTCTCTCTCCCTTCACACACACACACACACACACACACACACACACACACACACACACACACACAGACAAACATTAATTTATATTTTTATTTGTTTGTTGTGATCGACTATCGGCCAAGCACGAAAACGTCCATGGATGAGTTTCTTAGTTTTCTACATCTACATCCACATGGATACTCTGCAAATCACATTTAAGTGCTTGGCGGAGGGTTCACCCAATCACCTTTACAATTCTCTATTATTCCAATCTCGTATAGTGCGCGGTAAGAATGAACACCCTTCCGTACGAGCTCTGATTTCCCTTATTTTATCGTGGCGATCGTTCCACCCTATGTAGGTCGGTGTCAACAAAATATTATCACATTCGGAGGAGAAAGCTGGTGATTGGAATTTCGTGAGAAGATTCTGTCGCAACGAAAAACGCCTTTCTTTTACTGATTTCCTGATCTATAGAACAAGTATTAATCTAATCAAATGTAATCTAATCTAATCATATATTGCTGACTACCGTGAAGAGTCATGAATTACCGAAGTTGTCGCCAGTATCAGTAACGAAATCCTAACTTGAAAATAAAAGACGACAGCTTTTTGTAATAAACCGGTACTCCTATCAAGACCCTTTCGTCCCTGTTAACTAACCACGATAGATGTCTGATATACCTCCATTCAGAAGTAACAAAGTGTGCATGCATTTAAAGATGAAGCGCATGATGTGAAGTTCTGTGACGGAGATACGAACCCAACACGTAATTGGATTGTTAACTAAGTAAAATCAAATGTTGTGTATCGGTTTTCCTTACCAGCTGCTAGGTTTTTGAATCTAAAATAAGGATACAAATTTTTGTGCCTGAGCGACAATCGAACCGCACACCTACCGTCCTTCTTTATCATCCACGAATATAGCTTAACTATCAATTGGTTGCTCACCAACAGTAATATGTGTGCGTGTTTGAGGAGAAATAATGACACCTATTGCGAATGTTGGTAACACATGAACAGACATCAAAAATGCATGTTAATTTTCACTACCAGGCCGGTGTGCACGTGATAGGGCTTGAAATGAAATTATGGATATTTTTGTACTGGAGCAGTATTCGGACCCACATACTTACTTGGGAGGAGACCTAGAGAAGATTGCAGTCTTGAGAAAAGTAACGAAATGACCGAACTACACTGTTCCGAGAGATTCAGATCCTCGAAAGAGGAGATACGAATTCAAATCACAGTCCAGCACCAAATTTTTCAAAGTCCTTAGTTCAATCAAGTACAAGCAAAACAAGAGCCCTGTTCCTTTAAATGGCTATCGATACATCAAATAAAATAAAATTTTCTAATGTAAGTAAGATTACCGGCGACAGTATTTCTGTTTACCATTACTTCCGCGTATGTCATTTCCCAACGTAAACTGGCTCTGCCCAGTTGGTAATGAAGGAACGTGATGTTTAATGCGGATTCTGAATTATAATGTCTTTCTCTTGAGGTTGCCAGAGGTAAAGTAAATCTGTTTGTGCCTCTTAAAGTAAATGCCTGAACCCACGACTTGCACCTGTGATAGTTCGTACCACCAGACCATTGTGGCCACATTTCCCAGCCCCAGGAGTGTGCTGTAACGGATGATATGCTTAGCTTACAAAATTAGTCACAGTGGAGAAAATGCGAGTCTATTACATGGTTAAGTAGGAGCAAGCTTCTGACGCGGAGATTATGCTATTGTCATGTCAGAAGGATGTAAAGACTCTTCTAGGCATAACAGCCTCGATGTAAAGCCATTTTGAAATTTTCACTGTTTCAGCAAATTTCTTAGTTTGAGAAAATCCACTGTGAAGTGTGAAGTTACCGGATAATTCGGTTATTACAGTCATTATTGCTATCATTTTCTTCATACCGCTGCTGGAACACATGTACTAGAACATCATTTAATGCCTTTTGGTCATTATAGAAGTGGTTGCCTAAGAACAGGTTCTTTCCCTGTCTACGGAATTCTTTTCATGTTAATATCAAACATCAGCAATTACTCGTAGATAACATTAAAACTGAAGTAATTGATGAAGACGTCACTTGATAACAAAAACGCGCTGTCTTTCTTCATTTACTTGCGCCTAGAAATGGCTGTCGAATACTGCCAAACCAAACGCCAAGGGATCTTACTGCCTTCCGATATTCGCCACTGTCAGTTCTTCCATACGATTTGGTCGACGTGACCTGTTTCAGGTTGTGTATGACAGAGAATGTTTTAGAAAATCAATTGATTTCCTTTTCAATAAACAGAAAGAGTTTCATTCTAAGCTATACAAGTTCAAAATTTTCGCAATATTAGTTCAAATTTAATATTCGCTTCTGTAATGTGAGACAGAATTTCACAGTTGGAAAACCCGCATCCGACCCATTGACCTTACACTTAGTCGCCGACCATAAATTCTAGCTCAGAGTGACACCAGTTTAAGTAACCTAATGCAGCGAAGACTGTTTGCCAGTGCTCTTTCTCACCGGAAAATACGCAGTTAACCCATTGGGTTCCAATAATACACTATAACAGTAATTTCTGTGTGTATGCAATTTATACAGATTGTAGAATTTAGTGGTGCTCTCTCTTCCACTTCTGTATACAACATGCCTGATTTAAGCGGGCCCTTTATCATTACAGTCCGAGAGAACAGACACCATATCCATATAAATATATAGCTCTGGAAATACCGGCCATGACCTTCTTCTTCTGTGCGGATGCACACACATTCCCCGAACTCTTACGGGACTTGGAAAGAATGTCTTCGACAAGTAATGAGTGTGTTGGGGCGGGACACTACGGACGTAGTGTGTGGATGTACAAAGTGAGAATGTGAGCGTCGCGGGAGGCATGCGCGAGATACTCCCTTCAGTCATACTATCTTCTGTGCCCTCGGTGGCTCAGATGGATGGAGCGTCTGCCATGTAAGCAGGAGATCCCAGGTTGGAGTCCCGGTCGGGGCACACATCTTCACCTGTCCCCGTCGATACGAAGCAACGCCCGTGAGCAGCTGACAGTATTAATATAATTCTAATTTCATGCATGCATTCATGTCCATTGTGCTTTCCGACTGACTTGGCCAATTCCAGCAGGACAATGTGACACCCCACACGTCCAGAATTACTACAGAGTGACTCCAGGAACACACTTCTGAGTTTAAACACTTCTGCTGGCCACTAAACCCTGACAGACGAACACTATTGGGCATTTCTGGGATGACTTGCAGCGTTTGTTCAGAAGAGGTCTGCACCCTCTCATACTCTCACGGATCTATGGACAGCCCACCAGGACTCATAGCGTCGGTTCCCTCCAGCAGTGCTTCACACATTCGTTGAGTCCACGCCACATCATACTGTGGCAGTAGTGTGTGCTCGCACGGGCCCTACACGATACTAGGCAGGTGTTCCAATTTCTCTGGCTCTTCAGTGTAGTCAGCGTGAAAAAAGGAGCAGCAATATTTTTCTTAAGGAGGTTCGAAATTAAGAAAGGCTACAGAAGAACTTTCAGTCAAATGAATACAGTCATTTCATTTATACAAGGGTTGGAATGTAAGTAGTAGCAACTACACTCCCGGAAATTGAAATAAGAACACCGTGAATTCATTGTCCCAGGAAGGGGAAACTTTATTGACACATTCCTGGGGTCAGATACATCACATGATCACACTGACAGAACCACAGGCACATAGACACAGGCAACAGAGCATGCACGATGTCGGCACTAGTACAGTGTATATCCACCTTTCGCAGCAATGAAGGCTGCTATTCTCCCATGGAGACGATCGTAGAGATGCTCGATGTAGTCCTGTGGAATGGCTTGCCATGCCATTTCCACCTGGCGCCTCAGTTGGACCAGCGTTCGTGCTGGACGTGCAGACCGCGTGAGACGACGCTTCATCCAGTCCCAAACATGCTCAATGGGGGACAGATCCGGAGATCTTGCTGGCCAGGGTAGTTGACTTACACCTTCTAGAGCACGTTGGGTGGCACGGGATACATGCGGACGTGCATTGTCCTGTTAGAACAGCAAGTTCCCTTGCCGGTCTAGGAATGGTAGAACGATGGGTTCGATGATGGTTTGGATGTACCGTGCACTATTCAGTGTCCCCTCGACGATCACCAGTGGTGTACGGCCAGTATAGGAGATCGCTCCCCACACCATGCTGCCGGCTGTTGGCCCTGTGTGCCTCGGTCGTATGCAGTCCTGATTGTGGCGCTCACCTGCACGGCGCCAAACACGCATACGACCATCATTGGCACCAAGGGAGAAGCGACTCTCATCGCTGAAGACGACACGTCTCCATTCGTCCCTCCATTCACGCCTGTCGCGACACCACTGGAGGCGGGCTGCACGATGTTGGGGCGTGAGCGGAAGACGGCCTAACGGTGTGCGGGACCGTAGCCCAGCTTCATGGAGACTGTTGCGAATGGTCCTCGCCGATACCCCAGGAGCAACAGTGTCCCTAATTTGCTGGGAAGTGGCGGTGCGGTCCCCTACGGCACTGCGTAGGATCCAACGGTCTTGGCGTGCATCCGTGCGTCGCTGCGGACCCAGGTCGACGGGCACGTGCACCTTCCGCCGACCACTGGCGACAACATCGATGTACTGTGGAGACCTCACGCCCCACGTGTTGAGCAATTCGGCGGTACGTCCACCCGGCCTCCCGCATGCCCACTATACGCCCTCACTCAAAGTCCGTCAACTGCACATACGGTTCACGTCCACGCTGTCGCGGCATGCTACCAGTGTTAAAGACTGCGATGGAGCTCCATATGCCACGGCAAACTGGCTGACACTGACGGCGGCGGTGCACAAATGCTGCGCAGCTAGCGCCATTCGACGGCCAACACCGCGGTTCCTGGTGTGTCCGCTGTGCCGTGCGTGTGATCATTGCTTGTACAGCCCTCTCGCAGTGTCTGGAGCAAGTATGGTGGGTCTGACACACCGGTGTCAATGTGTTCTTTTTTCCATTTCCATGAGTGTATTTATGCACAACCGATGCAAAAGAGTTACATGTTTTGCACCTGTTACTGTCCTTCAAATTAGTCACCAGCGTTGTGTAGAACCCGTTGCCAGCGATGTGGAAGGTGTAGTATACCGTTAGCAGAGCCTGCTCTGTTGATGGTGCGAATGGAGTGGTCTACTGCCGGTCGAATCTCTGGAATAGTTGCGAAGCGAATGCCACGAAGTGGTTCCTTCATCTTCGGAATCAAATCAAAGTGACCAGGACTTATGTCCGGGCAGTATGGCGGTTGCGGGCTCCTTCGCTGTTAACAATTAGGGGTACTTCGTACAGTCCCCGTCTGAGTGGAGCGGTCTCACAATCAGTTGGCTGTAGGCGGTGGTAAGGAATGTCGTGAAAGCCGGAAAATCTGTTGTAGGCTCCTGTTGTTTGAGAGTGACGACTCGTGTTACTTAGCAGACTGTAACTGCAGCGTTACAGCTATTCGGGGAACATACGATTGGAGATTGTTCTTCGATTCTCCTGAGCTACAAGTGAACTGATCGTAAGATTCCACACGATAAGTGCACGATGTAGTGTGAATATTGCCACTTATTTCATTTTGTAATTAATCAAAGAATGAGATCATCTGCGCTGCAGAGAGAGACATAAATTAAATTCTAGAACAGATCTGACTCGAAGATTCATTCTAACCGTACACCTTATATGGCTCTAACGTTGCTACTGTGCAGTTTATACTCGTTGCACAGAGCACATAGCAAATCAGTATGAAATACTTTACAGCAAGTAAAAACTTGTTGGCTACTTACGCTTATCAAATGATGAAGCGTGTATTTTTCAGTTCTCGTTGAAGTTTCGAATATTGTTCCTAGGAATGTATTTCAGGCGTTTCATTCGAAAGAAAGGTTGTCTCTTGTTACTGAACAGTGTTTACTTGATAATACATTGACATACCTACCTTCATCTTACTTTAGCTGCAGTTTTACTTCAGTTGTTATATAATGCAAAGAGGGTGCAAATGAGTGACTGTAGGATTAATTTTTTGTATCCTTTATTGAAGAAAAGAAAAAATGTATAGTGAAACTATTTGAATTTTACTACACAGACATTTGCTGGACTCCAGTCTGGGAGGCGGTGTCCTTGTCGCCACCGGCCTCAAATTGCTTCTCGCAGTGCAGCTGCCGTGACGTCGTGGTTCCAGCGTTCGGCCCTCTCCTGCGGTGTCAGCCCCTCCTGACCGATGGCACTCAGGTCAGCACCGAACCTCACCAGTAGCAGTGCCGCTTTTGTGCAGCCCCAGGTTGCGGCCAAGTGGAGAGGGGTGTCGTCATTCTCGTCCTTGGCGTCTACCACACTCTCCAGCAGAACCTCCAACGCCTCCAGTTTCCCATTCCTTGCTGCCCAGTGTACTGGCGTCTGGCCTTCGTGGTCCTTCGCCTGCACATCCGCCCCGTTCTCCAGCAGATACTTCAGCACCTCCAACTGTCCTTCCCTCGCCGCCCAGTGCAGTGGCGTCCGCCCTTTCTTGTCTCTCGCCCCCATGTCCGCTCCGTACCTCAGCAGACACTGCACCACGTCCAAGTGTCCGTCCATTGATGCAGGGTGAAGGGCTGTCCAGCCATACTCCTCTTCCTTCGCCTCCACGTTCGCCCCCAACTTCAGCAGCCTCTCCACCTCTTCCACTATCCCGTCATCTGCCATCTTGATCATCCACCTGTTCATTTGAGAAAACTCCCTACACAAAACAGACACATTCTCATACTTTACTATAAACACACACATACATTATCAAGAAAACTATCAGATGCGAAACAGACAAGAATTCATGAAACACAACTGTCCAGTTCTAAATTACCAATATAAAACATTCTGCCTTTTATCTTATAGAATTCTGTGTCGCTTGAAGTACACATATATCATTGCATCCCTGTATGAAAATGCACACCTATTTCCCATTAAAAATCCGTGTTCTCAATCACTCAAGAAATTCTGTTGACACGTTTTCTCAGAGTCATACTTGACATTCACTTCCTTTCACCTTCAGATCTAAGAACTGACCTGCACTGAAACAGGTTCTTAATACCTCTATTACTGGTCCTTTGTGTGCAGCAAACGTTTCTGAAACTAGCAAAGACACTAAACATATACAGCTGAGTATTTCAAACAGTTCCCTGACATCTTCATATTTAATTTCGCAACTCACCCACACCAAATACAGCAACTTATTGTTTGACATGATGCACAGATACGTCTGCATAACACACTCAACCACACACACACACACACACACACACACACACACACACACACACACACACGCAATCCACTTGCAAGTAAATTCTTGTGCCTGCCATGTATCTGAAGGCGACTTCAAAACCAGTGGACTTACAGACTAAAGTAATGTCTCATGTAGGTTACAATAACAAAACTTCTTGTAAGTAAACCTTGGCTTTTCCAATACGCCGTATACGTAACACTACTGATGTGTGCACTGAGAAACAAACAATTCTGTTTTCATTGGTTCACCACAGTGAACCTAGCACACAAAGTATATTGATGTACTGCAAACTGTGTTACTTGTGGGGAGAAGTAAAACTCAGCAACACCCATACAAAAGAAAAGCAAGAACATTCTGAGAAAAATAAGGCCACAGCTGTATCTAGAGAATGTCTCTATTGTGTCACACGACTAGTTTCGGCGGCACGTTACCGCCGTCCTCCGGGCCTACCACTGCCAAGAGGGTATTTGATTTCCTTGGCGCATTTGCTGTGGGATCCTTATTGCCAGAAGATATGTGCTGGCTTTTATCATGTTACTCGACAACGTCCTTTCCTCGGTCGTAATAATCCAGTTATTCCTGAGCTATGATTTTCTTACAGGAAACGTTCACTTCTGTCACTTTGACACACACTATGTGATCAAAAGTATCCGGACACAAAAAAAACAAAGAATTGGGCGCTCCGCTGAACTAACGGACTTCGAACGTGGTCAGGTGATTGGGTGTCACTTGTGTCATACGTCTGTACGCGAGATTTCCACACTCCTAAACATCCCTAGGTCCACTGTTTCCGATGTGAAAGTGAAGTGGAAACGTGAAGGGACATATACAACACAAAAGCGTACAGGCCGACCTCGTCTATTGACTGACATACCGCTGACAGGTGAAGAAGGTCGTAACGTGTAATAGGCAGACATCTATCCAGACCATCACACAGGAATTCCAAACTGCATCAGGATCCACTGCAAGTACTATGACAGTTAGACGCGAGGGGAGAAAACGTGGATTTCATGGTGGAGTGGCCGCTCATAAGCCACACATCACGCCGGTAAATGCCAAACGACGCCTCGCTTGGTGTAAGAAGCATAAACATTGGACGATTAAACAGTGGAAAAACGTTGTTTGGAGTGACGAATCACGGTACACAATGTGGCGATCCGAAGGCAGGGTGTTACGAATTCCCGGTCAACGTCATCTACTAGCGTCGATACCTCTCCTCAGTGCAGCATTCCGTGAAGAATGGGCTGCCATTCCTCGAGAATTCTTCCAGCACCTTATAGAACGTGCGCTTGCGAGAGTGGAAGCTGTCATCAAGGCTAAGGGTGGGCCAACACCATACTGAATTCCAGCATTACCGGTGGAGGGCGCCACGAAGTTGTAAGTCATTTTCAGCCAGGTGTCCGGATACTTTTGATCACATAGTGTATCTTTTTTGGATTTCTACTAAACTTCCTTCTTGCTGATCACCAAGATGACTTAATCTGCATATTCGTCACATACCATCTACATGTCGAGAAGCCAGAGTTCTCGAAATGTTTCGGGAGCTGTCTCCATGTAAGTTGCATGTAATGTTGTGGAAGAAGAAATCCCTGTTGACTTGGACTTCTCAATAATAGTGTAAGTTTTCCACAGACATTGATTCTGGTGTCCTCACTCAATAATAGTGTAAGTTTTCGACAGACATTGATTCTGGTGTCCTCATCCATTAGAATATAACAGAGGATGCCCATTCGTTAAATGCCATTTTGCTCACACACGTAATTAAAAACTGTGTTTAATTCAGTTACACACTTTGTACTGGTAATAAACATTAGGCGTACGGCTAACTGTGATTTTCAGACTGACGTGACATGGAGAATACACGTGCCTGTACATTCTGTGAACGGCTCTGAGGTGCTCCTACCTGTAGCCATGGTGTGTGGCAGGGGGCTAGAATCTTTCTCAGCTGCGTTTTTAGCCAGGGGAGGTTCGAGAACATTTCTCCACGGCAGCGACACGTCGCTTGACGCCAGTCCTTCTCCCTCCGACAGTTGCTGGCTTCCCCTGGAATGTTGCTCCTGGTTTCCCTCGGCGCCCCTCTCGGGCCCCGAGCGGCCATTGGGCCTCAAACTGCCCCTGGTGTTAGACTACTGTTTACTATGCGCTCTAAAATTTTGTAATCCGCCTTGAGTAATGTTGTCATTCCATAGTCTAGCAGTAATGTAAAGTAAATTCGTAAGGCACGATTGGCTGGGAGCCCCACAGCAAGAACTTTCAGCCTCCCTCGGACAAATCTCCACTATAGCTGCTCATACGATTCCAAAGGTTGTCCACCTGTGGCTAGCGGCTGTGGCCGAGCGGTTCTAGACGCTTCAGTCTGGAACCGCGCCTACAGTATGGTCACAAGTTCGAATCCTGCCTTGCGCATGGATGTGTGTGATGTCCTTAGGTTAGTTAAGTTTAAGTAGTTCTAAGTTCTAGGGGACTGATGACCTCAGATGTTAAGTCCCATAGCGCTCGGGGCCATTTGAACCATTTTTGTCCACCTGTGCCTGCTGCTTTATTTGTTGCATATGATTGCAAGTACCTTCTTCCGCAGACCTGCCTCTTACGATAGCACCTTCTTCCTGGTGCTCTGTACTTGTCCCTGGATTCAGATATTTGTTGTTGTTGTTGTTGTTGTTGTTGTTGTTATCTTCATTTCGAGGAATGCTTTTATGCAGCTGTCCATGCTATCCTATCCTGTGCGAGCCTCTTTGTCTCCGAATAACTACTGCAACCTACATCCTTCTGAATCTGCTTAATGTAGTCATCTCTTGGCCTCCATCTACGTTTTTTACCCCACCTTTCCCCCTACATTTCCCTCCAGTACTAAATTGGTGATCCCTTGGTGTCTAAAAACGTGTCCAATCAACCGGTCCCTCCTTTCATTCAAGTTGTGGCACAAATTTCTTGTCTCCTCAATTCTATTAAATACCTCCTCATTAGTTATGTCAATACCCATCTAATCTTCAGCATTCTTCTGTAGCACCACATTTAGAAAGCTGCTATTCTCTTTTTGTCTAAACTATTTATCGTCCATGTGTCACTTCCATACATGGCCACACTCCAAATACTTTCAGAAAGGACTTCCTGACACTTAAATCTGTACTCGATGTTAACAAATTGCTGTTGTTCAGAAACGCTTTCCTGTACTGGAAAACAGAGTCTGGAATACATCCAGCAAATTATTGAGGACAAGTTCTATGTGCTATTCTGAGATGAAGGGTTTGGCACAGGAGAGAATTTCGTGGTGGGTCGCACCAAATCATTCAGACGAGTGATGACTCCAACACACGGGTCTGTAATTCTGTCCTCAACACTGGCAAACACATGGTGGGGGCAGGGCGTGCTGGACGCAAGAGTTCGTCTACAGAGGCTGATATTCGCGCTCCTATTTGGTGCCTTATGCTTACGAGATGTTGAGGTTTAATGTCCTCCACTGCAATCGATAGAAGGTTGCCCTCGTGAGTCAGCACCTGATGGGGTGCTTGTGAAAGCTTGCAGCTATGTGGAGACGCTAACAAGTCATCTTTAGGGTGTCGTCTTGCGCACTCTAGGCTTACGCAGTATTCTTCCCTACAGCTAAAAGTTTCGCCGGGCCAGTACTTGGAGCCTGAGACACCAGAAATGAAAAATTGTAAACACGCTGCTGCCCTCTGTGATCTGTGCTGCAGTGTTCCTGGTGCAGGTTATAAGCGACACACGCAATACTTATGTTCATCTTCTCTTTATCAAGCATGATGGCTTTTGAAGGTTTCTCACTGTCAGCAGTAGCAGTGACAACAAACAACTTTAATGTGTATTTTGTGTAAACAGGTTTACAGTGATCTGTACATGTTGGAGAACGAGTCCTCAGCTCTAATCTGCCTGATTACAAACAGCCACTGTGTCTGATTCTGTGCTGGGCAGCCCACCCCAGTGACGAAATTATCCAATGTTCGCTTCGTCCAGAGGCTTCATCAGAAAACACAGATAACAAGTGGTTGTCTACATGGCATTTGAGATAATTAATCACTCTAAGTAAGGATACATGGCTTAAAGAGCATAAAAATTTTTAAAGCTGAAAAAAACTTGCCTCTTCCGTGACTTTTGCTAGCTAACTTACCTGCTAATAAATAAAGTTCAGTTCAGAGATACAGTGACCCAGTTATGCGAAGCTAGTGAATGCATTATGTGCTACCTGCAAATGCTTTTTGTAGTTGTCAATCAAGTCAAAATACCACTAAGGAACACAGTGGCAGACACTATAGGTAGTGAGACACATACGTGTATACACACATCGAATAAAGTTTTGCATCACCTCGATTCCGAGAGTTTCGGTACCTGTATAGAAAATTGGAATATAGATCAACATAAACATCATTTCCGCCCTTTTTATTCCTCATGAAAACCACACATTGCATGTTGTACCACCATACAGCGAGACCTTCAGAGGTGGTGGTCCAGATTGCTGTGCACAGTGGCCAGTACTGTGTCCTCTCCATTGGTGCATGCCTGTATTCGTCGTAGTATACTATCAACAAGTTCATCAAGGCACTGTCGGTCCAAATTGCCCCACTCCGTAACGGCGATTCGGCGTAGATCCCTCAGAGTGGTTGGTGGGACACGACACCACATCGTTCATAAATAGCCCTTTTCAATCTATCCCAGGCATGTACAATAGGGTTCAAGTCTGGAGAACATGCTGCGAGCGATGTCGTTCTCCTGATGGAAGTCATTCACAAGATGTGCACGATGGGGGCGCGAATTGTCGTCCATGAAGACGAATGCCTCGCCAATATGCTGCCAATATGGTTGCACTATCGGTGGTAGGACGGCATTCACGTATCGCACAGCCTTTACGGCGCCTTCCGTGAGCACCAGCGGCGTACGTCAGCCCCAAACGATGCCACCCCAAAACAGCAGCGAACATTCACCTTGCTGCACTCGCTGGGCAGTGTGTCTAAGGCGTTCAGTCTCGCCGGTTAGCATCCTAACACGTCTGCGACGATTGTCTGGTTGAAGGCATCTGCGGCACTCATCGGTGAAGAAACCGTGATGCCCATCCTGAGAGGTCCATTCGGCATCTGTACCGCGCTGCATGGTGTCTTGGTAGCAAAGATGGACCTCGCCATCGACGTCGGGAGTGAAGTTTCGCACAATGCAGCTTATTGGACACTGCTTGAGTCGTAACACGACGTCCTGCGGCTGCACGAAAAGCATTATTCAACATGGTGGCGTTGCTGTCTGTGATCCTCCGACCCACAATCCGTAGGTAGCGGTCATTCACTGCATTAGTAGCCCTCGGGCGGCGTCACCGAGGCGTGTCATCGACAGTTCCGATATCTCTGCATCTCCTACGTGTCTGAAGAACATCGCTTCGGTTCACTCCTAGACACCTGGACACTTCCCTTGTTGAGAGCCCTTCCTGGCACAAAGTAACAATGCGGACGCGATCGAACCGCGGTATTGACCGTCTAGGCACGGTCGAACAACAGATAACACGAGCAGTGTAACTCATTCCTGGTGGAATGACTGGAAGTGATCGGCTGTTGGACCCCCTCCGTCTAATAGCCGCTGCTCGTGCACGGTTTGGTCGGGTTTAGTGACATCTCTGAACATTCAAAGGGACTGTGTCTGAGATACAACATCAGCAGTCAACATCTATCTTCAGGAGTTCTGGGAACTCGAGTGATGCGAAACTTTTTTGGTGTGTGTAGAACTGGGGAACACGCGTGAGTGCCTAAGCTCGTGCTTACCTTGCCTCGTCCTCCGTGAGTGCCAAGCTCTGCTGTATAACCATCAGCTGTAAGTGACCCTTTAACAGGTTAATAGCGCCAGCATCTGTGAGACCAGGGAAGGAGCCAGTCAGCGCACGCACAGCCCGGGCTGCCTCGAGACTGGGGACGGAGAGAGTCTGCGCAGGCGCTGCCTGGTCTCCCGTACCACTCGGTGTCGGGTGAGTCTGCTGTATAGCCATCAGCTGTAAGTGACCCTTCAAGAGGTTAATGGCGCCAGCGTCTGTGAGGCCGGGCATGGAGCGAGTCAGCGCACGCACGGCCTCGGCTGCTTGTAGACCGGGGACGGAGTGAGTCTGCACAGGCACCGCCTCAGCTGCCACGACGCTGGCTGTGGAGTCGCTCTGCGCAGGCGCAGTCTCGCCTCCCGTGACACTGGGTGTGGAGTGAGTCTGCACACGCGCTGCCTCAGCTGCCGCGTCCTCCATTTTCAGAGCTTGTGCCATCGGAGATGATCCTGAAACGTGACATCGTGTAACACCACAGCTCTTATGCTGTATGGATTTATTTTGCTTTTGCTTTATTTAATGTTACATTGTTGATCGTCTGTAAGTGTGATTGAATCGATAACATAAAATTGTGTATTCTTTTCTTTGTCAAACCTTTGATGTAGTGATTTGATTCTATGCAAAGTAGTGTATCTGCAATTTATATTCTTTGTCCCATTTGGAGGGAACAGAACTTATTGTATGCAATTGTAATTTTGTGTGAATATTTTTTTGTAGAAGTGTCAATATGTGAAAATGTTCTGTTTTATTTGATGCATTTGTTTGCTGTTATGTAAATTGCTGATCCTCACTTAGGGCTTTTAGTTATTTTGTATGTAAAAGGTGTAGTGGTTCCCCTCAGGAACGGAAATGTGCAGCGCGCGCAAATAGTGGTTGGCATAGGTGGAAAAGGTGCAACTGATAGTCAGTCGGGGAAGAGCAGTCAGTCGGAGACGAGCCACCAGTCGGAGACGAGCTACCAGTCTGTGCACTGTCAATGTAAAGGTGCATATCATGCTGATTCAGAGAGAGGCTTTTACTGCTTCTTTCCAATGCCTCGGATGGGTGGATAAATAGCTGGATCTATTCTGGAATTTGTATGAATCATCGCCATGAAGATACGATAAAGTCCGGCAATTCTACCTGTAATTCCACCTACCAACATTCAGTTGCCACCACATTGCGCAATCACTGTAACGTAATACTGTATTGATGTACAGTGAAGGATCAGCCTAATGGATGTGTTAGTGTGCTGAAATATAAGGTAATTCATATCGGAATTTATTTACCTACCTTGATTTTACTCCTCATCACAACACCTCTCAGGGTCCTCTCCGTTCGAAGTAAAGTGATTACCGAGTGTCCTTACTGAAAGTACATTGAAGCCTAGAGCTCTGTTAAATAATGCCTCTTGAACTTATTAAAGAGAAAGTAAATCAATGATAATTACTGAAAACAATTTTCCTAGTAAAACTGCTTATCAAAGTACTGTTGCTAACGGTAAAATTAAAAGTTCTTAAGTAAAGTAAATGAACACATCGTTGCCTGTAGTAAATTCTAAAAGGAGAGTCAGTTTCTTGCAATTTTGTCAACATTGTGTTTCGTTGTAGAAAAATTGAGAAAGTTGCAGTTGTGAAACGTTACATTATCATGTATGTCAAGTGTTTTGTCTCTCTTGTGTGCATATTAACAGTATAAAGACCACTCAGTTTGTGTAAACCCTGAAAGTGATAGTGTTTTTCTGTACCTGTTATAATTTTGAAAATAGTTCCTGCTGCTCTAACTGTTAGCTTCAATCTTAAAACATTCGTGTGTCAGAGTTCATTGCACTCACGTGTTACTAAGTCTAGGTTGTGTCTGTTGTGTTGTCCATTATAGTTACTTATACCTACTTTCATAAACGAGAATGTTAATCTTTCTCTTGCCTAATTAGGCTGGCGACCGTTTCCCTTATTCTAGGAATAGTATAGCTAGGCAAAATTTTGTTTGTCACTATTCCAATATTTACGTAATTCTTACTTTCATTTCCGATAAGCCACCTCCGTTAGGAACAACACGGTCAAACTAACAAAATTCCTCTCAGAGGGTAACACTGCTCTGTTGCTTTGTGCCATAGTTTCTTTTACAAAATTGTTTTCTATTACAACCTGCTTCTGGCATTGAGGTTACGGTACAGTAGTAGCAGACGGGGAGTGTTATAATCGCCAACTGAGCAGCCCTTTGCCCTTAAACACCACACCTGGTACATTTAGGGGTCACAGGCAGATCTGTGGCAAGCATCAGTCAGGAAAGGTTGTTCACCACAAGTCAGGTACAGCACCATGTGTCCTCGTAGTGTCACAATGGTGCCTCAGGTGAAAGCATCAGCAACACAATTTTCCAAATTTCCCGAATTATTTCAGAGCCCTTGCTTTGCGAAACATACACTACTGGCCATTAAAATTGCTGCATCACGAAGGTGCCGTGCTACAGACGCGAAATTTAACCGGCAGGAACAGGATGCTGTGATGTGCAAATGATTAGCTTTTCAGAGCATTCACTCAAGGTTGGCGCCAGTGGCCACACCTACAACGTGCTGACATGAGGAAAGTTTCCAACCGATTTCTCATACACAAACAGCAGTTGACCGGCGTTGCCTGGTGAAACGTTGTTGTGATGCGTCGTGTAAGGAGGAGGAATCCGTACCATCACGTTTCCGACTTTGATAAAGGTCGGATTGTAGCCTATAGCGATTGCGATTTATCGTATCGCGACATTGCTGCTCGCGTTGGTCGAGATCCAATGACTGTTAGTAGAATATGGAATCGGTGGGTTCAGGAGGGTAATACGGAACGCCGTGCTGGATCCCAAAGGCCTCGCGTCACTAGCAGTCGAGATGACAGGCATCTTATCCACATGGCTGTAACGGATCGTGCAGCCACGTCTCGATCCCTGAGTCAACAGATGTGGACGTTTGCAACACAACAACTATCTGCATTCTTCTCGAACATTTTTCATCGTAATTGTTTGAGGGTGAACTGTAGCTGTAAGTATTTTGCACCTTAAACACCAAATTTATAAATAGCTTTCCATTTTCCTCTCGAACCCATCAATACTGCCTAACAAGTGATTAACCGCTTTTTTCATTTTATTTGTCTCTAACTCGTTCTTGTAGTAGTATACGCTAAGGCCAGGTTTACTTGCATATTTATTCAATAGTGAGAGAATACTTGTATATTCAGCTTAACTCACATAATCATCGTAAAATTTCTTCAAGTCGGTTTTTTGTAGTATTCGCTGAGGTCAGCTTTGCTCACATTCTTATTAAGTAGTGTGAGAATACTTGTGTATTCAGGCTTGCCAAGAAGATTACTTAATTGCTTTTCTTGATATCTTTCGGTAACTACATCATGGCCATCTATAGGGTCTTTTACATTTACTAATCTCTTGCTTTTGAAGTCAATATAACCTTTCGTTACTTTAAAAACGATGTTTAATTCCTTTCGAAGTTGTACAGCCTCACCTTCGATTTTTGAAGTTCATTCTCCCAAGTCAGCTTCATTAGCAGTCGATCTTAGCTGCTTATAAAATTGATTGATTTTTGAAGCTAATTCCTCCAAGTCAGCTTTACTAGCAGTCGATTCTACTTGCTTATCCATCTTCTCCTTGTTTTATTTTGTTCCCTAATATATCCGTTTATTATATCGAGAATTTTATCAAACGACCAGCCGTCTGTAAACAGCTTCAGAACCTGAAAACATAGGTGGCCACATATAAAGTGATGCAAATTTTGAATCCTCTCTGTATTGTAAAGCAAGTTATCTTGACCTAGGTAGTTCACTAGCGCTTGTGGAATATCGCCACCGTTCGAGTCAAACACAAATTTTTCACTGCTATTTTTGAAGTAGCAATCCAGTGAGTGCCTACATGATCAGACGTGTCTAGGTTAACAATTCCTGCTTCAACTTTTGCTGATTTTTGCTGTAGTTCATTGATCGTAAAGACGCCTCTACAATTTGCAATTTTCAGTTTCTTTACTAATTTTTCTATATCAAAGTTGGTTAGCAGATGACTATACTTTTGCATCATTTCTTTGACTTCTTTTTCTTTTAGGCATGATTTCATAGGCAAACTTGACCCTGCTTTTCTTTTCTCCATTTCTAGGTTGTGCCTCCCCTGTTCTGCGAACTCAGCATCTTCCTTCTGTTTTTTTATGGACAGCGCTCGTAATTGCTCCGCACCAGCGGCCAACGATCCAATTCCGCCTAATGTAGCTAGAGTCGGTGACAAGAATCCGCCTTAGTGTTTAACTTCTTCTTTTGATTAGAGAGATTCGAGCGCGCACGGAGGCTTTCCGGCAGTCGTTCTTCCCGCGAACAATATGCGACTGGAACAAGAAATGGAGGTAATGACAGTGGCACGTAAAGTGCCCTCCGCCACACACCGTTGGGTGGTTTGCGGAGTATAAATGTAGATGTAGATGTAATAACGAGAGAGACTTGATAAGGAAGTGTATAACAGGGAAAGGATGCACGTCGCCAGTACACAGATTTCAGTACAACTACGACAAGGAGAGTTTATATTTGTCCTTGTCCATAAACTACCTTGTTTAGAAATGTATCCTAATTATGAAGTACTGCAAAATGAATACTGTGATGGAGCAGACATAAATAAAGAACCAGCTAGATCCCCGCTGCTCGCGATCAGACAGTAGCACGGAGTGTGGCGGAGGATACTTGACACACCAAGGCCATCCTGCGCTCCGCGAATGTGCCAGACTCGCTGCTGTCCATGTCGCTTCCCTCCCGCCCTCTCCCCTCCCCCCCTCCATGACGTCAGCTCTTCGGGGAAGTCCCGGCTGGTTCTGACCTTGCTCACGAGCCACGCATTACCTCCCAACACTGTCCGACGCCAGCCTGCCGCCGAGATAAGATACTTCCTCACAGCTAGCCGGCTTACAGCGAGGGTATTTACTGCGAGTCTACAGCAAAACGCTAGGCTGCATCTACATACATAATAGTGGAAAACAGTACGAAAATTAACATTGTCGGTCGGAATAGTTGCACACAATGCATACACAATAGTGTGATAGCCAATGTACTGAGAAGTACAGCCAAGTAGAATCGCATTTGACGTCAGCAGTACAGTATGATATAATAAGACATCGACGGTCGACGTGGTAAAGGGTGGAACTCGGAGGGCAGAAGGGAAACAGACGTCATTAGTGCTTTTACACAGCCACTCGGAAAACATCACGCGATGAAAGAGCAAAAATTGGTTTGTGGGAGGAAATGGGACTGTCTAATCGCCAACTGCCAAGAAGCTGAATTATTCAAGGGCAGAAATCCATTACTTCGTTAGACTCGCACAGAATCTGGACAGAATGGAAAATGTGGGTAAAGTAGAAAACTGTCTAAGGCATCGAAACACTTTTGCGCGGAGCAAGTGCCAAAAGCTGTTGTTATTCTCAACTTGTCGCTGATTTACAGTTGCCGGCAACTGCCAGACCTGTAGGACAAATTCTGTGAAACGACAAAAGTAGTGAGGCCGGTGGTTCAGGGCAAATCCTCTACATTCTGCGCCAAAGATGGCGCCTCCCGGAACCTTCAAATTTTTGGCTAAAAGATGGCGACCGCTTCTTTGCGGCCGCTTTCTTGCAAAAGTTTGGCACCTTCTAAACGGCAACTTTTTTGCAAAATGTTGGCGACTTTTATGTCGAGCATCTATTTTTTTGCAGCTACTTTTTTGCTAAATGTTGACACCTCCTTAAACCCGTAACTTTTTGCCGAAAAGGTAGCGGTGACCTATTTGGCGGCCACTTTTTTGCAAAATTGCGGCGACTTTATGACAGCCGTGTAAGTGGCAACTTTTTTGCAAAATATTGTCAAATTTTTATCGGCGAATTTTTAGCGGTCATTTTTTGACGAAACAGTGGCAGCCGCCTAAATGGTAACTTTTTTTACAAAATGTTGCCGACGCTTTTATCGGTCGCTTTTATGCGAGCACTTTTTTGCGCTCACTTTTTTGCAAAATTTTCGTGGCCACTTTTCTTCGGAAGCGACTTTTTCGTTAAAAACCGAAAGCCACTTTTTTTTCGGAAGCAACTTTTCGTCAAAAATATAGCCATTTTTTTTTCGGAAGCGATTTGTCACTTATTTCTGCGGCGAATTTTTTGCAAAATTTTGGCGGGTATTTTCAGCAAAACGTTGGCGACTTTTTAACGCCCACTTTCTTGCGAACGCTTTTTGGGAGCCGCTTTTTCGATGCGATTTATACCCGCCGCCGGCGAGCGGCAGCAGCAGCATCGAATGGCGAGCTGTCCTGTATGAAAATTGAATTGCATAATTGAAATATTTTTTGTACATGTATATTTAATAAATATTTTGTATTGTAATAAATATATTATATTTAATATTTTGTATTGTAATAAATATATTATATTTAATATATTAAATATATTATATTTAATAAATATATTGTATTGCAATAAATATATTGTATATATTTAATAAATATATTGTATATGTATATTTAATAAAATTGCAACGAAAGGAAATGGATTGAATAAATATACTATGGATGAACTAAAAGATGAAGCGAAAAAAATAGGCTTAAAAGGTTAGCTGCAGCTGAGAAAACACCATCTTATTTACATTAATAATGCTCAAATGAATGAAAAACAACATGAAGAAGAACCTATTGAGCCAGCAACTTATTCAGATGATTAATCAAACGTGTAAATTTTTAAATCTGAACAATTATGCAACTTGTATTCAACAAATGAAACATACGCTACATTAATTGCTGATTATATCAAAAAAGAAAATCCATTCAAACGTGCCAGATGGAGAAATATATCAAGGTGGGGAAAACTGTCTGAAGATTTCATGAGAGATTTTCAAGACAAATTAGACTTGACTGAAACATCATATACTCAAGAAATGTCTGAAGATTTCATGAGAAAGTTTCAAGACAGATTAGACTGGCGTGCAGTATCTAGTAATATAACGCTGTCTGTAGATTTCATGGGAGAGTTTCAGGACAGATTGGACTGGAATCATATATCATACAATAAAACGTTGCCTGAAAATTTCATGTGCTAATTCGCAGATAGATTAAACTGGGAATATATGTCATTGCATCACGTATCAAAACATGAAATGCTGTCTCTAGATTTCATGAGAGAGTTAAAAGACAGATCAGACTGATTTCAAATATCAGCACATCAAAAACTGTCTGAAAATTTCAGGCGAGAATTCGCAGACAGATTAGACTGGGAATTTATGTCACTGCATCAAAAAAAGTCTGAAGATTTGAAGCGAGATTTCCAAGATATATTGTTCTGGAACGGTATATCGCTTTGTGAAAAGCTGTCTGAAGGTTTAGTAATGGAATTTCAGCATAAAGTAAACTGGGAAGTAATTTTAGAATTTCCAAATCTGTCTGAATCGTTCAAACAAAAGATGTTATGTCCATATGAAATACTGACCAAACAACCTGAAAATGACTGTTTTATATGCTTAACAAATGAAAGTGGTCAATTCGTGCGGACAAAACGCAAACACCTTTTTCATAAAGAATGCGTTTCCCGGGGGTTAGCGATGGAAAATAACTGTCCAATGTGCAGAATAGTTATGAAGAGAAATATTGAGTGAACATTTTCAGTGGATCGAGATCCATTAAAGAAACATATGCCTACAAGTTGTCACTAATTATTCCGTGCTTAAGATCATATCAAACTCTTCTTGCCGTATAATGATGTACGCTAAAGTGTCATCAAGAATAGGCGCATTAAAAGTGTCTGACAGTTTCATGTCTGTCTTTTGAGCAGTGACGATATTCTTGCGCCTGCTCATATTGATAATGTACATTGGATACTGATTAATGAGAGCGAATGCACTAATTTTAGCGCCATTACTCGATTTAGTTATTTTCTTGAAATCTATGAACGCACTGCATGCCTTCAGACAAATGCCTGGAGGATTAATGTTCCACAGTTCTTCGGGAAATATATCGTCTCGGCCATTCTCGAGATAAATATTTTGTAGCTTAACATGACCACACAATGACGAGTCTGTGTCTTCGTTTCCTTTCCTTTTGGAAAACACAAAATACAGCATGTCAAAGTCCATAGAATTATAGTAATTTGTTGTATCCATTTCAAAATTTCTTTTGCCGCTGATTCCCGCTATTTCCTGCGATTGAAGGTCAAAAGCTGAAATAGGTGTTTTAGGTCGCTTAAGCATCTTTCAATTCCATTCCATAGTTTGCTTCGCGCTTTACAATAGGTGCTCGAATTTCTATATTCGTAATTGTTACTTTACCATGGTATGGTCGAGAATCTGAACAGTCAGTGCCATCATCCTTCTTTGAAAATCATCTATACAACGCGTCGCGAGGATGTGGACTTCCTACAAACGTTATCGTTGAATCTTTTCCACATGATTTCTTTGTAATCTTTAAAGAAACCTCCCAGCATTTTCAGCGGGTAAAGTACTTCATTTTCTTTTCTTTGCAACTTCCCGTTGTTAATGAAATTTCCCTCGAATCTTGTGCCATCGTCCAGAGAAGACGTTAGGTGGTTCAAGACTGTTGAAGAAGCGCCTGGAAGTTGTAGCCGGTAGATAATGTGTCCTCTTTTATTGGCAATTACGACACTCCACAGAAGACTTGAAAAATTGTCAGCTAGTTTCACATTCGATTTGCCCTCATAGGCAGGGTAATCTCAGCCGTCTTCATGTGTCGCATTAAATGTCATGTACAAGTAAGCACTATTATCAAACCAGCCGTCACCAACTTTGACGTCTATTTCTACGTCTGTGTTTGGCAAGTTCAAATTATTTTTAGTCTTCGCGTTTACTGGGAAAGACTGCTACTGGTAACTTTCTATCTTGTTCATATTTATTAAACAGGAAAAAAATTTTATTGCACCATTTCCAGAAGCACAGTTAGATTCGCACCACCAAAATCTATCACAGAATCGTTTTCATCCATTATAGTTCCTTGCAGATTTTGAACTTTATCGTAAACTGGGAAAAATAACGGATATATACGAGGGTGGGTCAATTATTATCCACAAAGTAGTTATAAAATTTTATTGTAATCAAATAGGAAAGTTACAAGAAATCATATTTCGACATAGTCTCCTTGCGTTTCAATGCGCTTGGTCCATCCTTGTACAAGCTTCCTCATGCCCTCATAAAAGAAGGTTCTCGGTTGTGCTGCGGCCCAGGAATGCACCGCTTCTTTCACTGCTTCGTCCGAGACAAATCGACGGCCCTTTAATGCCTGTTTGAGTGGACCAAACAAGTGATAGATCGGGACTATATGGAGGATGATCCAGTGCTTCAAATTTGAGTTTCTGTAGCGTTTCAGCAGTGTGGGCAGCAGTGTGCGGACGGGCATTGTCGTGCAACAACACAACACCTTCTGACAGCAATCCTCGGCGTTTGCTTCGAATTGCAGGCTTTAGCCTGGCAGTAAGCATCTCACTGTAACGTACACTCTTTATTGTTGTGCCCCTTTCCCTATAATGTTCCACTACTCGACCTTGTCCGTCCCTAAAAACTGTAAGCATTAGTTTTCCTGCGGACGGTTGGGTCTTGAACTTTTCTTGCACGGAGAATTTGGATGTTTCCATTCCATACTCAGCCGTTTACTCTCCGGCTCGTAGTGATGGATCTATGTTTCGTCACCAGTAGTGATCCTATCTAAGAATTTGTCCCCTTCGTTACCACAGCGATCCAAATGTTTTTTTCACAGATGTCCAAGCGCGTTTGTTTATGCAACTGTGTGAATTGTTTCGGGACCCATCTTGCGCAAACCTTATGAAACCCAAGTCTGTTGTGGATGATTTCGTAGGCAGAACCGTAACTAATTTGCAGACAATGTGCCACTTCGTCAATAGTTAGTCGTCTGTCTAAGAGAATCATTTCACGTGAACGCTTAATTTGTGGAGGTAAACGGTCGTCTGACTCCTTCATCGTGCGTAACACTTGTGCGACCATTTCGGAATTTTTCAGTCCATTCGAAGACACCCCGTTGTGGCCAAACACTGTTCCCGTACTGTGCCGAAAGTCTTCGATGAATTTCGGCTCCTGCTACGCCTTCCGACCACAAGAAACGGATCACTGAACGTTGCTCTTCTTCGGTACAGACAGACAGCGGAGCAGCCATGATTAACACGGCAGCGATAAAGAAACTAACCTAGCAGCTTGAAAATTGCAAAGATGTAACAACAAATAAACAAAGCACGCGTCATCAACGAAAAACGACAGTACTACCAAAATAAACAAAAATATACCTAAATTGCGGATAACAATTGACTTACGCTCGTAATAAGACTGCCAAACTGCAAATGACCAGCTAGTTCCAGCAACTTTGGCTTAAATGAAGCGATAATTTTCATTTCCCTGTGAAAATGATCAGAGTCCTTTACAAACATGGCGTCTGCTAAATTAAAATGGAATTAGGTTTTACCGAAAGGACTGATTTTCGGCAGTGTGCTGCAACAGCGTTTACTGCGAGCTCCACAGTTTGATTCTCCGTGAAACCCGACAACTGCCCAATACTGAGCTCTCTGTCAAACTACAGCTTATGGCGTGTGCTCTGAATTTCGACTCCGTCGAGCGTACTGTTTGGCTTAATCTTTATATTATCAGCATTGAATGCCTGCTGACTCTGTATATATTTCTCTAAATTATCTAGACTGTACTCGTCTGTGGGAACAGTCAACATATTAATGACACCGTTTTCCTCAAAGTGTAGTCCGTTGTTTCTACATGTAACATTTGGAGTTAAAAATGTCGAGTAAAAACCAACCAATCCTATTTTTGTAAACGCACTTCGTATAGGCATATTCAGCCTTTTTTTTAAGTCAAAACTCTGTTCATTTATTATTATAAAAAATGAGGACTGATTGGGAGCCATAAACAAGAATTCGTGAAAAAAAACCAGAGAAAGAAACATGGTAAACTTTCACCTAATTCTACTCGACGTGCAATAATAGGCAAAAGTGGATTTGGGAAGACAACGTTAACGATTGAAAATAATAGCGCCAAGATGGTTGAACTGGAAAAAAATTACCCACCTATGTGTTTACTCTAGAAGTTTAGTTCAGCTGAAATATCAAGAATTTATAAAAACGTGTTAAAAAATGGAAGACAAATACAAAAAAATTACTACTTTTATCAAAAACACTGATAAAATTATTCCACTAGATGAATGTGAACATAATTCAGTTGTTTTTGACGACTTCATTCTTGAAAATCAAGATACAGTCAGGAAATACTTTAGGACACAAACGTGCTCAAAAATTCCCAAGCAGTTGGTGAGAGATAACCTTAATTTTTTCAACATTTTTCGGCAAGATGACACAAATTTAAATCTCATCTATGACGAATTTGTGGGTGGAGATTGGAAGTGGAATGACTTTAGAGAAATTTTGCAGCAAAATCTTGGAACGAGGATTTTCACTTTATAACTATCGATATTACTCTGAAAGCGAATTAAGGCAAAAACAGAGATAAAATAAAAACGTTTGTCAGATTTCTATGGATCAAGATCCATTTACCCAACTGTTTACCCAACTATTGTGTGAGCTACCAAAACCTAGCCACTTCACATAAATTTTATCACCTTCCTTTTTAATCGCTTTTTCCACGAGATAAACAGTTAGGTATTTCGTCTTCCGTAATTCCTGCTCATAGAAGCTTCCTTCAATTTCGTAGCCACTCATATCCTTCAGCTTATATGTAGGTGGTTTTGTGTTGCTGATATCAACGACTTCAAATAATTCAGTAGACCAATTTGCTGTATAACCTTTCTCGAACAAACCCCTCACTTCGCTGATTCTCACTTTGTCACCTGGCGCGTACTTGGGTGGTTCACCTCAGAGTTCAAGCGTTTCTTTCCCCCGTAGCAAATCAGTTACATCTACAGGTTTCATGCCTATTGAGCTATGTACACTGTTGTTGTATTTGTGTATCAACTTTGGCAGTAGGTCGACCCACCTGTAAATACCTTGAAGAGCAAACTGTTCCCACATTTTTTCCTTGATTGTTCTGTTAAACAGCTCGACGACGGACGCCTTCATCTCTGAAAAAGTAGAGTAGTGATTTATCTTTTCAAGCTTCATCAACTCTCTAAAGTGTTTGTTGTAGAATTCTTTGCCGTTATCTGTTTGCAAATTTTTCGTCTTCCTTTCTGTCAATATATATTTGAAAGATTTATCTTTAACAGGTATCGCCCAAGCAAATTTTGAAAACGCGTCTATCACAGTCAACAAATGCTGCATATTTTTATTCATTTTGGATATGTTCTTTAGGTTACCAAAATTCATCTCAACTAAGTCAGCTTGTCACAAATCGTCTGTAACAAATGCTGTAACGGCTTTCCTTGGGAAGTTCTTTCTCACCGGTTTGTGCAGCTCGTCCACAGTTTCTTCACGAATATTCACAGTCGACCACTGCACCGTTTTTCACAAACTTGCTCTTCTCACTCTTACATTCTGCACAATTTCCCTCGATTCTTCTCGAACATTTTTTGTGGTAACTGTATGAGGGTGAACTGTAGCTATAAGAATTTTGCATTTTAAACACAAAATTTATAATTAACTTTGCATTTTCCTCTCGAGCCCATCAATACTGCCTAACAAGTGATTAACCGTTGTTTTCATTTTATTTGTCTCCAACTCGTTTTTGCGGTAGTGTACGCTTTACTTGCATAGTTATTCAATAGTGAGAGAATACTTGTATATTCAGCTTTACTCACATAATCACCGTAAAATTTCGTCAAGTCGGTTTTTTGTAGTATTCGCTGAGGTCAGCTTTGTTCACATTCTTATTAAGAAGTGTGAGAATACTTGTGTATTCAGGCTTGGTAGCAAGATTACTTAATTGCTTTTCTAGATATCTTTCGGTAACTACATCATGGCCATCTATAGGGTCTTTTACATTTACTAATCTCTTGCTTTTGAAGTCAATATACCTTTCGTTATTTTGAAAACGCTGTGTAATTCCTTTCGAAATTGTACAGCCTCACCTTCGATTTTTGAAGTTCATTCTCCCAAGTCAGCTTCACTAGCAGTCAATCTTAGCTGCTTATAAAATTGCTTGATTTTTGAAGCTAATTCCCCCGAGTCAGCTTTACTAGCAGTCGATTCTACTTGCTTATCCATCTTCTCCTTGCTTTATTTTGTTCCCTAATATATCCGTTTATTATATCGAGAATTTTATCAAACGACCAGCCGTCTGTAAACAGCTTCAGAACCTGAAAACATAGGTGGCCACATATAAAGTGATGCAAATTTTGAATCCTCTCTGTATTGTAAAACAAGTTATCTTGACCTAGGTAGTTCACTAGCGCTTGTGGAATATCGCCACCGTTCGAGTAAAACACAAATTTTTCACTGCCATTTTTGAAGTAGCAATCCAGTGAGTGCCTACGTGATCAGACGTGTCTAGGTTAACAATTCCTGCTTCAACTTTTGCTGATTTTTGCTGTAGTTCATTGACGCCTCTACAATTTGCAATTTTCAGTTGCTTTACTAATTTTTCTATATCAAAGTTGGTTAGCAGATGACTATACTTTTGCACCATTTCTTTGACTTCTTTTTCTTTTAGGCATGATTTCATAGGCAAACTTGACCCTGCTTTTCTTTTCTCCATTTCTAGGTTGTGCCTCCCCTGTTCTGCGAACTCAGCATCTTCCTTCTGTTTTTTTATGGACAGCGCTCGTAATTGCTCCGCACCAGCGGCCAACGATCCAATTCCGCCTAATGTAGCTAGAGTCGGTGACAAGAATCCGCCTTAGTGTTTATCTTCTTCTTTTGCTGTAAGATATTCAAGTAATTTTTTCACAGCAGGAATAGATAAAGTTATGAGTAAACTGCCGCCTTTTTTTAATTTGACTGGCTTTCTGTTTCACCTGTGTTTCAGTGAGAAAATTACCAAGAAAGCCGTGACTTTTCAGTTCGTCGTTGGAAAGCCTTGGCTTAAACAGCTTTGGCTTTTGGCTTGCCGCTAGATGACCCATTAAAATCAATACTAAATTCTTTCAGTTATTAACAGGAGAAAAAAATTATCGTCTACTAACCCATGTCTAATTCTCTATTTCCTACATTGTCGCCACATCAGAAATCGGTAGCTAAGGTAGAATATTCAAAATTTCTAGGTGTATGCATTGATGAGGAGTCGAAATGGAAAAAACACACTGAGGATCTGCTGAAACGTTTGAGTTCAGCTACTTATGTTATTAGGGTCATTGCAAATTTTGGCAATATACATCTCAGTACGTTCTCGTTTCCCACGCCCGGGTTCCCGGGTTCGATTCCCGGCGGGGTTAGGGATTTTCTCTGCCTCGTGATGACTGGGTGTTGTGTGCTGTCCTTAGGTTAGTTAGGTTTCAGTAGATCTAAGTTCTAGGGGACTGATGACCATAGATGTTTAGTCCCGTAGTGCTCAGAGCCATTTGAACCATTTTTTAACATCTCATTAAATCAGCTTACCACGTCTATTTTCAATCTCTGCTTTCGTATGGCATCATATTCTGGGGGAACTCATCATTGAGTAAAAGAGTGTTCATTGCACAAAATCGTGTAATCAGAATAATTGCTGGAGATCATCCAAGATCATCCTGCAGACACTTATTTAAAGAGCTAGGTATCTTCACTGTAGCCTCACAATATATATATATATATATATATATATATATATATATATATTCACTTACGAAATTTGTTATTATCAATCCGAACGAATTCAAAAGTAATAGCAGTGTACATGGCTACAACACTAGGAGAAAGGATGATCTTCACTACTCAAGGTTAAATCTAACTTTGGCTCAGAAGGGGGTAAATTATGCTGCCACAAAAGCTTTGGTCACTTACCTAATAGCATCAAAAGTCTGACAGATAGCCATATAGCATTAAAAATGAAATTAAAAGAATTTCTTAATGGCAACTCCTCCTACTCATTAGACGAATTTTTGGATATAGTAAGTGGGTAATTTCCCCAACCCCCCAAAAAAAGAAATTGAAAATATTAAGTGTCATGTAATATTTTGTGTAATGTAATATCTTGTACAGACACCTTCTATTAACCTGACACGTTCCACGTCATTACGAAGTGTCGTATTCATGATCTATATGGAACAAGTACTAATCTAATCTAATCAACAGCAGTAGAAGCTAATCTTTAGCCTAGCGATGCATCATTGCTGAAAATTCTCCCTTTTGCTGCCTTCTGCAATTCTATATCTACTTGATGCCTATTTTCCAGATCTTCATGGTCTCTGTACGCAGTGTCATGTCTCTTGCAAGCTTCATCTAAAGGATTAATTCCTACAACTCAAAGGGCTAATCTTTCATCTAGTTTAGTAAAAGGCCCGCAAAATTTCATGCCTGGTAGGTGCAAGGCATTGGTAGATTATTCAAGATTTATTGACTAGGCCTTTACCATGCTTTTCTGACTCCCAGAACGCGTGACGGAGATGATTCAGAAAACTAATCAAGTACGAAATTCCCTTCGAATTTTTCACTATGACGTCGTTAAATTTACTGGAGAGCATTTTCGTCATATCTACATTTTCTTTATGGTAACTATTATTTCCTGCACTCTCTTCACCGCAAATCACCATCAGCCGGTCAATTAAATATCTGACGTCATTCATCCAAACATACTCTACAGGTTTTGCTCTATATCTTTTTACAAAACCCATTTCTCCTTAGCTGCTGCCTGGTGACTTTGACGTCGAATTGCTACGTACTCTTCTTAATGACTGCCATATTGGGTTAATGATGCTGTTGTACTTTTCGTAGCCGGCTTGGACCATTGTGGTGAAATACTGCCTTCGTTTCTTTCAACATAGTTGAATATGCTTCAAGGTCATCAGGCACGTATTCGAATGATACGTTCTTCCGAGTCAGCAGTTTCATCAATCCATCGCTGTCATTGAAAGCGTTATCTTTGTTAGAAACAGTGTCATTGTGAAACGCGTTACTTCCGAATCGCCTATGTATTGCTTTCCATGGTCAAATCTTAAGCCAAATACTGTATCACGGAGAACGGCAAGTATTTTGATACTTTCGGTCCGAGATATGTTGTCGAGTAGTCTGTAACAGCCTTCGTCTTCTCCCGTTCTTCTTCCTCAATTTGCTGAAGCATAGGATCAAGTCTCTTACGCGTCTCTGACGTGATCGGTTCATCACCGACAAATCTTCTTTCAAAAGATAATTCCTTAGGTGTAGGCGGTATATGAAACACATCGTCATAATTCCCTTCGTAAGGATGTAGCTGTTTATCAATCTCTCGATTTTTCGCTACAGCACCGAAAACTTCTTTCCCTAAAGCATCCAGTTTGTGGATAACTGGCTCTTCTTTCTTATACTTCTCGTATTCTGTTGTCGGTTTCATCTTCCACTCTTTGAACTGACTTTTCAGCTGTTGGAACTTCTTCCTGTTCTTCTTTGCTTCTTTAACAAGCGTTTGATTGTGCTTTGCAAACTTCTTTATTTAAGGAGAAAATTTAAAAGATGCGCGTTTACGTCTCACGTCTCACGTTTTACGTTTACGTCTCACGTCTCACTATTTTGCGGGTCTCGACTATAATGGTGGCCCAATCGTTGATATTCCTATATTCACACTATATCACTCCAGTATACGAAGCATGTTAACACTTGATGTAGAGAATTGGGTTGGCGCCATTAAATTGTATTGTAGTTGTTGCTGCTGCTACTGGCTGGTTCACTGCTGTATCTTGATGTTAATGTAGGCTCTATATGTATTCGTCTAGGGGTAAAAAGATGAGGTCCCGTGTTGTTGATGTGCTTGTTGATAAATAATGAACGACAGAATAAGTGAACTTCAATTATTTATTGGTATGGTAGCCATCTTAACTCCGCCGACCACCCAAAGACGTTGTCACAGTGCAGAGTAACACTTCTTTTACAACATCTTTGGACTGTTTTTCCACATGAGATAAAAACATACACACTTTACAAAAGTTCTGTCAAGACTGAGCTGACGAGGCTTCTAGCTGCTTGTATTTATAACCTCGTCAAAGAACGACTAAGAAGAGATGTGGTTTATAAGTCAGGCATCCATCTGCTATCGTAAGTTGTGCAAAAGAGTTATTAATTTACATCGAGTGACATAATTTAATAGGTCATTAAAATGACAGACAGATTTGTCAACCTGTCAGAACAATTCTTTGTTTCAAAAAGGCCGTTTTTCAAAGGTACATCTATTGACTTCTCTCATTTGCATACATAAGTAAATAACGTGAATTATTAAAAATTACAGTGGTTCTCGTTTAAAATAGATGTGTTTACATGAATAGTGAGTGAAAATAGTCCTAGTGAATCAATAGGTTTCACTGGATAATTTTTATTTAAGGAGATCCAAAATACGTAAGTTGACAAATATTATTCGTATTTCATATTAATTATTTCAGTTGAATATAGTGCTTTTACATAATGACATCTGCTGTATCAGTGTTCAAGTGATGTTACTTTTGTGTGAGTCAGTTATTAATTATATTTTAATGGGTTGACTGTTTATGTAGGCATGTTATGCAATCATTGCTAACATACACAATTACTTTTCTACTATCATAATTGCTAGTTAAACTTGTTGAATTAGGAGGGTATCGCATACTTGGTTATAATAAAGCCTTTAATAGGTGCCGTTACACGCCCATCACAAAAATGCAGGCACACACGTGGACGACACATTAATGTTATTGCAACGTGTCCCTATTTCCGTCGAAACGACGTGTGGATGGTGCAATGCGTTTGCAATTTAGTATGACGCGTGTGTCACTCTTTCCGTCGTTTCGACGGATGGATAGCACTCACTACGTTTCATGTTTACTGTAATTTTTACTGCTGATAAATTCAGCATTCTGTTATACGAGGATCATTTAGTAATTAAAGAGAGAAATTGGTCTGGGGCAAAAACTGTTAGTAGGGCAAATTTGGTACTTTTTTGGCTTTAAGTTGGCACAACTGGGATGAACCCTGATGAGCTCATGTATGAACATTGTTTTGTTTACAGCCTCAAAAATGCATTTCAAGACGGCAAGTCCGCTTGAAACGTCCACATTAGCTGAACAACATTCTGTTATTCGTTTTTTACTTGCTGAAGGCGAGAAACCGGTGAATATATACTGTAGAATGTCTAAGGGGTATTTTGAAGGTTGTATGAAGCGTGCAAATTTTTACAAATGAGTAGAGCAGTTCAGAAATGGTCGCGACTCTGACGAACACCGTTCTGGCCGACCAGTTGCAGTTTCAACTCCCTCACTTGAAAGTCGAATTGATGACATTATTCGTGCCGACAGCCGTGTGACTGTGGAAATGATAATTGATGAGGTTCAAGTTAGTACTGGTACAGTTCATAACATTATCTGTAACAAGCTGAAGTACTGCAAAACATGTGCAAGATGGGTCCCAAAGGAAACAAGGTTGAGAGTGTGCACAGAACTAAAGGAACGTTATGAAAGAGAAGGTGAGCACTTCCTCGACAAACTTTTTATTGTGATGAAACTTGGGTTCGCTAGTGTGAGCCAGAATCAAAAAGACGAAGCATGGAGTGGAAGCACACCAAGCATCAGCAGGAAAAGTAATGCTGACGGTGGTTTGGGATGCTGAAGGTCCAGCTTTTTGTGATTATCTCGATTTGCTTTCAAACAAGGTGGAGAGACGTCGTGGATCTCAGAGGAGAGGTGTGATTCTCCAACAAGACAACGCACGTCCTCATATTGCTCAACTAACCCGTGAAAAAATCGACAAAATGGGCTGGGAAGTACTGCCTCATCTCGTCCTGAGTTAGCAGCTAGTGATTGCCATTTGTCTGATGCGCTGAAGGAGGCATTACGTGGGATGAGGTTCCAGGACAACAATGACCTGAAAATGTTTTTGGGAAATTGGTTCAAACATCAAGATAAAGAGTTCTTTGCAGGCGGAATAAAAAAGCTTGAAGCCCGTTGGAACAAGTGCATTAATGTTCAAGGGGATTATGATGAAAAGCAGAAAAAAAGTATTGTTTTGTAAATATAAACGCTTTTATCTCCAGACCAATTTGTCTCTTTCTTTATTGAATGGCCCTCGTATCTGTCTGGTAAAAGAATCTTACACTCGCCATCGAGCTCTAGAGATGTTAGAGATGTTTTATGTCCGTATCTTGTATTTACGCTGCTGGCGTTTATACTTTTGTATGAACGTCCTTCTTCTAACTCGCTCAGCCTTTTATGACACACTGGCGCGTTCACGTTATTGAGGTTCGTCTTCAACTGATTTCGTTCCATTTTTGCTATATATATATATACAGGGTGTTACAAAAAGGTACGGCCAAACTTTCAGGAAACATTCCTCACACACAAAGAAAGAAACTATGTTATGTGGACATGTGTCCGTAAACGCTTACTTTCCATGTTAGAGCTCATTTTATTACTTCTCTTCAAATCACATTAATCATGGAATGGAAACACACACCAACAGAACGTACCAGCGTGACTTCAAACACTTTGTTACAGGAAATGTTCAAAATGTCCTCCGTTAGCGAGGATACGTGCATCCACCGTCCGTCGCACGGAATCCCTGATGCGCTGATGCGGCCCTGGAGAATGGCGTATTGTATCACAGCCGTACACAATACGAGCACGAAGAGTCTCTACATTTGGTACCGGGGTTGCGTAGACGAGAGCTTTCAAATGCCCCCATAAATGAAAGTCGAGAGGGTTGAGGTCAGGAGAGCGTGGAGGCCACGGAATTGGTCCGCCTCTACCAATCCGTCGGTCGCCGAATCTGTTGCTGAGAAGCGTACGAACATTTCGACTGAAATGTGCAGGAGCTCCATCATGCATGAACCACATGTTTTGTCGTACTTGTAAAGGCACATGTTCTAGCAGCACAGTATGAAATCATGGCGGTGAATCGAGGAAGTACAGTACATACTGACGAAACTAAAATGAACTCTAACATGGAAATTAAGCGTTTCCGGACACATGTCCACATAACATCTTTTCATTATTTGTGTGTGAGGAATGTTTCCTGAAAGTTTGGCCGTACCTTTTTGGAACACCCTCTATATGGATTTATCGGTTCTAGTTACACGAAAGTATTCTTTAAAAGTCTTCGTTATTCTCTTGAATGAAAAAGTTGGTTTTGGGCAATTTATACCAAATTATGACAGTTCAGATTTACCTGCTCTCACTAAAATGTTCGAGAATTCATTGTGTTCGTAGAATACGCCGTGCCTGAAGAAGCACAACGTGCCATTTATGTATCTAAATATAGTCTAAGGCCGACGGTATGCCAGGAAAACATTTACTGATAACGCTATAGACCTTTACTCTAAAGCTGCATTCGTCTATTTCTGCACAGTAGACATCGTCAAAAAAAAAATAAAAAATGAAAAATAAAAACTTTCTGTCTGAATAAGTGTCTAACGCTGCGTAGACGACAGAGTTTTGCCGCAGGCCTATAACAGACACTTTTTTAGGGTAGCCAGCTTCTAGCGCTAAACTCGTAACTTGAATCACGAGTGTCATGCTATTAACAATCAACACGACTTGACCTGAAGGCCTCTGATAAACAGCTGATATAATTTTGAAATTCTGCAGTAGAAATCTTAACCAGACTATGAGTAGCAGAGGTTTAGTAGCAGCCTGCTCGTCATTATTAATAAGAGCGTTCATCCAAATCCTTCTTCCGTGGAAAATGTACAAGAATTCGTCCACAATAACACAACTTGAGAAGGGAGTGAGACAGGGTTGTAGACTCTCCCCGATGTTATTCAATCTGTATATTGAGCAAGCAGTAAAGGAAACAAAAGAAAAATGTGGAGTAGGTATTAAAATCGAGGGAGAAGAAATAAAAACTTTGTAATTCTGTAAGAGACGGCAAAGGACTTGGAAGAGCAGTTGAACGGAATGGACAGTGTCTTGAAACAAGGGTATAAGATGAACATCAACAAAAGCAAAACGAGGATAATGGAAAGTAGTCTAATTAAGTCAGGTGATGCTGAGGGAATTAGATTAGGAAATGAGACACTTATAGTAGTAAAGGAGTTTTGCTATTTTGGGAGCAAAATAACTGATGATGGTCGAAGTAGAGAGGATATAAAATATAGACTGGCAATGGCAAAGAAAGCGTTTCTGAAGAATAGAAATTTGTTGACATCGAATATAGATTTAAGTGTCAGGAAGTCGTTTCTGAAAGTATTTGTATGGAGTGTAGCCATGTATGGAAGTGAAACATGGACGATAAATAGTTTGGACAAGAAGAGAATAGAAGCTTTCGAAATGTGGTGCTACAGAAGAATGTTGAAGATTAGGTGGATAGATCACCTAACTAATGAGGAGGTATTCAATAGGATTGGGGAGAAGAGAAGTTTGTGGCACAACTTGACTAGAAGAAGGGATCGGTTGGTAGGACATGTTCTGAGGCATCAAGGGACCACCAATTTAGTATTGGAGGGCAGCGTGGAGGGTAAAAATCTTAGAGGGAGACCAAGAGATGGATACACTAAACAGATTCAGAATGATGTAGGCTGCAGTAGGTACTGGGAGATGAAGGAGCTTGCACAGGATAGAGTAGCATGGAGAGCTGCATCAAACCAGTCTCAGGACTGAAGACCACAACAACAACAACACAACTTCCAAACTGCTTGATTTTGGTTCTTTTTCAGGCGCTGCTGGCGTCGGCGGCTGTGTAGGCTCACAATCAGCAAGAGCAGCAAGTTTCGCGTATAAACTTTGAATGCCGCGTATATCGTCTTCAGATAGCTGCATGATGGTGTTGTTGTAGAGCGCGTACATCATTGACTCAGCGACGTCGGAATAGGCAAAACCTAGCGTGTGGCCAGTTTTGTGAACCAAGACAACGAGCAAGTTTGTTTGTCAAGAAGGCGTATTACTGTTTATTTCCATGTGCTAGTATTCATCCTGACCACCATGACTTTCAATAGGGTCGTTGTACAAATTAGGGTAATCTGCAAGAGCCAGTATGCAACCTCTCCCGTCAAAACTTCGTTGGCAGAATTGCAGTACTGAATTTTGCCTTCCGTAAGCTCCTCTCTTGTTCGAAATGACAGTATCAGGATTTCGGTTGCTGTTCTCAAAAGTAAGCTCTGTGTGGTGCTGCCAAATTTTAAAAGCTGCGTCAGCTGCCTGCAACATTTTTCTTGTGGCAAGACAGTAATGCCATTTTACTTTCTTCATGTTCAATTTGTAGATGTGTTTAGTAAAGCTCAAAACGTTATTTTCCGCGCCACATCTCGGTTTCTTCTTTAATTGCGAAGTTTCGTCCGTCAGCTCGCTATTACCTACTAGACTATATTTGTGTCGAAATAACGTAAGTGCTTCTTTGAACGCTTCTTCACTCAATTTAGAAAGCTGGTCTTCTTGGGCAGCCAAATAACCAAATTTGTGCAAGTACTTTATTGCTGCTTCATCTAGAGCAGATATTAATAAGAGTAAAAATATCGAAACTACAATTATTTTGTTCATGGAAAAATTTTTATTGTTATTTTTTATTCACGTCATTTTTCATGGATGTCTGCATCCAAATATATAGAGTATGTGTTCAAAAGCATCTGGACACCCGGCTGAAAATGACTTGCAAGTTCGTGACATCGGTAATGTTGGAATCCAATATGGTGTTAGCCTTGATGACAGCTTCCAATCCCGCAGGCTACGTTCAGTCAGGTGCTGGAAGGTTTCTTGGGGAATGGCGGTCCATTCTTCACAGAATGCTGCACTGAGGAGAGGTATCGATGTCGGTCGGTGAGGCCTGGCACGAAGTCGGCGTTCCAAAACATCCCAAAGGTGTTCTGTAGGATTCAGGTCAGGACTCTGTGCAGGCCAGTCCATTACAGGGACGTTATTGTCGTGTAACCACTCCGCCACAGGCCGTGCATTACAGACAGGTGCTCGATCGCATTGAAAGGTGCAATCGCCATCCCCGAATTGCTCTTCAACAGTGGGAAGCAAGACAATACTTAAAACATCAATGTAGGCCTGTGCTGTGATAGTGCCATGCAAAACAACAAGGGGTGCAAGCCCCTCCATGGAAAACACGACCACACCATAACACCACCGCCTCCGAATTTTACTGTTGGCGCTACACACGCTGCCAGATGACGTTCACATCCTGCAATCGGACCGCCACATTGAGTATCGTGATTCGTCTCTCCAGATAACGTTTTTCCACAATTCAGTCGTCCAATGTTTATGCTCCTAGTCTGGAGCCGCGCGACCGCTACGGTCGCAGGTTCGAATTCTGCCTCGAGCATGGATGTGTGTGATGTCCTTAGGTTAGTTAGGTTTAAGTAGTTCTAAGTTCTAGGGGACTGATGGCCATAGGGTTAAGTCCCATAGTGCTCAGAGCCATTTGAACCATTTTAGGCTCCTTACACCACGCGAGGCATTGTTTGGCATTTACCAGCATGATGTGTGGCTTATGATTTCAACTGGCGGCGGTCTCTGTCAGTCAACAGACGAGGTCGGCCTGTATGGTTTTGGGCCATCCGGATCGTATAATAAAATAGAATCAGTTATAGATATCAGCAACATGCAACTTACATTCAACAACAAGGAAGTGCAAACTATCCAGGACAATGAGAACAGTCCATGGTTCAAGGCCAAAGATGTGTCTGAAATTTTTTAGTGTAAAAATACTGGCGATGCAAATACGTCAACACGTAGAAGTTGATGGGAAAGTGAGATGTGAAAGAATTTTTAACCCCCGAGATTTATGGGGGTTAAGGGGCAACGGAAAATCATCAATATTTATCAACGAAGCACGACTGTATTCACTGATCTTCTCATCCAAGAAAGAAGAGGCTAAGCAGTTTAAAAAGTGGCTCACATGATGTCTTACCATCAATCAGAAAATATGGTGAGTACAAGACGTATCAAAGCCAAATTACTCACTTGGAAAATATGAACAGAATTCGCGAAGAGCACATTCAAAATTTAAATGGAATAGTTGATAGAGCTGTAAGAAACTTTACTTGAATTATTACCTCATGTTGTTGCTAGAACAGTGAATGAAAATTTGAGACTGAAATGATTTGACGATGATTGCGACTACACTTACTATGACATCCTAGTGGAGAGAAGAAATTTGCAACAACATTTGCACGGCGTAATGGACAGACATCCAAACAGAGAAGAAATTCTGAGGCTCGAGTACAATCCAAATTCGATAAATTTGTACCAAAAATGAAGGAAAACTTGAGTATCGACTACCACATGAACTACACTACTGGCCATTAAAATTGCTACACCAAGAAGAAATGCAGATGATAAACGGGTATTCATTGGACAAATATATTATACTAGAACTGACATGTGATTACATTTTCACCCAATATGGGTGCATACATCCTGAGAAATCAGTACCCAAAACCTCTGGCCGTAATAACGGCCTTGATACGCGTGGGGATTGAGTCAAACTGAGCTCGGATGGCGTGTACAGGTACAGCTGCCCATGCAGCTTCGACACGATACCATAGTTCATCGAGAGTAGTGACAGGCGTATTGTGACGAGCCAGTTGCTCGGCCACCACTGACCAGACGTTTTCAATTGGTGAGACATCTGGAGAATGTACTGGCCAGGCAGCAGTCGAACATTTTCTGTATCCAGATAGGCCCGTACAGGAGCTGCATTATCCTGCTGAAATGTAGGGTTTCGCAGGGATCGAATGAAGGGTAGAGCCACGGGTCGTAACACATCTGAAATGTAACGTCCACTGTTCAAAGTGCCTTCAGTGGAAACAAGAGGTGACCGAGACGTGTAACCAATGGCACCTCATACCATCACGCCGGGTGATACGCCAGTATGGCGATAACGAATACACGCTTCCAATGTGCATTCACCGCGATGTCGCAAAACACGGATGCGACCATCGTGATGCTGTAAACAAAACCTGGACTCATCCGAAAAAATGACGTTTTGCCATTCGTGCACCCGGATTCGTCGTTGAGTTTACCATCGCAGGCACTCCTGTCTGTGATGCAGCGTCAAGGGTAACAGCTGGTAGTCCATGCTGCTGCAAACGTCGTCGAACTGTTCGTGCAGATTGTTGTCTCGCAAACATCCCCATCTGTTGACTCAGGGATCGAGGCGTGGTTGCACGATCCGTTACAGCCATGCGGATAACATGGCTGTCATCTCGACTGCTAGTGATACGAGGCCGTTGGGATCCAGCACGGCGTTCCGTATTACCCTCCTGAACCGACCGATGCCATATTCTGCTACCAGACATTGGATCTCGACCAACGGGAGCAGCAATGTTGCGATACGATAAACTGCAATCGCGATAGGCTACCATCCGACCTTTATCAGTCGGAAAGGTGATGTTATGCATTTCTCCTGCTTACAGAAGGCATCACAACAACGTTTCACCAGGCAACGCCGGTCAACTGCTGTTTATGTATGAGAAATCGGTTGGAAACTTTCCTCATGTCAGCACGTTGTAGGTGTCGCCACCGGCGCCAACCTTGTGTGAATGCTCGGAAAAGCTAATCATTTGCGTATCACACCATCTTCTTCCTGTCGGTTAAATTTGGCGTCTGTAGAACGTCATCTTCATGGTGTAGCAATTTTAGTGGCCAGTAGCGTATTTCAATATGAAGGATGACTAGACGCAAGACGAACTGATTAATGATATCAAATATCTCCATGAGGCTACGTTGTCGGCATAATTTTAATGGATCGAAATCCATTAAAATTGTGGTTGCAGGTCATTCTTTTTGCGTACAAGTGTTCACACAGTCATAGTTTGCATTGTACCATCCACCTGTCGTTTCGACGGAAAGAGCGAGGCCGGCCGGAGTGGTCGTGCGGTTCTAGGCGCTGCAGTCTGAAACCGCGCGATCGCGACGGTCGCAGGTTCGAATCCTGCCTCGGGCGTGGATGTGTGTGATGTCCTTAGGTTAGTTAGGTTTAAGTAGTTCTAAGTTCTAGGGGACTGATGACCTCAGATGTTAAGTCCCATAGTGCTCAGAGCTTTTGAACCATTTTGAAAGAGGGACTCGCGTTGCAATAACATTGATGTGTTGTCCACGTGTGTGCCTGCATTTTTGTGCTTATTTATTGCAAGAGCATTTAGTGTATCGTCAATCTACAATAGCTAAAGCTATGAATCACGCGCCAGCCTAGCGATAACAGAGAAGATAGCGGTGAGGGGCAATGGCCTTGGCGGTTACGCCGCCGCTGCTATCGCGGAAGTTTGTCACCCGTGCCCACACGCGCGTATAACTCAGAAACGTTGCGGTGTCTCGAAAAACTGTACAGTCTAAATTTCAAAATATAATTTCTGCTCAGAGTTAAAGGCTTATACAAAATGAAAAAGGACGATCTTGTCGATGCTATAGAGAAGACTTATCCACAGCATCGACAAGCGACTTATTTAAACTAATTTTCTAACAAAACTGTACGTGAGTTGAAGCGGATTGCAAAGGAAAATAGAGGGTTTCCAAATTCACACAGAAATGGTTTGGTGGCTCTCATAGATGCAGAGACAATTTTTAAAGAAAATCAGCAACATTCAATTTACAACAGAATTGTTAGATGGCAAATACATAATCACGAGTGAGGAAAAAGAATGGTAACAAAAAATGGTGAGAAAAAAATAGGTCAGCTTCTTCCATTTAAACCCGATGTATTTAGTACGCTGAAGAAAAAAAAAAAAGAAGCTACGTAATGAAGAGCCACGTGAACAAAAACTAGGCCAAATTTTTCCCTTTAAGCAAAAAGTGTTCACTTTACTGAAAGAAGAGAAATTACCATTCGAAATTAAGCCATGTGAACGAATGATATTGCGTAAAAAATATAACATTTCAGAGACATCTTACAGTATTAAGATTAAGAACTTGAAAGGCGATCCATCCGAGCAGATGAAAGCAGTCAGACAAGCCTTACACGCTACAATAAAACGAGTAAGAAAATTAACTGAGATCAAGAAAAGTGATGAAATGAGGATCGTGCCTGAAAATGAGTCTTTTAATCTCGCAATATCATCGAACCGTAACGTAAATGTCAGTGCTTCACGGCTACTTGCACAGACTGAAAGAATTGTCACATCTAACGAAAATGCAGCATGCAGCTTTACTGTATGGATAAATGATGATGGCGTCCTCTTGGGTAAAATATTCCGCAAGTAAAATAGTCCCTCATTCGGATCTCCGGGCGGGGACTACTCAAGAGGACGTCATTATCAGGAGAAAGAAAACTGGCGTTCTACGGATCGGAGCGTGGAATGTCAGATCCCTTCATCGGGCAGGTAGATTAGAAAATTTAAAAAGGGAAATGGATAGGTTAAAGTTAGATATAGTAGGAATTAGTGAAGTTCGATGGCAGGAGGAACAAGACTTTTGGTCAGGTGAATACAGGGTTATAAATACAAAATCAAATAGGGGTAATGCAGGAGTAGGTTTAATAATGAATAGAAAAATAGGAGTTGGGGTAAGCTACTACAAACAACATAGTGAACGCATTATTGGGGCCAAGACAGACACGAACTCCACGCCTACAACAATTGTGCAAGTTTATATGCCAACTAGCTCTGCAGATGACGAAGAAATTGATGAAATGTATGATGAGATAAAAGAAATTATTCAGATAGTGAAGAGAGACGACAATTTAATAGTCATGGGTGATTGGAATTCGAGAGTAGGAAAAGGGAGAGAAGGAAACATAGTGGGTGAATATGGATTGGGGCTAAGAAACGAAAGAGGAAGCCGCCTGGTAGAATTTTGCATAGGGCATAACTTAATCATAGCTAACACTTGGTTCAAGAATCATGAAAGAAGGTTGTATACATGGAAGAACCCTGGAGATACTAGAAGATATCAGATAGATTATATAATGGTAAGACAGAGATTTAGCAACCAGGTTTTAAATTGTAGGACATTTCCAGGGGCAGATGTGGACTCTGACCACAATCTATTGGTTATGAACTGTAGATTAAAACTGAAGAAACTGCAAAAAGATGGGAATTTGAGGACATGGGACCTGGATAAACTGAAAGAACCAGAAGTTGTAGAGGGTTTCAGGAAATGCATAAAGAACAATTGACAAGAATGGGGGAAAGAAATACAGTAGAAGAAGAATGGATAGCTTTGAGGGATGAAGTGGTGAAGGCAGCAGAGGATCAAGTAGGTAAAAAGACAAGGGCTAGTAGAAATCCTTGGGCGACAGAAGAAATACTGAATTTAATTGATAAAAGGAGAAAATATAAAAATGCAGTAAATGAAGCAGGCAAAAAGGAATACAAACGTCTTAAAAATGAGATCGACAGGAAGTGCAAAATGGCTAAGCACGGTTGGCTTGAGGACAAATGTAAGGACGCAGAGGCTTACCTCACTAGGGGTAAGATAGATACTGCCTACAGGAAAATTAAAGACACATTTGGAGAAAAGAGAACCACTTGTATGAATATCAAGGGCTCAGATGGAAACCCAGTTATAAGCAAAGAAGGGAAAGCAGAAAGGTGGAAGGAGTATATAGAGGGACTATACAAGGGCGATGTTCTTGAGGACAATATTATGGAAATGGAAGAGGATGTAGATGAAGATGAAATGGGAGATATGATACTGCGTGAAGAATTTGATAGAGCACTGAAAGACCTAAGTCGAAACAAGGCCCCGGGAGTAGACAACATTCCATTACAACTACTGACAGCCTTGGGAGAGCCAGTCCTGACAAAACTCTACCATCTGGTGAGCAAGATGTATGAGACAGGCGAAATACCCTCAGACTTCAAGAAGAATATAATAATTCTAATCCCAAAGAAAGCAGGCGTTGATAGATGTGAAAATTACCGAACTGTCAGTTTAATAAGTCACGGCTGCAAAATACTAACGCGAATTCTATACAGAAGAATGGAAAAACTGGTAGAAGCCGACCTCGGGGAAGATCAGTTTGGATTCCGTAGAAATATGGGAACACGTGAGGCAATGCTGACCCTACGACTTATCTTAGAAGCTAGATTAAGAAAAGGCAAACCTACATTTCTAGTATTTGTAGACTTGCAGAAAGCTTATGACAATGTTGACTGGAATAATTTCTTTCAAATTCTGAAGGTGGAAGGGGTAAAATATAGGGAGCGAAAGGCTATTTACAATTTGTACAGAAAGCAGATGGCAGTTATAAGAGTCGAGGGACATGAAAGGGAAGCAGTGGTTGGGAAGGGAGTGAGACAGGGTTGTAGCCTCTCCCCGATGTTATTCAATCTGTATATTGAGCAAGCAGTAAAGGAAACAAAAGAAAAATTCGGAGTAGGTATTAAAATCCATGGAGAAGAAATAAAAACCTTGAGGTTCGCCGATGACATTGTAATTCTGTCAGAGACAGCAAAGGACTTGGAAGAGCTGTTGAACGGAATGGACAGTGTCTTGAAGGGAGCATATAAGATGAACATCAACAAAAGCAAAACAAGGATAATGGACTGTAGTCGAATTAAGTCAGGTGATGCTGAGGAAATCGGATTAGGAAATGAGACACTAAAAGTAGTAAAGGAGTTTTGCTATTTGGGGAGCAATATAACTGATGATGGTCGAAGTAGAGAGGATATAAAATGTAGACTGGTAATGGCAAGGAAAGAGTTTCTGAAGAAGAGAAATTTGTTGACATCGAATATAGATTTAAGTGTCAGGAAGTCGTTTCTGAAAGTATTTGTATGGAGTGTAGCCATGTATGGAAGTGAAACATGGACGATAAATAGTTTGGACAAGAAGGGAATAGAGGCCTTTGAAATGTGGTGCTAGAGAAGAATGCTGAAGATTAGATGGGTAGATCACGTAACTAATGAGGAAGTATTGAATAGGATTGGGGAGAAGAGGAGTTTGTGGCACAACTTGACTAGAAGAAGGGATCGGTTGGTAGGACATGTTCTGAGGCATCAAGGGATCACCAATTTAGTATTGGAGGGCAGCGTGGAGGATAAAAATCGTAGAGGGAGACCAAGAGATGAATACACCAAGCAGATTCAGAAGGATGTAGGCTGCAGTACATATTGGGAGATGAAGAAGCTTGCACAGGATAGAGTAGCATGGAGAGCTGCACCAAACCAGTCTCAGGACTGAAGACCACAACAACAACAACAACAACAACGAAAATGTAGACGTAAGTTATACCACATTTCATTTTGAAGTCTATAAAACCCGAGGGCTCTTCAATAAAGAATGATTTTGTTTTGACGACACGCCTTACTGATCCTCATAATTTTGATGGTCCTTCTCAAGGTAGTCTCCCATGAGTGCGATGCAATTGTCCCACCGTTCCTGCCAGTCTTCAAATATATGCTGGAAACCATTTTTTGAGAGGTCCTTCAAAATCGCCTCCGCAGTCTTCACCGTTGCTTCTGATGATTGATAATGCCTCCCACGAAGGCGTTTCTTCGTGTTCAAGTCACATGGGGCTAATTCCGGACTGTAGGGAGGGTGAGGGATGCGCTTCGCGTTGATCTCTGCAAGATATTCAGCAACAACATTGGCAATATGCGGCCGCGCATTACCGTGGGGCAGCATCCATCCTGCTTCACGGAAATGTGGTCATTTGCGCCTGGTATTGAAGTGCAATGTTTTCAGTACATCCCTGTAGTATTGTCCAGTTACTGATGTATGTGCAGGTACAACATGCTCATAAACCACTCCATGAATATCAAAGAATGAGATGACCACAACCTTCCCCGCAGAAGCAAACACCTTTGCTTTTTGGGGAGTTGGTGATGCAGGAGATTTCCACACTGAGCTTTGCTGTTTGCTCCCAGGATCAGAATGATGTAGTCAAGTTTAATCAGCAGTGATTTGAAAGAAACTCCGGATCTTCCTGTAACGTCAACTTTAACTGCACGCAGACCTGCACAGGAATGTCCTTTCGTTCGGAAATCAACAGTCCTGGAAACCACCGCGCACAAACACGGGTCGTGTGTAATTTTTCTGTCACCAACGTGTGGGTGGCACCCAATGAAATGTTCAGTATTTCAGAAAGTGATCTTAAGATAATTCCTCGATCCTCTCTCACAGCAGCAGTGCTGATGTTTTCTTCCGTAAGAGCAGTAACTGGAGCACCGGGTCCACCTTTCTTTGAAACTGATTGTCTCCCCTCTTTAAACATTTTAAACTAAGTTCGAGCTGTGCTGTAGGGAAGAACAGACTCTCCATAGGCCTCCTGTAACATTGTATTGGACTCAGCTGAAGATTTGTCGAGGCGAAAGAAGACTTTCAAAACCGCACATTGTTCCTCGCGTGTTACCTCCATTGCAGCGGTAGGAGATACTGAACACGTCTGACCTTGCCTACCTCTCACAGGCGGGAACCAGGAGTCCCAACAATGAAACTATTAAGGCATGTTTGTTGCACATTCAGCTAACAGAATATCATAGGATTAAATTTTAGCGCGAGAAATTATGACCATAAAAAATTATGATCATTCTTTATTGAACAGCCCTCGTACCTCGAGGAAAAGGCACGAAATGCATGAAAATAGTTAGTATTGCTAATTAATTAGCAAGAGTAGCATAAACATCAATAAATACTGATAATTTACGCGGGTCTCGAGCAATAATAACAGCACTCACCTATGAAACTAGCTATATATTAAATCGTAAATTATCAGACAACGATATCACCTACATTAGGAAAAACCGTAATCTGCAGGAATAATTTTCAAGTGGATTATGTATAAAACTGAGGATTTGATGGTAGTTCATATCATTGTAAAAAATGTGATGTTGCCTTTGATCACAAAAATAAACACACATGCAAAAAAGAGATACAAAATGTGTGCAATTTATGTTTAGGTCGCAGACATGAAGATATGAAAGATAAACAAACAAGGGTTTATTGCAAAAACTGTAACAGATTTTGTTTTAATAAGGAATGCATGGATAACCACTGTGAATCAGTTTACAAGCGCAAAAAGTGGAGTAAGATATGTAGAAGAATCAGCGCAAAAATCGATCACCTCTGTGGATTCTCTGATTGCCGTAATTGTGGTGAAGAATGTGTGAAGACAAGTGAATACGAATGGTACATACAAAGAAGAGAAAGTCTCGGCGCTTACTGCGAGGATTATTGTGCTTGTGACGGTAGAGGTACTAAACGATTTAAAAAATGCACTTACACACAAAAGTACTACTTTTTCGATTTCACCACAACAAGATACAGGAGTACACACGCCAAACTTTACAGCTGAGCATGACTTCAAAGGAAACCGTTACGAATTTAGAAGTAAGGTTGATTTCTGTAAATGGTTGATATCACACAATAACAGAGGCTATACACGTATAGCACACAATGCAAAGGCTTACGACGTGTACTTCATTTTACGGTATTGTGTCAATAATGGCGTTAAGATCAAAACCATTTACCAAGGAACAAAGATTATAGAGTTAAAAATATCCACCATAAACCTTGGAATAATAGACAGCATAAACTTTATCCAAGGAGGTCTTGCAACGTTTCCAAAAACATTTGGTTTTTAAAGAGTTGAAAAAAGGTTGTTTTCCCCCCTTCTTTAACACACGCATAAATCAGAATTACGTAGGACAACTTCCGGCAACCAAGTACTGCGTTGTTCATACTATGAAACCTGAAGCTAGAAAAGAGCTCTTAGAATGACACGCTCAGACGGTGAACAAAAATTACGTGTTTGACTTCGAGAAAGAACTTTCCGAGTACTGCCATTCTGATGTTCATATATTGCGCCGTCTGGAATTTAAGAGAAATTTCCAGTATATAACAATCGCAAGTGTGAGTGTTATTAACCCGACACTATAAATAATGTGAATAATGAGATCGACAGGAAGTGCAAAATGGCTAAGCAGGCATGGCTGGAGGACAAATAAAGAGACCTTTGGAGAAAAGAGAACCACTTGTATGAATATCAAGGGCTCAGATGGAACCCCAGTTATAAGCAAAGAAGGGAAAGCAGAAAGGTGGAAGGAGTATATAGAGGGACTATACAAGGGCGATGTTCTTGAGGACAATATTATGGAAATGGAAGAGGATGTAGATGAAGATGAAGATGAAATGGGAGATATGATGCTGCGTGAAGAATTTGATAGAGCACTGAAAGACCTAAGTCGAAACAAGGCCCCGGGAGTAGACAACATTCCATTAGAACTACTGACAGCCTTGGGAGAGCCAGTCCTGACAAAACTCTACCATCTGGTGAGCAAGATGTATGAGACAAGCGAAATTCCCTCAGACTTCAAAAGAATATAATAATTCCAATCCCAAAGAAAGCAGGTGTTGACAGATGTGAAAATTACCGAACTATCAGTTTAATAAGTCACAGCTGCAAAATACTAACGCGAATTCTTTACAGACGAATGGAAAAACTGGTAGAAGCCGACTTCGGGGAAGATCAGGTTGGATTCCGTAGAAATAAACACGTGAGGCAATACTGACCCTACGACATATCTTAGATAACAGATTAAGGAAAGGCAAACCTACGTTTCTAGCATTTGTAGACTTAGAGAAAGCGTTTGACAATGTTGACTGGAATAATTTCTTTCAAATTCTGAAGGTGGCAGGGGTAAAATACAGGGAGCGAAAGGCTATTTACAATTTGTACAGAAACCAGATGGCAGTTATAAGAGTCGAGGGGCAAGAAAGGGAAGCAGTGGTTGGGAAGGGAGTGAGACGGGGTTGTAGCCTCTCCCCGATGTTATTCAATCCGTATATTGAGCAAGCAGTGAAGGAAACAAAAGAAAAATTCGGAGTAGATATTAAAATCCATGGAGAAGAAATAAAAACTTTGAGGTTCGCCGATGACATTGTAATTCTGTCAGAGACAGCAAAGGACTTGGAAGAGCAGTTGAACGGAATGGACAGTGTCTTGAAAGGAGGATATAAGATGAACATCAACAAAAGCAAAACGAGAATAATGGAATGTAGTCGAATTAACTCGGGTGATGCTGAGGGAATTAGATTAGGAAATGAGACGCTTAAAGTAGTAAATGAATTTTGCTATTTGGGGAGCAAAATAACTGATGATGGTCGAAGTAGAGAGGTATAAAATGTAGACTGGCAATGGCAAGGAAAGCGTTTCTGAAGAAGAGAAATTTGTTAACATCGAATATAGATTTAAGTGTCAGGAAGTCGTTTCTGAAAGTATTTGTATGGAGTGTATGGAAGTGAAACATGGACGATAAATAGTTTGGACAAGAAGAGAATAGAGGCCTTTGAAATGTGGTGCTATAGAAGAATGCTGAAGATTAGATGGGTAGATTACGTAACTAATGAGGAAGTATTGGATAGGATTGGGGAGAAGTTAAGTTTGTGGCACAACTTGACTAGAAGAAGGGATCGGTTGGTAGGACATGTTCAGAGGCATCAAGGGATCACCAATTTAGTATTGGAGGGCAGCGTGGAGGGTAAAAATCGTAGAGGGAGACCAAGAGATGAATACAGAAGGATGTAGATTGCAGTAGGTACTGGGAGATGAATGAGCTTGCACAGGATAGAGTAGCATGGAGAGCTGCATCAAACCAGTCTCAGGACTGGAGACCACAACAGCAACAGTGGTTTAAATGGCTCTGAGCACTATGGGGCTCAACGGCTGAGGTCATTAGTCCCCTAGAACTTAGAACTAGTTAAACCTAACTAACCTATGGACATCACAAACATCCATTCCCGAGGCAGGATTCGAACCTGCGACCGTAGCGGTCTTGCGGTTCCAGACTGCAGCGCCTTTAACCGCACGGCCACTTCGGCCGGCAACAACAACAACAACAACAACAACAATGATTCAATGGACGAGCTCTATTTAAATGCAACATATCGCACTCAAGATTAAGGGATTGCTGGTTATAGCGTTCTGATGTGGAGTTGTGGGTAGTATGGCAATTTACAAGTCAAATTTTCTTTAACCTAACGCTATTGCTCTAGTCAAAGATCAAAAGAAGGAAATGTTCGGCAAAGAACCGATTGCATGGATAAATACTTTCCCTAATGTACAGCATGCTCTACATGGCGGGGAAGTTACAATATGCGGCGCAGAAGTTGATGGTCAAGACGCAAACACGAAAACAATGTATCAGCTTCACGGCTGCTTTTGGCACGGTTGTCTCACACTATAAATAATGTGAATAATGCTTCAATGGGCGAGCTCTATTTAAAGGCAACATATCGCACACAAGATTTAAGGAATGCTGGTTATAACGTTGTGGAGATGTGGAGCTGTGAGTGGAAAAATTCTAAGACTTACAAAGACAACGAAAATAAAACAACAAAAGTTGTAGAACTACTGGATCCTAGAGACGCCTTTCTCGGCGGAAGAACAGACACTGCTGAATTGAAGGTTTCAGGCAAGAAGCAGCGATACATGGACATCCGCAGTCTTTGTCCTACAGCGATGTTTTACGACAGTTATCCTGCAGGTCATCCTGCACACATAATGAAACCAGAAAAATGCGACGAGGAATGGTTTGGTTTTGGTAGATGCAAAGTGGTTGTGCCGCGTGGCTTGTATCGTCCTGTGCAACCAGTTAAGCAGGAAAAGCTTTTGTCCGCTCTGCGCGCAAAATGTGTAGTAGATCAAAACTCATCGTTGTTGAAATCACAGTGACGATGAGCGGACATTTGTAGGATCGTGGACTACAACAGAACTCAACAAAGCCATCGAAAAACGCTATAAAATGCAAGAATTTTACGAGGTATGGCATTTTGCTCGTGTAAGTAACAAACTGTTTAAAGACTACGTAAAAACCTTCATGAAGATCGAACTGGAAACTAGTCCTTTGGAAGATAGTTACAAGTCAAATGAAGAATACAGGCGAGTTACCAAGAAAAAGCAAGATATCGAGCTTTATGTTAGCAATATTGAATCAAACGCAGGCAAACGTGATGTTTCCAAATAAGTCTCAACTCTCTTCGGAGAAAATTTGGACGAAGACTGAATATGACACAAACGGAATTTATAGATAATGCCAATCGTTGGTATGAACTTTTACTCGATGATGCGATAGATGTTAGTAACGTAATATTCATCAATGAGGAAGTCACTGAAGTTACATACCGTTACAACGATTAGTATGTGGAACATAGTACTAACGTATTCGTTGCCGCCTTCACCACTTCTAACGCTAGGATGAGGCTGTATGATATGCTAACATTGTGATAACATTGTATACTACGAAAAAGACTCTGTTGTTTATATTGATGATGGCAAAACCACTCTGCAAGCAGGTTGCATGCTTGGCGAATGGACAGATGAATTTGGCAAAGACGATTTTGCCATTGAATGGATAAGCACTCGGCCAAAAAGCTATGCTTAACAAACATACGAGTATAAAGGCAAACGCTATCAAAATTAAACGCTATACTCTGAACTGAGAAAATTCCGTAAAACTCGACATGAAAACGATGACAGAATTAATACAGACTTCTGAAGATAAGATTATCATAAGTAACAACATGATTACGACAGATAAGGAGACGAAAAACCTGCTGAATAAATTTATAGCAAAAGAGTTTAAATTTAACTACGATAACCGCATGCTTCTAGAGGAAAAAGACGGCATAATTGATGGACTTCCATGGGGATATTAAAGAAAAACTTTTGCACATACTAATGGAAACAGTGATTACAGAATTCATCGATGATCCTGCTCGTTGGTACGAGCTCATACTCGATGACAATATAGAAATAATTAAAAAATGGTTCAAATGGCTCCGAGCACTATGGGACTTAACTTATAAGTTCATCAGTCCCCTAGAACTTAGAACTACTTAAACCTAACTAACCTACGGACATCACACACATCACACACATCGATGCCCGAGGCAGGATTCGAACCTGCAACCGTAGCGGAAGCGCGGTTCCAGACTGTAGCGCCTAGAACCGCTCGGCCACCCCGGCCGGCATAGAAATAATTAATACGACATTTATCAACGAGGAAATAATGAAGGTGAAATATAAGAACTGCTAAGGATAATTTTATAAGTCAAGGCCTATAAAATTTCAGACTTGTGGTCGCCATAAAGTCGTTGCTGCTGCTTCTGCTGACCGGCCGCGGGTATAAATCGCATCGAAACGGCGGATGCAAAAAATTGGTCGAAAAAAAGTGGCTGCCAAACAGTCGTTGGTGGAAAATTGGCGTCAACATTTTTGCTAAAAGTAACCGCTGAAATTATGCAAAAAAGTAGCCGCGAGAAACCGTCAAAAAGTCGCTTCCGAAAAAACTGGAAGCGAAAAAGTAGCTGCTATCTTTTGGACGAAAAGTCGCTTCCCAAAAAAAGCGGCAGCGAAAAAGTGGTTGCCGGTTTTTAACGAGAAAGTCCCTTCCCAAAAAAAGTATCCGCGAAAAAGAGATTGCCGGATTTTACCGAAAAAGTCGCTTGCGATAAAATGCGCCGGCGAAAAAGTGGCTGCTATCTTTTGGACGAAAAGCCGCCTCCGAAAAAAAGTGATGACGAAGAAGTCGCTTCAGAAAAAAAGTGGCAGCCAAAAAGGTGTCAACATTCTGCTAAAACAGCGGTCAGTTATCGCCAAAAAAGTCACCGCCGAAATTTTGCAAAAAGGTGATCGTCATCTTTTGGCCGGAAAGTTGAGGGTTTGTCCAGAGCCGCCGCCCTTACTACTGGCCTTTCCCGTACGACCATTTCAGGATTGTACGGTGAATAGCAGCAGTGCGGTAAAACATCAATTCTCCGACATCGCTGCTGCCGGACAAAGATCCTGTAAGAAGGGACCAACGACGATTGAAGAGAATCGTTCAGCGTGACAGAAGTGAAACCCTTCCGCAAACTGCTGCAGTTTCAATGCTGGGCCGTCAACAAGTGTCAACGCGCGAACAATTTGACGAAATGGAGCCGGAGGCGAACTCATATATCCTTGGTGACTTCACGATACAAGGCTTTACGCCTCGGCCAACCGAGGACTTTTGATGACTGGAAACACGGACGAGTTTCGTTGAATCGATGGACCCTGCATACCAGCAGGGGACTGTCCAAGTTGGTGGAGGCTCTATAATGGTGTGGAATGTTCAAATGAGTGTGAAATCTTATGGGACTTAACTGCTAAGGTCATCAGTCCCTAAGCTTACATACTACTTAACCTAAATTATCCTAAGGACAAACACACACACCCATGCCCGAGGGAGGACTCGAACCTCCCCCAGGACTAGCCGCACAGTCCATGACTGCAGCGCCACAGACCGCTCGGCTAATCCCGCGCGGCAATGGTGTGAAGCGTGTGCAGTTGCAGTAATATGCGACTCCTGATACGTCTAGATTCGACTCTGACAGGTGACACATATGTAAGCACCGTGTCTGATCACCTGCATCCACTCATGTCGATTGTGCATTCCGAAGAACTCGGACAATTCCAGCAGGACAATGCGACACCCCACGCACCCAAAACTGCTACAGAGAGGCTCCAGGAACACTCTTATGAGTTTAAGCACTTCCGCCGACCGCCAAACTCCCTAGACACGAACATTATTGAGCATATCTGGGAATCCCTGCAACGTGCTCTTCCGAAGAGATCTCCACCCCCTCGTACTCTTAGGGATTTATGGTCAGCCCTGCAGGATTCACGGTGCCAATCCCCTCCAGCACTACTCCACACATTAATCGAGTCCTTGCCGCGGTGTGCTGCGGCACTTCTGCGTGCTCGTGGGGGCCGTATACGATATTAGCCAGCTGTACCAGTTTCTTTGGCTCTTCAGTGATCTTCAAACATTCCTTTCATTCTTGCGGTGTTTATGTATGTCTTTTATCTTTGGCCACCCTATGTACCTCGGTTGAACAACAAAAGAACAATATTGAAACCATTGAGGTCCGCAGCTCGTGGTCGTGCGGTAGCTTTCTCGCTTCCCGCGCCCGGGTTCCCGGGTTCGATTCCCGGCGGGGTCAGGGATTTACTCTGCCTCGTGATAACTGGGTGTTGTGTGATGTCCTTAGGTTAGTTAGGTTTAAGTAGTTCTAAGTTGTAGGGGACTGATGACCATAGATGTTAAGTCCCATAGTGCTCAGAGCCATTTGAACCATTTGAAACCATTGAGTACTGTCACCATAATGTATAGCAATATCTATTTGCTATTTTTTTTTTTTTTTACTGAACGTCGTCCCAAAAAGGTGTACCAGTTTGTCTGGCTCTTCAGTGTTTATCATTTGTCAAAGGTATAGGAAGCAATCTTGTACATGAAAAATGTACTTACTGCACAACCAGGTGGGTATTTACGGATATGTCGCAAACGTAATAGCGAGAGAGACGTGATAAGGAAGTGTATAACAGGAAGAGGATGCAGGTTTCCAGTAGTCAAACAGATTTTACTAAAATTACCGGAAAGAAAATACGTACAGTTTTTAATGTCAGATTATCCCAATAGTTCTTGTAGACGAAAAATTTATGTGGTGTGAAAGATTATTTCTTATGCTGCAATACTTTCCGCACGAGTGTGAAACACCTCTTTCAAACGATGTGAAATGTATGGCAGTGTACTGTTATAAATACAATTGTATACTCTCATCTATACAATCGTAATTCGTTATACTTGACCTTGGTCATAAAGCATAGAAATCAGACCTAAAACGTAGTACTGCAGAATGAATATTGTGATGGAGAGTATTGCAGACATAAATAAAGAACCAGCTAGATCTCCGCTGCTCACGATCGGACCGTTGCACGGTGCGTGGCGGAGGGTACTTGACTCACCGAGGCCATCCTGCGCTCCGCAAATGCGTCAATACGCGCTGCTGTCGATGTCACCTCCCTCCCTCCCTCCCACCCTCCCTCCACCCATGACGTCAGCTCCGCGGCGTGTGCTGACCTCGCTCTGCAGTCACGCATTACCTCCCACTGCACGACGCCCGCTTCCTGCTCGCAAACTGCTGTTATATTACCACACAACTAGCAGGCTTGCAGCGAGGCTATTTACTGCAGAGACTGCCACAAAGAGCTAGCCTACATCTACGTGTATAATAGTGGAAAACAGTACGAAAATTAACATTGTCGGTCGGAATAGTTCCATGTAGTGTATATCCGACAGTGTGATATTCAATATAATGATAAATGCAGCCAAGTAGAATCGCATTTGACGTCAGCAGTACAGAATACAGGGTGAAACTCGTAGGGCAGAAGGGAAGCAGACATCATTAGTGGCAGTGCGCGTTGTGTACGTAAAGCACGCTTTTACACAGCCACGTGGAGAACTGTTATCACGCGATGAAAAAGCAAAAATTGGTGCGTGGCAGAAGCTGATTCCTTCAACTAATTTATACACTACTGGCCATCGAAATTGCTACACCACGTAGATGACATGCTACAGACGCGGAATTTAAGCGACAGGAAGAAGATGCTGTGATATGCAAATGATCAGCTTTTCAGAGCGTTCACACAAGGTTGGCGCCGGTGGCCACACCTACAACGTGCTGACATGAGGAAAGTTTCCAACCGATTTCTCATACACAAACAGCAGTTGACCGGCGTTGCATGGTGAAACGTTGTTGTGATGCCTCGTGTAAGGAGGAGAAATGCGTACCATCGCGTTTCCGACTTTGATAAAGGTCGGATTGGAGCCTATCGCGATTGCGGTTTATCGGTACGCGACATTGCTGCTCGCGTCGGTCGAGATCCAATGACTGTTAGCAGAATATGGAATCGGCGGGTTCAGGAGGGTAATACGGAACGCCGTGCTGGATCCCGACGGCCTCGCATCACTAGCAGTCGAGATGACAGGCATCTTATCCGCACGGCTGTAACGGATCGTGCAGCTACGTCTCGATCCCTGAGTCAACATATGGGGACGTTTGCAAGACAACAACCATCTGCACGAACAGTTCGACGACGTTTGCAGCAGCTCGAACAATCAGGTCGGAGACCGTGGCTGCGGTTACCCTCGACGCTGCATCACAGACAGGACCGCCTGCGATCGTGTACTCAACGACGAACCTGGGTGCACGAATGGCAAAACGTCATTTTTTTTCGGATGTATCCAGGTTCTGTTTACAGCATCACGATGGTCGCATCCGTGTTTGGCGACATAGCGGTGAACGCACATTGGAAGCGTGTATTCGTCATCGCCATACTGGCTTATCACCCGGCGTGATGGTATGGAATGCCATTGGTTACACGTCTCGGTCACCTCTTGTTCGCATTGACGGAACTTTGAACAGTGGACGTTACATTTCAGATGTGTTACGACCCGTGGCTCTACCCTTCATTCGATCCCTGCGAAACCCTACATTTCAGCAGGATAATGCACGACCACATGTTGCAGGTGCTGCACGGGCCTTTCTGGGTAATGTTCGACTGCTGCCCTGGCCAGCACATTCTCCAGATCTCTCACGAATTGAAAACGTCTTGTCAATGGTGGTCGAGCAACTGGCTCGTCACAATACACCAGTCGCTACTATTCATGAACTTTGGTATCGTGTTGTACATGCATGGGCAGCTGTACCTGTGCACGCCATCCAAGCTGTGTTTGACTCAATGCCCAGGCGTATCGAGGCCGTTTTTACGGCCAGAGGTGGTTGTTCTGGGTACTGATTTCTCAGGATCTTTGCAACCAAACTGCGTGAAAATGTAATCACATGTCAGTTTTAGTCCAATGAATACCCGTTTATCATCGGCATTTCTTCTTGGTGTAGCAGTTTTATTGGCCAGTAGTGTAGTTCGTCACAGCGAGGATATTTACTGCAGTGTCTGTGGCAAAGCGCTAGCCTGCATCCACATCTCTAACAGTGGAAAACAGTACGAAAATAAACATTGCTGGTCGGAACAGCTGCATACAGTGCATATGACACAGCCACGCGGAAAACAGTTATCACGCGATGAAAAAGCAGAAATAGGTTCGTGGGAGGAAATTGGACTCCCTAACCACCTACCGCCAAGAAGTTGAATAGTTCAAGGGCAGAGATTTATAACTTCGTTAGATTCGCGCAAGATATGGACAGAATCGAAAATGTGGGCAAAGTAGAAAATTGTCTGAGGCATCGGAACGGTTACTTTTGCGCAGGGCAAGGGCCACAAATCGTTATTAGTCTCAACTTGTCGCTGATTTACAGTCGCCAGCGACTGCCAGACGTTTGTCAAATGACAAACGTCATGCATTGGAGAAACGACTGCAGAAACCTGCTCTCACACCCAGATATAAGCAGGCTAGATTGCAGTTTACTGGAAAACCTATGTCACGGACTTGACAATGGGATAAAGTGGTCTTCAGGGACGAGAAGAAGTTTAACATAGGTATGGATTTTTCAGTATGATTGCAGTGATATAAGAGGAGAGCAGCATGTAAGAAAAGAGTGGAAATGTTCGCGGTGGAAGATTTGCGAGCCTTCTGCACTGAAGGTAATTCACACATTGCGTGGATCGACACTACGAAGAGCTCTACTATGTACACTAGGATGCTAGAGACATTTTTGTGCCAAGTTCCTACGGGACCAAACTGCTGAGGTCATCGGTCCCTAGGCTTATACACTACTCAGTTTCACTTAAACTAACTTACGCTAAGGATAACACACGAATGCCAGAGGGACGACTGGATCATCTGGGGGGGAGGGGGGGGGGGGGAGGGAGAGCCGCGCGAACCGTGGCAAGGCGCCTCGGACCGCGCGGATATCCCGCACAGCTTGCTAGAGACGGAATGGATTAGACTGTGTAAGGGGCTAGGGGACCAAAGCCTAACATTTCAACAAAACAAAGCGTCTGTGTGTGTTTCTGCACGACATAAAGTTGGTTTTAAGAAAAAGATAACGATGGTTTGCCCTGGCCTGCACCTAGCCTGGATTTGAATCCCGTGGAAGACTTTTGGGAAGTACTTACAAGGGTGTTTATCGCAATGGAACGGAATTTGAGGCCGTATGTGAGCTGAAAAGTGCGAGACGAGAAGCGTGGACGACAGTTTCACTGCAAGAACTACAAGATCTAAGTAAACGGATTCCGAAGAAAATTTTTGAGGTAATTATGAAGAACGGAGGTTGGCAAAAATACTAACGGTAAAATAACGTAACAGGACAGTGGGCGCCTGTGTACCAGTTTCCATCCAGGAAATGCAAACGCCCTGTTTTGTTTCCCATGTTATGAAAGAAACTATCTACTTCCGTTACAATTGTTAATGTCTTATTGTATCTATTACTTTGAAAATAAATTCAAATATATATATATATATTCCTTGACGTAAGAGCAAAGCTTCCTACAATTTTCTGCAAGTCGCTTACTACAATTGTACTTTCGAAGTCGTCGAACGGTTCACACACGGCCCTCCATCCGCCAGTTTAGGCTTCGTTCAGTTCTCGTCTCTCTCTGAGGCCTCGATGACGTTTAAATTTGCTGCGAAGCTCTCTTTTCCTTCCTAGGAGTTTATTAACACCGTGGTCGAACCACGGAGGGTTGATGTCCCATGGTCCAGGTTATGAGAAATATAAATTATTTAACTTTTTCCACGATATTAAGCAATTATATTTGTCATATGTAAAAGAAACTGAAAGTCAAGGAATAATGCGATTATAAAGAAAAACTATTATCTTTAATGTAAGTATTACTATTATCTTTGTCCTGTCTTGTTCTGATAAGACGCCATTGTACGCAGTCTACATAATAAGGTGTGTACATGTTTTATTATTTGAGCAGTGAGCTCCAATATAAGTCAAAAGTATTGCTGTTGTTAATTTTAACCGTAACCTGCCCAACATACCCCCTTTGCTTTTTCAATCATTTTTAAAAGAATTTCAGACGCCGCGCCGGCAGCAAGCTGAACGTCGCTGGACGGCGACAATTGGCAGCCATTAAGCGACAATTTAAAATTATCGTAAATATTATCTCGTTCTTTCCACACGAGAAGCTGGAGATCGGCTATATTATTTCATTTATGATTTATAGCAAACTGGTATTTTCAAAGTACTTAGTGATATATTCAGACGATTTATGTTACGTGCAATAGGATACAGACCTGGCCTGCGCTAAGGCGAAATTAAATCACACGTAAGTCCTTATGTATTGAAAATAGTGAAATTCCTTTGTGTGTGTGTGTTTATTGCCTATAATGATTAACTGTTTTTGAGAACAGTCTCGCCTAAGTAACTTCAATAGTTACACAGGATCCCACGAATTTTTGTGACAGTGAAATCTAAGAACGACCTGTGCCTTCGCATATCTTTGCAGTGAATCCAAAATCAAATTAAAAATAAAAATACAATATAAATTAGATAAAATAAAATAATAAAATCCCACATTCTCATTCAATTCAACGACACACACATTAATAGGTTATATACAGGGTGTTACAAAAAGGTACGGCCAAACTTTCAGGAAACATTCCTCACACTCAAATAAAGAAGAGGTGTTATGTGGACATGTGTCCGGAAACGCTTAATTTCCATGGTAGAGTTCATTTTAATTTCGTCAGTATGTACTGTACTTCCTCGATTCAAATTGTAAATTTTCACAATCAACATGTGTGGGCTGACGAGAATCCGCACACAATTGTGCAATCACGTCATCGACACAGATTTTCTGTGAACGTTTGGGCAGGCATTGTTGGTGATGTCTTGATTGGGCCCCATGTTCTTCCACCTAATGGAGCACGTTATCATGATTTCACACATGATTTCACCTGTGCTACCAGAACATGTGCCTTTACAAGTACGACACAACATGTGGTTCATGCACGATGGAGCTCCTGCACATTTCAGTCGAACTGTTCGTACGCTTCTCAACAACAGATTCGGTGACCGACGGATTGGTTGTGGCTGACCAATTCCGTGGTCTCCACGCTCTCCTTACCTCAACCCTCTCGACTTTCATTTACGGGGGCATTTCAAAGCTCTCGTCTACGCAACCCCGGTACCAAATGTAGAGACTCTTCGTGCTCGTATTGTGGACGGCTGTGATACAATACGCCATTCTCCAGGGCCGCATCAGCGCATCAGGGATTCCGTGCGACGGAGGGTTGATGCATGTATCCTCGCTAACGGAGGACATTTTGAACATTTCCTGTAACAAAGTCGCGCTGGTACGTTCTGTTGCTCTGTTTTTCCATTCCATGACTAATGTGATTTGAAGAGAAGTAATAAAATGAGCACTAACATGGAAAGTAAGCGTTTCCGGACATATGTCCACATAACATATTTTCTTTCTTTGCGTGTGAGGAATGTTTCCTGAAAGTTTGGACGTACCATTTTGTAACACCCTATATACAGGGTGAGTGAGAAGGAAATGTACGTGCTTTGAGGGGTGATAGCATTAGTGATTCTGAACAAAGAACTTCATATGGACGTGTGCCCTATACCGAATGGTTTCCGAAATAGAACACATTTAATATCACTTTTGTACGTTTTTCTTGAAAAACTCGGAAACCGCACCCTCCAGCGAAAACGTGTCGCAGTACGAAATTAAACTATATTAAAATTCCTACAAAAAACTAGATCTAATGGTTTGTACGAAGAGATCGCGAGAATGTTGAAAAGCTCGCTCGACGCGCATGCGGTGGCTTATCTAGCTTTTTAGGACAATTTGAGGTAGCAAGTTGAGACGAACAGTTTGATTCGGGACACTTGTGGTCTATCAAGTCGGGAAACTATCTCAAATTTCGCTGGAGGATGCGGTTTTCGAGTTAATCAAGAAAAACGTACAAAAGTGATATTAAATGTGTTCTATCTCGGAAACAATTCGGAATAGGGCGTATGTCCATATGAAGTTCTGCTGTTTGTTTGTGTGGTTGATTGGATGTGCTAATGACAAGCGTTATTATAATTATAGCGAAATCCATAGATTCAGACCACCTGAGAGGGAATAAACGACGGCCGCACGGGATTAGCCGAGTGGTCTGAAGGGGCTGCAGTCATGGACTGTGCGGTTGGTCCCGGCGGAGGTTCGACTCCTCCCTCGGGCATGGGTGTGTGTGTGTGTGTGTGTGTGTGTGTGTGTGTGTGTGTGTGTGTGTGTGTGTGTCGTTAGGATAATTTAGGTTAAGTAGTGTGCAAGCTTAGGGACTGATGACCTTAGCAGTTAAGTCCCATAAGATTTCACACACATTTGAACATTTTTGAAATAAACGACTAACAGGAATAACAGGTAAGAAGGATTACATATTAACTTCTCGGTATATCCAAGAAAATAAAATTTTGGGAGAACATTTTTGCCAGATCGCTACACCAGTAAGGGCCAGTTGTGCCGGATCCCAACGACCTCGTATCACTAGCAGTCGAGATGAAAAGAATCTTATCCACATGGCTGTAACGGATCGTGCAGCCACGTCTCGATACTGGAGTCAACAGATGTGGACGTTTGTAAGAAAACAACCATCCTCACGAACAGTTCGACGACGTTTGCAGCAGCACGAACTATCAGCTCGGAGACCGTGGCTGCGGTTACCCTCGACGCTGCATCACAGACAGGAGCGCCTGCGATCGTGTACTCAACGACGAACCTGGGTGCACGAATGGCAAAACGTCATTTTTTCGGGTGAGTCCAGGTTCTGCTTACAGCATCATGATGGTCGCATCCGTGTTTGGCGACATCCCGGTGAACGCACATTGGAAGCGTGTATTCGTCATCGCCATACTGGCGTATCACCCGGCGTGATGGTATGGGGTGCCATTGGTTACACGCCTCGGTCACCTCTTGTTCGCACTGACAGCAATTTGAACAGTGGACGTTAGATTTCAGATGTGTTACGACCCGTGGCTCTACCCTTCATTCGATCCCTGTGAAACCCTACATTTCAGCAGGATAATGCACGACCGCATGTTGCAGGTCCTGCACGGGCCTTTCTGGATCCAGAAAATGTTCGACTGCTGCCCTGGCCAGTACATTCTCCAGGTCTCTCACCAATTGAAAACATGTGGTCAATGGTTGCCGAGCAACTGGCTCGTCACAATACGCCAGTCACTACTAAAAATGGCTCTGAGCAATATGGGACTTAACATCTGAGGTCATCAGTCCCCTAGGACTTAGAACTACTTAAACCTAACTAACCTAAGAACATCACGCACATCCATGCCCGAGGCAGGATTCGAACCTGCGACCGTAGCGGTCGCGCGGTTCCAGACTGTAGCGCCCAGAACCGCTCGTCCACTTCGGCCGGCGGGAAGCAACACAACCGCAAAAATGAAGTGGGCGAGCTAGACGATTTCGCGAAAAATGTTTTGTGGCGTATAGTGTTCATCAAGGAGAGAAACTAGTTTCGCGTATGAAAGAAGCTGAAAAATTTAACGGGAGCAAATGGACCATGTTCAGGGTACGGAAAGAGGTGGGGTTCAGGTATCAGGAACCGAACGATGGTATTAAATTATTAATGGAACGAAGCGATATTGTTGCTGCAAGGACTGTGTTTTTGAGAACAATGCAGAAGATCAGAGAAGCTGGCACATCTCGAATTTATTACTTAGATGAATCTTTCGTTAATCAGAACCACGCAAGGGCTATGTGTTGGAAAATGAGCGGTGGGTACGGTGGATTAAAAGTTCCTGTTGTAAGAGTAACAGAATTATAGTGCTTTGTGTCGGATGAGAAGATACTGGCGTTATTCCCCAGGGTAAGCTGATTTTTAAGGCGTCAAAGGCTAAGAATTCTGAAGATTACCACTTTGAAATGGCGTACAGCGTCTTCAAAAGGTGGTTTACACAACAATTATTGCCGCATATTCCCGCGTCTTCAGTTGTAGTCGTGGACAATGCGAGAGCATCCACTCAGTGCAAGTGAACAAAGCTCCCAATACGAACTCCAAAGAGGCAGGCGTTATTGCATGGCATCATCCAACGGAATACCTCGTAACTCGTCGCATACCACAGCAGAATTGCTGGTTCTTCTCAATCAACACAAGCCTGCATACACAGTTTATGAGATAGACGAAACTGCAAAGCACTATGGACGCCGTATCGTTACATTACATCGTTACTGGTATGGGCTCAGGTGAAATCACATATTGCGGAAAAAAACAATACATTCAAAATTGCAGATGTTAAGAGACTTACACATGAGGCAATAGACAGCATCTCAGCATCTGCGTAGGCAGCTTGCGCAAGACAAGCAGAGAAACTGCAAGATGAAGATTGCAACAGGGAAATTGGCAGGGACACCGTTATGGAACAATCTCTCATAGATCTTGCTGAGTCTGACTCATCTATGTCGGCTGATTCATCTACGTCGGCTGATTCATCTACGTCGGCTGATTCATCTACGTCAGCTGAGTCTGATTCATCTATGTCAGCGAAGACGATGGCGTGGATATCTTGCTGTGAAGCAGGTATGTACCAATTACTGCTACTTATGACATCATTTGCACGACTGTTCCTGCAGCAGCATAAAAAATTACTAGTCGCTCAAGTTTCATCTTTAACCTCGTAACGATCCCGTTTTCTTCATAAAACATATTTCGTTCACGTACTATAACGCCGTAGCAGGTTGCACAATGAAAGAAAGTTAGCTTTTAGTAACACATGAAACGATCCGTTTCTGATATCCTTGTGGTCACAAATAATTAAAATTTGAAAATGGTTTAAATGTGTTCGATCACTGTGGGTACCTAATGTAAGCAACGCAAAAATTCGTTTGATTAACGAAACAAATCGCTGTCGTTCAAAAGACGGAACATTAAACACTGACAGTATTTAAAGAAAGAATGACGTTACATCATGATTACTGACAAAATAGTATGTGTATCGCCAGGTTGAAGCTCTTCCGTCTGTATTTGCTGTACAAATACAATGGTCTTTTGTAAGGGCTTTGCCTTGAGCAAAACACAGTTTCTTCTTGTGCTATCACCCAGAGTCGTTTCGTTGAGGTTTTAGCATCATCGCTGGGCTTTCATTTGCTTTCTGTTATACTATAGGAAAAATACTCGTTACTACTTACATATACAGGGTGTTACAAAAAGGTACGGCCATACTTTCAGGAAACATTCCTCACACACAAAGAAAGAAAATATGTTATGTGGACATGTGTCCGGAAACGCTTAATTTCCATGTTAGAGCTCATTTTAGTTTCGTCAGTATGTACTGTACTTCCTCGATTCACCGCCAGTTGGCCCAATTGAAGGAAGGTAATGTTGACTTCGGTGCTTGTGTTGACACGCGACTCATTGCTCTACAGTTTTAGCATCAAGCACATCAGTACGTAGCATCAACAGGTTAGTTAGTGTTCATCACGAACGTGGTTTTGCAGTCAGTGCAGTGTTTACAAATGCGGAGTTGGCAGATGTCCATTTGATGTACGGATTAGCATGGGGCAATAGCCGTGGCGCGGTACGTTTGTATCGAGACAGATTTCCAGAACGAAGGTGTCCCGACAGGAAGACGTTCGAAGCAATCGATCGGCGTCTTAGGGAGCACGGAACATTCCAGCCTACGGCTCGCGACTGGGGAAGACCTAGAACGACGAGGATACCTGCAATGGACGAGGCAGTTCTTCGTGCAGTTGACGATAACCCTAATGTCAGCGTCAGAGAAGTCGCTGCTGTACGAGGTAACGTTGACCACGTCGCTGTATGGAGAGTGCTACGGGAGAACCAGTTGTTTCCGTACCGTGTACAGCGTGTGCAGGCACTATCAGCAGTTGATTGGCCTCCACGGGTATACTTCTGCGAATGGTTCATCCGACAATGTGTCAATCCTCATTTCAGTGCAAATGTTCTCTTTCCGGATGAGGCCTCATTCAAACGTGATCAAATTGTAAATTTTCGCACTCAACACGTTTGGGCTGACGAGAATCCGCACGCAATTGTGCAATCACGTCACCGACACAGATTTTCTGTGAACGTTTGGGCAGGCATTGTCGGTGATGTCTCGATTGGGCCCCACCGTCTTCCACCTACGCTCAATGGAGCACGTTATCATGATTTCATACGGGATACTCTACCTGTGCTGCTAGAACACGTGCCTTTACAAGTACGACACAACATGTGGTTCATGCACGATGGAGCTCCTGCACATTTCAGTCGAACTGTTCGTACGCTTCTCAACAACAGATTCGGTGACCGACGGATTGGTAGAGGCGGACCAATTCCGTCGTCTCCACGCTCTCCTGACCTCAACCCTCTCGACTTTCATTTATGGGGACATTTGAAAGCTCTCATCTACGCAACCCCGGTACCAAATGTAGAGACTCTTCGTGCTCGTATTGTGGACGACTGTGATACAATACGCCATTCTCCAGGGCCGCATCAGCGCATCAGGGATTCCGTGCGACGGAGGGTGGATGCACGTATCCTCGCTAACGGAGGACATTTTGAACATTTCCTGTAACAAAGTGTTTGAAGTCACGCTGGTACGTTCTGTTGCTGTGTGTTTCCATTCCACGATTAATGTGATTTGAAGTAATAAAATGAGCTCTAACATGGAAAGTAAGCGTTTCCGGACACATGTCCACATAACATATTTTCTTTCTTTGTGTGTGAGGAATGTTTCGTGAAAGTTTGGCCGTACCTTTTTGTAACACCCTGTATATGAAGTAGTTTTTAAGAAAGTTTTTACAAACCTGAAAACAGCACAAAGTTTTGCACGTATACCTTGTTATCACATGCAGCGTTTTTCCTGGCTGTTTATGTTTTTCTTTACAGCTGTTGTACTTTCACTCCGTCGTCTTCAACCACATAGAAGTTAATGAAGAGCAATTATTTATCTCGATATTCTATACGATTGGGAATGTTGTAATTCTATGTGGAAGGTTGTGTGTGTGCGCGCAAGGATTATCAGTACTAAGACTGCAGTTCTTAAAGACCACTGTGTATGTAGCGCGCCGTCACGTGTCTCAGTGCGTGATCTGACGAAGTAACGTCTCCTTCCCCCCCCCCCCTCCCCCCTCTCCCCGCCCTCCCTGCCTGTCTCTCTCTCTCTCTCTCTCTCTCTCTTCGCGGAACGCGCGACGAACCAGCCTTCGTAGCTGCTCTCTAGAAGCTGCGCCTTGTGTGTGTTGCTTCTGATACGCGGTGAATGCCGCGCAACAGCAAATTGCGACGCAAAGAGAAGGAAGCAACTACAGAGGAAAGGCAAATAGTTGTCTCCCAAGGTGAAGAGAGCAAATCACTTTAAGAAGCTGCTGGTATTATTGGGACAAGCGAGGCAATTGTGCAGTCCATAGCAACGAAACAAATCGCTGTCGTTCAAAAGACGTAACATTAAACACTGACAGTATTTAAAGAAAGAATGACGCTACATCATGATTACTGACAAAATAGTGCGTGTATCGCCAGGTTGAAGCTCTTCCATCTGTGTTTGCTGTACAAATACAATGGTCTTGAACAAAGTAAGAGCATATGGACTATCAGACCAATTGTGTGATTGGATTGAAGAGTTCCTAGGTAACAGAACCCAGCATGTCATTCTCAATGGAGAGAAGTATTCCGAAGTAAGAGTGATTTCAGGTGTGCCGCAGGGAAGTGTCGTAGGACCGTTGCTATTCACAATATACATAAATGACCTTGTGGATGACATCGGAAGTTCACTGAGGCTTTTCGCAGATTATGCTGTGGTGTATCGAGAGGTTGTAACAATGGAAATCTGTACTGAAATGCAGGAGGATCTGCAGCGAATTGATGCATGGTGCAGGGAATGGCAATTGAATATCAATGTAGACAAGTGTAATGTGCTGTGAATACATAGAAAGATAGATCCCTTATCATTTAGCTACAATATAGCAGGTCAGCAACTGGAAGCAGTTAATTTCATAAATTATCTGGGAGTACGCATTAGGAGTGATTTAAAATGATCACATAAAGTTGATCGTCGGTAAAGCAGATGCCAGACTGAGATTCATTGGAAGAATCCTAAGGAAATGCAATCCGAAAACAAAGGAAGTAGGTTACAGTACGCTTGTTCGCCCACTGCTCGAATACTGCTCAACAGTGTGGGATGCGTACCAGATAGGGTTGATAGAGGAGACGGAGAAAGTCCAACGGAGAGCAGCGCGCTTCGTTTCAGGATCATTTAGTAATCGCGAAAGCGCTATGGAGATGATAGATAAACTCCAGTGGAAGACCCTGCAGGAGAGACGCTCAGTAGCTCGGTACGGGCTTTTGTTGAAGTTTCGAGAACATACCTTCACCGAAGAGTCGAGCAGTATATTGCTCCCTCCTACGTATATCTCGCGAAGAGATCGTGAGGATAAAATCAGAGAGATTAGAGCCCACACAGAAGCATACCGACAATCCTTCTTTCCACGGACAATAGGAGACTGGAATAGAAGGGAGAACCGATAGAGGTACTCAAGGTACCCTCCGCCACACACCGTCAGGTGGCTTGCGGAGTATGGCTGTAGATGTAGATGTAGATATCGATCTATCCCCTCTCGTAGTATCTGTGCTGGACTGCTGTTACTTCCCGGTCACTGTCTGTCGTAAGCCAGTTCGGGTTGCGGGTTCGGGTCTGTCAGTCGGTTGGGAAGCACCTGGAGTGCAGTCGGGAGTTGCAATGCGGCACTATAGTTCAGTTCTTTTACCTTGGCGGCTCGCGCATGCCCGCCGAGACGCGGGAGATTGCGGCGTTGCCAGTTGCACACGACGCGCGAGCCAATAGAAGCAGCGCCATAGTATAGCATAGTTCGCAAGCTTACGTTTAGGAGGCAGCGCGCAGTTCATGAAGTAAAGCCACCACGGCCGCATTAAGCCTTTCGCTGCTACAGAGACGTGCTCCCCGCATTCCGCGCTGTGCGCCATTTTGTCATCACTGCACTGCTCGCCTGTGCAGACACATCGTGTTCCGTCTGCTTTGACCCTCTTATCATTCGATTCCACAAAAACTATTTGGCCCAAAAATTTGATTTTTACACATCTTCTTGACTGATACCTTCCCCCCATAAATGACTTAATTTTGTTTCGATGTTCAACGCAATTATTATGCAGCATTAAATATAGTAAACCATTGCACGAAATTTTGAAGAGTTTGCGGAGGTAAAAGTCCATAGAGTATACTTTCCGTATGGTCGATTTTAGTTGCCACAATGTTGAGAATGAAATGTGGACAAGATACCTAAATTTCATATAAAATTTACTGCATAACAATATCTCATTTAAGTACCACATAGGTGTCGTATGTAATATTCAGAAATATTCCGTCTTTTGCGACTGTAACAAAAGTTTTATTTACAATGAGCACGTTTGGCTTTATTTTAAAGCACTTCAATCAATCAAAAGGAAGTAGACAAAATACATTAAACAAAACTGTGAACTTACAAAAACATTAGGACTTGAATATACCGTCTATCAGTGAAGTGCTCTGAGATATGTCACATATATTTTTTGTGTGTGGCACACACAAACATCATTTATTTGCTAAAACACTGATCAGCCAACACAAACGCTGAATATTGTGTTGCCGCAGCACAAAGCTACGAAAGGAGACTTGGCAATGGGGGACACAAAATACTGTCCACTGAAGATGCTTCAAAAGAGAAAAACGCGTCTGGTCTAAATAAGTCGCTTATTACAGTTGCAGAAGAGGAATATATTTCAGTACCATTGGTAAAACTGCGACTGTGGAACAAAAACAATAAAGTGAACATGAGTACCATTGTGTATGTGCCATACCTTTCATTGATTGAAGTGCTTTAAAATAAAGCCAAACGCGTCCGGTGTAAATAAAACTTTTATTACAGTCGCGAAAGACGGAATATTTCTCAATATGACATACGACACCTATGTGGTACTTAAATTAAATGAGATATTGTTATACAGTAAATTTTATATGAAATTTAGGTATCTTGTCCACATTTCATTCTCAACATTGTGGCAACTAAAATCGACAATACGGAAAGTATACGCTATGGACTTCTACCTCTGCAAACTCTTCAAAATTTCGTGCAATGGTTTACTACATTTAATGCTGCATAATAACTGCGTTGAACATCGAAACAAAATGAAGTCATTTATGGGGGGAAGGTATCAGTCAAGAAGACGTGTAAAAATCAAATTTTTGGGCCAAATAGTTTTTGTGAAATCGTATGATAAGCGTGTCAAAGTAGTGGGAACACCATGTGTCTGCACAGGCGAGCAGTGCAGTGATGACAAAATCGCGCACAGCGCGGAATGCGGGGAGCACGTGTCTGCAGCAGCGAAAGGGTTAATGAAGAGACAAAGCACTAGAAATTTCAAAAAATTGCATTCAAACGAATATAATTCGTGAAGTACAGCACTTCGATATAATGAAAATTTCAAGCACCTCTCAAGGTTTGAACTCATGACCTTTCACACAGAAGCCAAACACCTTAACCGTTACGCTATCGCGGCTCGTCCAGCATTAGCATGCCAATAGGACTCTAACACGTCACGCAAAATACTGACAAACACTGTTGGTATAACTATGAATTACTCACGCTTCGTCGAAGTACAATAGGAAATAAACAATTACCGCTGTTCTTTATTGCGAAAAAGCAGTATAAAAGAAAGTCTGCTATCAAGACATTGCTTTTGTTCTATTACTTTATTTATGACTGAACGTTTCTATAACTGAAGACACTCGTCCATGCTCTGCACTGCAGTCGAGATCTGGCAACGTCGTTCTCTGTTCATTGGATGGCTGTGTTTTGCGTCGTCAGATGCGCAGAACGAACCTAAACTCGGCCGCCAACATAAATGCATTCGGGTTGGAGCAGCAGTGAGGTCTGCGTCAGCATGGCTCGCCCGACCGTTGCCGCCACGCATCACTTGAGCCGGGCCACGGTCTTGGTGGATTGTCGGTCGGTCGTCCCACCGGACAGCGCGTTTTGGCTCGCCGATCGTTCATGAGTCGGCTGTGTGTGTGTGCATCGACTCTCGATTTGACTTCGTGCGTGTTCAGTTACTGTTGGGTATCGTTCAGGTATTCGTGCAAGTGTTTGTCAAACTGTGCATATAGTTGGCATTATTTCCACTGACGACGATTTTAGATGTCGGCATTCTGAAGTGATTTGGTCGATTGTTGGAGATGAGGCAAGTTATCTCCACACGGTACAGCCGGCTGGGTCTGCTGGCAGCCCCTGCACAATGTCGGAGAGTATGTGGAGCTGTCCGATCGCTACGAGCTTCGTGGTTTACCGACCCAGGACGTCAGAGTTGAGTAATGGCTTCAACCACCCAAGCCATGCCCATTCAGGGTGGTTTCCTGTGAGCAACACCGAGTGTTTCTACTGCTGAAATTTAGCCGCCATGCGGTGCAATTAACTATTTCGGTTGACTACAATTTGAGTGCACTCGTGGAATTTTCTGCCTTGTGGCCGTTAGTGTTTTGGCTACCTGCCCTGGCCACTAACGTAATTTCAGGGAGTGTCCTTTCCTCACCTGTTGTCGCTGTCCAACTTGGTGTGTAATTTCGACAGCTAATACATACTCCATTGTGGATTATCACGTTTGTAACCTTCTCTGCAAGTCGTCGTGTCGGCCAGACCGTGGCTGTCCCCTGGTTGGATTCTGACAGATCAAGTGTAGCTGGGCTCACCACCCGTCTCGCCTAAGTGAACGAGGGCTGACCCACCTCCCTGGAGGCTTCTGAGTGCCACCAGTGTTTAATTATCTGTTGTCAACTGCTTAAAATTTCAGGTTTATGTTTATTTTCCTTTCTTCTTAAAAATTTTGCAAAATTAATTCTTAAATTTATCTTTCAAGCTTAAAAATTGAGACCTTCTGCCTTTAAAATATTATGGTAATATATTTTAAAATTTTGAATCGTAATTGTGGCCTTCAGCCATTGGTATTGCACCTTGCATATGTTTGTCCTCTGTGTTTGCCTTGAGGCTTTCCACTTAGCCGTGATATGTTTCTTTTTATTTATTTTATTTACCTCTTTAATTGCATTTTTATGTTGTTGATGTGTAAGATTTATTGCTTTTAAACATTGTGGCCTTATGCCTTTAAAAGTCTATGGCAATATAGTCTAAAATTTTGAAACTTAATTGTGGCCTTCACCCATTTGTATTGCACCTCGTATATGTTTGTCCTATCTACTTTGCGGTGATGGTTTTTTTAATTGTTTTATTGCTATCTTAATTGGATTTTTACCTTACTGATTTGTTAAGATTTCTTGTTTGGAGGCCTTCAGCCACGAAAGAGTTGCATTCGGTAAAGGTCCGGCTATGTGGATGTAAAAGTGTTATTAAATTACAGTAAATTACATTTAGAAGATGAAACTGACCCCAACCTATTTGGCCCTTTCTACAATCCTCATAACCTGTTCTTCCCAGCGGCTTTAGCGGGCGTATCAAGTTCATTTGACATTTTTTTGTCCCGTATCCTCAAACGCTGATGCTCCAGTGCACTTCGCCGTTAACGTCCGGGCGCATCTCACTCGTGTCTTCCCCAGCCAATGGATCGAACGTAGGAGTCCAGTTGCACGGACTGTCTTTCACCAGATCTCAACCAGTGCGGTATCTGGCTACCGGGCCATCTCAAAAACATCGTGTATGCAGAGCCCATTCCAGATGTGGCGACACTGGAGCACCGTATTCGTGCTCGTTTTGACGCTGTTTGGGAGCAGCCTGGACTATGTGAACTTGTGAGACAAGACTGTGCGTTGCCGCACATGGAAACCATTTTGGACAGATACTGTAACACTGACCACGCGGTACAGCGCATATTAGACTGCAGTCTCTGCAACAATGTATGATGCAATAAATGGTCTCTAGCGTGGAAACCACGCATTTCTGTACATGCACTACTGGCCATTAAAATTGCTACACCAAGAGCAAATACAGATGATGAACGGGTATTCGTTGCTGATATATATTATACTAGAAATGACATGTAATTACATTTTCACGCAATTCGGCTGCATAGATCATGAGGTTAAAGTTAGATATAGTGGGAATTAGTGAAGTTCGGTGGCAGGAGGAACAAGACTTCTGGTCAGGTGACTACAGGATTATAAACACAAAGTCAAATAGGGGTAATGCAGGAGTAGGTTTAATAATGAATAGGAAAATAGGAATGCGGGTAAGCTACTACAAACAGCATAGTGAACGCATTATTGTGGCCAAGACAGATACGAAGCCCACACCTACTACAGTAGTACAAGTTTATATCCCAACTAGCTCTGCAGATGACGAAGAAATTGAAGAAATGTATGATGAAATAAAAGAAATTATTCAGGTAGTGAAGGGAGACGAAAATTTAATAGTCATGGGTGACTGGAATTCGAGTGTAGGAAAAGGGAGAGAAGGAAACATAGTAGGTGAATATGGATTGGGGCTAAGAAATGAAAGAGGAAGCCGCCTGGTAGAATTTTGCACAGAGCACAACTTAATCATAGCTAACACTTGGTTTAAGAATCATGATAGAAGGTTGTATACATGGAAGAACCCTGGAGATAGTAAAAGGTATCAGATAGATTATATAATGGTAAGACAGAGATTTAGGAACCAGGTTCTAAATTGTAAGACATTTCCAGGGGCAGATGTGTACTCTGACCACAATCTATTGGTTATGACCTGTAGATTAAAACTGAAGAAACTGCAAAAAGGTGGGAACTGAAGGAGATGGGACCTGGATAAACTCAAAGAACCAAAGGTTGTACAGAGTTTCAGGGAGAGCATAAGGGAACAATTGACAGGAATGGGGGAAAGAAATACAGTAGAAGAAGAATGGGTAGCTTTGAGGGATGAAGTAGTGAAGGCAGCAGAGGACCAAGTAGGTAAAAAGACGAGGGCTAGTAGAAATTCTTGGGTAACAGAAGAAATATTGAATTTAATTGATTAAAGGAGAAAATATATAAAATGCAGTAAATGAAGCAGGCAAAAAAGAATACAAACGTCTCAAAAATGAGATCAACAGGAAGTGCAAAATGGCTAAGCAGGGATGGGTAGAGGACAAATGTAAGGATGTAGAGGCTTATCTCACTAGGGGGAAGATAGATACTGCCTACAGGAAAATTAAAACGACTTTTGGAGATAAGAGAACCACTTGTATAAACATCAAGAGCTCAGATGGAAACCCAGTTCTAAGCAAAGAAGGGAAAGCAGAAAGGTGGAAGGAGTATATAGAGGGTCTATACAAGGGCGATGTACTTGAGGACAATATTATGGAAATGGAAGAGGATGTAGATGAAGATGAAATGGGAGATACGATACTGCGTGAAGATTTTGACAGAGCACTGAAAGACCTAAGTCGAAACAAGGCCCCCGGAGTAGACAACATTGCATTGGAACTACTGACGGCTTTGGGAGAGCCAGTCCTGACAAAACTCTACCATCTGGTGAGCAAGATATATGAAACAGGCGAAATACCCTCAGACTTCAAGAAGAATATAATAATTCCAATCCCAAAGAAAGCAGGTGTTGACAGATGTGAAAATTACAGAACAATCAGTTTAATAAGCCACAGTTGCAAAATACTGACACGAATTCTTTACAGACGAATGGAAAAACTAGTAGAAGTCGATCTCGGGATGATCAGTTTGGATTCCGTAGAAATACTGGAACACGTGAGGCAATACTGACCTTACGACTTATCTTAGAAGAAAGATTAAGGAAAGACAAACCTACGTTTCTAGCATTTGTAGACTTAGAGAAAGCTTTTGACAATGTTGACAGGAATACTCTCTTTCAAATTCTAAAGGTGGCAGGGGTAAAATACAGGGAGCGGAAGGCTATTTACAATTTGTACAGAAACCAGATGGCAGTTATAAGAGTCGAGGGACATGAAAGGGAAGCAGTGGTTGGGAAGGGAGTAAGAAAGGATTGTAGCCTCTCCCCGATGTTATTCAATCTGTATATTGAGCAAGCAGTAAAGGAAACAAAAGAAAAATTCGGAGTAGGTATTAAAACCCATGGAGAAGAAATAAAAACTTTGAGGTTCGCAGATGACATTGTAATTCTGTCAGAGACAGCAAAGGACTTGGAAGAACAGTTGAATGGAATGGACAGTGTCTTGAAAGGAGGATATAAGATGAACATCAACAAAAGCAAAACAAGGATAATGGAATGTAGTCGAATTAAGTCGGGTGATGCTGAGGGAATTAGATTAGGAAATGAGACACTTCAAGTAGTAAAGGAGTTTTGCTATTTGGGGAGCAAAATAACTGACGATGGTCGAAGGAGAGAGGATATAAAATGTTGACTGGCAATGGCAAGGAAAGAGTTTCTGAAGAAGAGAAATTTGTTAACATCGAGTATAGATTTAAGTGTCAGGAAGTCATTTCTGAAAGTATTTGTATGGAGTGTGGCCATGTATGGAAGTGAAACATGGACGATAAATAGTTTGGACAAGAAGAGAATAGAAGCTTTCGACATGCGGTGCTACAGAAGAATGCTGAAGATTAGATGGGTAGATCACGTAACTAATGAGGAAGTATTGAATAGAATTGGGGAGAAGAGTAGTTCGTGGCACAACTTGACTAGAAGAAGGGATCAGTTGGTAGGACATGTTCTGAGGCATCAAGGGATCACCAATTTAGTATTGGAGGGCAGCGTGGAGGGTAAAAATCGTAGGGGGAGACCAAGAGATGAATACACTAAGCAGGTTCAGAAGGATGTAGGTTGCAGTAGGTACTGGGAGATGAAGAAGCTTGCACAGGATAGAGTAGCATGGAGAGCTGCATCAAACCAGTCTCAGGACTGAAGACCACAACAACAACGACAGATCCTGAGAAATCAGTACCCATAACAACCACCTCTGGCTGTAATAACGGCCTTGATACGCCTGGGCATTGAGTCAAACAGCACTTGGATGGCGTTTACAGGTACAGCTGCCCATGCAGCTTCAACGCGATACCACAGTTCATCAAGAGTAGACTGCCATATTGCGACGAGCCAGTTGCTCGGCCACCATTGAAAAGACGTTTTCACTTGGTGAGAGATCTGGAGAATGTGCTGACCAGTGCAGCAGTCGAACATCTTCCGTATCCGAAAGGCCCATACAGGACCTGCCACATGCGGTCGTGCATTATCCTGCTGAAATACAGGGTTTCGCAGGGATCGAATGAGGGGTAGAGCCACGGGTTGTAACACATCTGAAATGTAACGGCCACTGTTCAAAGTGCCTTCAATGCAAACAAGAGGTGGCCGAGATGTGTAACCTATGGCACCCCATGCCATCACGCCGGATGATACGGCAGTATGGCGATGACGAATACACGCTTACAATATGCGTTCACCGTGATGACGCCAAACAGTGATGCGACCATCATGATGCTGTAAATAGAACCTGGATTCATCCAAAAAAATTACGTCTTGCTATTTGTGCACCCAGGTTCGTCACCGAGTACACCATCGCAGGCGCTCTTGTCTGTGATGCAGCGTCAAGAGTAACCGCAGCCACGGTCTCCGAGCTGATAGTCCGTGTTGCTGCAAATATCGTCGAACTGTTCGTACCGATGGTTGTTGTCTTGCAAACGTCCCCATCTGTTGAGTCAGTGATCGAGACCTGGCTGCACGATCCGTTACAGCCGTGCGGATAAGATTCCTGTCATCTGTACTGCTAGTGGTACGAGGCCGTTGGGATCCAGCACGCCATTCCGTATTACCCTCCTGAACCCACCCATTCCATATTCTGCTAACAGTCATTGTATCTCGAGCAACGCGAGCAGCAATGACGCGGTACGATAAACCACAACCACGATAGGTTACAATACCACCTTTATCAAAGTCGGGAACGTGATGGTACGCATTTCTCCTCCTTACACGGGGCATCACTACAACGTTTCACCAGGCAACGCCGGTCAACTGCTGTTTGTGTATGAGAAATCGTTGGAAATTTTCCTCATGTCAGCACGTTGTAGGTGTCGCTCTGAATGCTCTGAAAAGCTAATCGTTTGCATATCACAGCATCTTCTTCCTGTCGGTTAAATTTCGCGTCTGTAGCACGTCATCTTCGTGGTGTAGCAATTTTAATCGCCAGTAGTGTAAGTTCATTAGACCCTTTTTGTTCCGTATCCTCTCATCGATCAATCCCTAGAGTTTGCTGACGTTGGAAAAAAATCACCGTATAGATAAATTACACAGAGAAGTTAGGACGCAACGAGACGGTCTGACAGTTGGCGCCCCTCCGCCGCCAGGTCCCCGTATTTCATCAGCCGTCTCACCTCCCCAGACTGGAGCGCGTTCAGTGGTAGCAGTGCTGGCTGGTTAAACCCTCCTACCTGCCGTGCCACGCCCGCCTGCCCTGGATTCCAGATGGGAAGCCGCAACCCTCGCTCCAGGTCCGCCTGCTGCCGCGCCTCTCCGGCAACTGTTCCAGAACGACGCGGCGCCGCAGCTCCGCCGTCACGTGACCGCCGCTGCCGCTGTTGCAACGCCGGCGGGTGAAGGCCGCAACCTTCGCTTCCGCGTAATCAGTCGACTCGATACCTCCTGTGACAGTGCGCTGCAGTCTGAGTGTCATTCGGACTCCCGCCTTCCTAGACAGCCGCTCATCCTCAGTAAAGACCCTTTCTCACGACCTACTTCTAGTCTCAGTGGACTAGAAAAAAAAAGATGCATCTACTGCTACTGCTCTGGCCTTCTGTTCCTCTGTTTCGAGTCGTCGCTTTCGTTTACACGTCAGCGCGAAAACTGCCGTTGCTGCGAAAGTGACGTAATAAGAGACTATCCTTATTACGAAAAACTCGGAATACACAATGAAGAGCCAAAGAAACTGGTACACCCGCCTAATATCTACATCTATCTACATCTACATCTACATTTATACTCCACAAGCCACCCAAATGTGTGTGGCGGAGGGCACTTTACGTGCCACTGTCATTACCTCCCTTTCCTTTTCCAGTCGCCTTCTGTTCCTGTAGTCAACATCCTCTGTTTCGAGTCGTCGCTTTCCTTTTGCACGTCAGCGTGAAAATTGTCGTTGCTGCGAATGTGAGATTATAAGGGACTATCCTTATTACGAAAAACTCGGAGTACACACTGAAGAGCCAAACAAACTGGTAAACCCGCCTAATATCTACATCTATCTACATCTACATCTACATTTATACTCCGCAAGCCTCCCAACGGTGAGTGGCGGAGGGCATTTTACGTGCCACTGTCCAGTCGCGTACGGTTCGCGGGAAGAACGACTGCCGGAAAGCCTCCGTGCGCGCTCGAATCTCTCTAATTTTACACTCGTGATCTCCTCGGGAGGTATGAGTAGGGGGAAGCAATATATTCGATACCTCATGCAGAAACGCACCCTCTCGAAACCTGGACAGCAAGCTACACCGCGATGCAGAGCGCCTCTCTTGCAGAGTCTGCCATTCGAGTTTGCTAAACATCTCCGTAACGCTATCACGCTTACCAAATAACCCTGTGGCGAAACGTGCCGCTCTTCTTTGGATCTTTTCTATCTCCTCTGTCAACTCGACCTCGTATGGATCCCTCACTGATGAGCAATACTCAAGTATAGGTCGAACGAGTGTTTTGTAAGCCACCTCCTTTGTTGATGGACTACATTTTCTAAGGACTCTGCCTATGAATCTCAGCCTGGCAACCGCCTTACCAACAATTAATTTTATATGATCATTCCACCTCAAATTGTTCCGTACGCATACTCCCAGATAATTTACAGAACTAACTGTTACCAGTGTTTGTTCCGCTATCATATAATCGTAAAATAAAGGATCCTTCTTTCTATGTATTCACAATACATCACATTTGTCTATGTTAAGTGTCAGTTGCCACTCCCTGCACCAATTGCCTATCCGCTGCAGATATTCCTGGACTTCGCTGAAATTTTCTAAACGTCTGTACACAAGATTTACACACTCCTAAACATCCCTAGGCCTACTGTTTTCGATCTCATGGTGTAGTGGAAACGTGAAGGGACACGTACAGCACAAAAGCTTACAGGCCGATCTCGTCTGTTGACTGACAGAGACCGCCGACAGTTGAAGACGGTCGTAATGTGTAATAGGCAGACACCTATCCAGAACATCACACAGGAATTCCAAACTTTATCAGGATCCGCTGCAAGTACTATGAAAGTTAGGCGGGAGGTGAGGAAACTTGGATTTCACGGTCGAGTGGCTGCTCATAAGCCACACATCACGCCGGTAAATGCCATACGACGCCTCGTTCGGTGTAAGGAGCGTAAACACTGGAAAATCGTTGTGTGGACTGACGAATCAGGCTACACAACGTGGCGATCCGATGGCAGGGTGTGGGTATGGCGAATGCCCGGTGAACGTCATCTGCCAGTGTGTGTAGTGCCAACAACAAAATTCGGAGGCGGTGGTGTTATGGTGTGGTCGTGTTTTTAATGGAGGGGGCTTGCACCACTTGCTGTTTTGCGTGGCACTATTACAGCACAGGCCTACACTGACGTTTGAAGCACCTTCTTGCTTCCCACTGTTTAAGAGCAATTCTGGGATGCCGATTGCATCTTTAAACATGATCGAGCACCTGTTCATAATGCACGGCCTGTGGCGGAGTGGTTACACGACAATAACATCCCCGTAATGGACAAGCGTGCACAGAGTCCTGACCTGAATACTATAGAACGCCTTTGGGATGTTTTGTAACACCGATTTCGTCGCAGGCCTCACCGACAGAGATCGATACCTCTCCTCAGTGCAGCACTCCGTGAAGAATGGGCTGCCATTTCCCAAGAAACGTGATTCAACGCTTGCCTGCGAGAGTGGAAGCTGTCATCAAGGCTAAGGGTGGGCCAACACCGTACTGAGTTCCAGCATTACCGACGGAGGGCGCCACGAACTTGTAAGTTATTTTCAGCCAGGTGTCCGGATACTTTTGATCGCACAGTGTACGTCACGTCTGTGTGACGCAGGCGTCTCGCACTCACCGGCGCAACGCACATAACTGATCAGCGCTCGGTTGTTTGTAATAAAAATTACTGTAGCCCCCAACGATCGGACGACGTCAAAAAAAATGGTTCAGATGGCTCTGAGCACTATGGGACTTAACTTCTAAGGTCATCAGTCCCCTAGAACTTAGAACTGCATAAACCTAACTAACCTAAGCACATCACACACATCCATGCCCGAGGCAGGATTCGAACCTGCGACCGTAGCGATCGCGCGGTTCCTCGGACGACGTGACACAACGTCATAACGCTGAGGTGACGAAAATCATGTGATAGCGGTATGCGCAGACACCGGTGGCGGTAGTGTAGTGTGCACAAGGCTTACGGCGGCAGCGCGTTGGTGGATCTGTCTTATGTACTCAGGTGACCCGTACTAAAAGTCTGCGATGTCATCATGGTCGTACGACGGAAATTAACGTACTTGGAATGGAAGCTGGAACTACGTGCATGGGATTTTTCGTTCCGGAAATCGTTAGGGACTTCAATATTGCGAGATCCACAGTGGCAAGAATGTGCCGAGAGTACCAACTTTCGGACGTCACTTATCAGCGCAAATGAAACCATCCCATCTCCTCTATACTTCTTTTGTTAATGATAACGTTCCCTTTTACAATAACCTATGTAACCTTCCCCTAGGACTTCTGTCTCTTGTTTAATGATAACAAATGAAATCTTCCCTTTCAAATTTATTCTCTTTCTTAATCTTCGCATACAAATTTAATTGCTGCTTATTAAAACTGATTTTCTTTATTATTTCGACGAAACATAGAATGTGTCGTCGTCGTGGCCCTCAGTCGTTATCTGCAATAACCCAAAACTGTTCCTTACCTTTTTTTACTGTTACTGGATCGCCATCTGACTGCTACATGGAACTGCGACATGAATATACTTACTCTGGTTCACTATTCTCTATTAACTGCTGGTGGGCTGTCATAATAAGTGGCTGCATTTATTACCAAAGCTGACGTTATTCTTCATTAGCAAAGCTGACGTTATTCTTTAATTAATTTGACTGAAGTTTCGTAATTCATGGTTACACTTTTTCTTGACAACAATAAAATTTTTGCAAAGTTTTACGTTGATGGTTTTTGGGATGGATTATAATCAGTAATGCAAGATTGCTGGCAAAAATTGATTATATTCTGAAAACGCTTCAAATATTTACTGTTGGTAATGAAATGATTTTACAAACGTTCAAATGGGACTTACTTTTTACCATAATCTTACAACTAGCAATGCGCAAACATGCCTTCAGTAGTCTTGAGTTTCTCAAAAATTTATTCAATAATATTAGTTCCTCTTATGACAATAGTTAGCTGATGTCTCTGTACATCCGTTTATAATCTCTTGTAGATCATAGCTGGTGGGTGGCAGGCACACCGCTCCTCTCAACTTCTCGCTTCAGACCTGCTACCGACTCGCTTACTACTGACTTCCTACGAACGCTGGAGTGCGGTCTCTCCTGCTTTCTGGTGCACACAATCCCTGCTAGCATTACAAAATGTATCAATGCGAGGTCTTTCCCACTCTTTTCTTAAAATGTATCCACACGCGGTCTCTCCCGCCCTTTTTAAAATTGTATCAATGTGCGGTCTCTGTTGTCAACAATACTTTGGTGCTGACATTCCCTGCTACCACAATTACTTCCAACATGACAAATATCTTTTTTTCTAATAATTTCCGGGTATGCAGTCACATGACAAATATTAATTATGCCTACTTAATCCTATTAATAAAATATAAACATCTTTCATAAATTGTGATTTGACAATAGACAATAGAAATATATACGTCTTACACAAAGAACGCAGTGGTCGAATATCTTTACTTAACGATCGGGATTAAGGTGTTTGTGAAGAATTGTCGGTGCTAACAGATAAGCAACACTGCGTGACATGACCTCAGAAATCACTGTGGGGCGTACGACGAACGTATCCGTTAGGGCACTGCGGAAAAAGTTTGGCGTTAATGGTCTGCGCCAGCTGGCGACCGACGCTAACAGCACCACATCGGCTGCAGCGGCTCTCCTGGGCTGCATTAATAATTGTGTGCATTTGATCTATTTGATATTGTTAATATAAAAAGTTTTAACAAATTGATCCTGGCCACTGCTCAAAATAATTAGTAAAATTTTCTGTGGGAGCAGGGAGGGGGGGGGGGGGCGGGCTATGTTAGTGGGCTGCTTCTGTGTTGGCGGCGCTGCGTAGCGCTTTCATTGGATCTCTGACTGCGCTTTCTTTGTAAGAGACTCTGTGGCTGGTTCTCCGACCGTAAATGTAATAGACTGGCCGTGACGTCATTTTCGTAGCTCCAACATCTCTGGGCTAAAGTCACGTGAATGTTGGCAAAACATGGTTGTTTCGTGTTGCGCTTATGGCTGTACTCAGCGTTTTGTCGGGGGAAATGGCATTACATTTCACGTGTGTTTCTATGATAGTGCAGATGCGTTTATTGAAATCTGCTGAAGTGACTTTTACATGTTTTTTTACACTTGAAATAGAGTATCGCGTAAATTAAAGTGTTGAAAGTGATGCCTGTAATGTCAGACTCTTATTACATTTTGGAAAGTATCTGTGATAATTCGGTTACAGAAGTAAGTATAACTGTTTCTCGTGCCTACTCATAGGTTCCCTAAGGATGAAAACCGAAGGCAGCTTTGGATACAGGCCACAGGCCCTGAAACAGAAAAACGTTAAGCCATCTGCACATACGCGCCTTTTTGTATATAGAGGTGGGATTATAATAAGGTAAGAGCACCTATAGTCGACACATGGAGAGAATTTTTTTCTACCCTCTAATACTATTAAATAAATGTAGGCTCCAAAATTATTTTCTGAAACTTCAAAGTCTCACCTTTCATCTAAAATATCATTTTTTTAAGCTGATAGTTTAAACTTTTGTAAAAATAGTAGGAACTGAACCTTTCAAGTGCACCTAAAATTGATACTCTAAAATGGACCTGCTCCTAAAGTCGTCAATTTTGGCACCTATAGTTGACATTATTCCCATGTTTAAAAGAATTTTAACGACATTTTCCTTCAATCGACAGTTTATAGTAGTTCCGTCCCGCTGCCCACCAGATGTTAGATTTTATAAATAGTACTGTAACAAATCCAGGTCAAATGTAGTTCTGGCATAATTTTTCGCAAGTAAAAAAGTAATTTTTGTTGGAAGCGTTTGGCAGTCAATTGAGAAATGTGGGGAAAGTACGATACAAACGTAGGATGGCAGACCGCTGATTTGAAATCCCGCCACGTTTTGCCAACAGTCACGCGGTTTATGTTGGAGCCACACAGCCCCATAGCTTCTGCACAGAAAGGCCAGTCCACTGGGCTGGTTGCATAGAGTAAATAGCTCTGGAGTGAGCATTCACATTAGCCTTGCGCATAATAGTTGGCGACTGGGAACGTTCAGTTTAGTTCGCGGTTCCGTCGCGAACTAGGTCGCTCTTTTAGTTCGTTAGTTCCCATCTCGATTTCCAGAAAGACAGTTCGCTCGATTTGCTACCACTACTGCACACGCTCTTTTATTCGTTATGCTAGCCTTTTAAATAATGGTCAGTTTTACCAATGCCTGTATTATTACAGTTTTATGTCGAGTAATTAAACTTCGAAAGGGCAAGTAAACCAGTTATTTACACAAATTGGTAAAATGGGGTAGTCGACTACTTTACTATACATACAGTGCACTCGTAGTATTTTAATTCTAAAATATATATATTTATTTATTTATGAGTTCATTGTAGCAATATTACTTACATAATATGCTAAATGCGTTTTTTTAGTAAAATTACACTTTCATAAATAATCGACTTTTTTAAAGTTTGGAAATAACCAACGAAAATATTTCTGATTCAGGTACAGATTAGGTACTATATGGCACAAACAATAATACCTGTATCATTAACAGAAGAAACACTAACACTTGTAATTTATTACCAAACAATTAGACATAGAAAAAATAACTATGACCCCTGAGTGAGATCGTATTCTAAAGCATACTTCTTGTGCTTCGCATTTTGTTGTTGTTGTTGTTGTGGTCTCCAGTCCTGAGACTGGTTTGATGCAGCTCTCCACGCTATCCTGTGCAAGCTTCTTCATCTCCCAGTACGTACTGCAGCCTTCATTCCTCTGAATCTCCTTAGTGTATTCATCTCTTGGTCTCTCTCTGCGACTTTTACCCTCCACGCTGCCCTCCAATACTAAATTGGTGATCCCTTGATGTCTCAGAACATGTCCTACCAACCGAACCCCTCTTCTAGTCAAGTTGTGCCACAAGCTCCTCTTCTCCCCAATTCTATTCAGTACCTCCTCATTAGTTATGTGATCTACCCATCTAATCTTCAGCATTCTTCTGTAGCACCACATTTCGAAAGCTTCTATTTTCTTCTTGTCCAAACTAGTTATCGTCCATGTTTCACTTCCATACATGGCTACACTCCATACATATACTTTCAGAAACGACTTCCTGACACTTAAATCTATACTCGATGTTAACAAATTTCTCTTCTTCAGAAACGCTTTCCTTGCCATTGCCAGTCTACATTTTATATCCTCTCTACTTCGACCATCATCAGTTATTTTGCTCCCCAAATAGCAAAACTCGTTTACTACTTGAAGTGTCTCATTTCCTAACCTAATTCCCTCAGCATCACCCGACTTAATTCGACTACATTCCATTATCCTTGTTTTGCTTTTGTTGATGTTCATCTTATATCCCCCTTTCAAGACACTGACCATTCTGTTCAACTGCTCTTCCAAGTCCCTTGCTGTCTCTGACAGAATTACAATGTCATCGGCGAACCTCAAAGTTTTTGTGATTCTTGAGTTTCTCCCGGCGTATTTGATAGTCAAAATATCCACGGGTGTGCTGCCGGTCTACAGTGTCCAACGGGCACAATATTTCGGCGATCATACATGTCGCCATCATCAGGTGAACTGACGGACTGAGCTCCTGTGAACGTGCCGGCACGGAGATCCGTACGCTATGGCTGCTCAGAGGGAACTGGGTTCGGTCGCGGCGGCGGCCGATTTAAATACCCTCCACCCGCGGCGCGGAGGGTGACGCTAAGAAATTGTTACCCCAAGGTCCGGTACCGCCGAGACTATATGGACTCCCGAACGTTCACAAAGAGGGGATACCATTACGCCCCATTGTCAGCGACATCAGGGCACCTACATATTTTCTGGCCAAATACCTGACGGGAATATTAAGTCCTCATGTGGGTAAATGCCCTCATCACATCCGTAATTCCGTGGATTTTGTTAAACGCCTTGACAGCTTCAGGTTGGATGAGTCAGATATCATGGTGAGTTTTGACGTCGTTTCCTTGTTTACGAGGGTACCCCTGCGAGAGTCACTGGAATTGATTAGTCAGAAGTTTGACGAGAAGACCACTGAACTTTTTAGGCATGTCTTGACTTCCACGTATTTTCTTTTTAATGGAGAATACTACGAACAAACGGAGGGAGTCGCCATGGGTAGCCCACTCTCACCGGTGGTAGCGAATTTGTACATGGAGAACTTCGAGGAGGAAGCCCTGTCGTCATCCGTATGGAAACCTACTTGCTTTTTCCGTTACGTGGACGACACGTTCGTCATCTGGCCACATGGTATGGATAAACTCCGTGACTTCCTTACACATCTAAACTCCATACACCCCAACATCAAATTCACTATGGAGACTGAAACGGAGGGTAAATTACCTTTCCTTGACGTCTTGGTCAAGAGAAGGGCTGACGGCACCCTAGGTCATGGGGTGTATCGGAAGACTACGCACACTGATCTGTATTTGCACGCAGACAGCTGCCACAGAGGAATGGGGTACTTAAAACTCTAGTACATAGGGCGCGCACTATCTCTGACGCAGAGAGTCTACCCCAGGAATTGGAACATCTGAGAACTGTATTTCGAAAAAATGGGTACTCAGAGTGGCAGATTCAACGTGCTCTCCGCCCAACCACTGCAGCACAACCCCTTGAGATGGATGAAGTCACGAGGGAGGAGGTAGGCACTGCATTTATTCCATACACAGGCGCACTCTCGTGGAAAATCGCTCGCATTCTGAAGAAACACCGGGTCGGAACTGTGTTTTGTCCTCCAAATAAAACTCGTGCACTAGTGGGGAGCGCCAAAGATGACCTCGGTTTGAGGAAGGCCGGCGTGTACCAGATTCCGTGTCAATGTGGCAAGTCGTGTATTGGTCAGACGATGCGTGTCGTCGAGGATCGATGCCGTGAACACCAGAGGCACACTCGTCTGATGTATCCGAGCAAGTCGGCGGTCGCTGAACATTGTTTGTCGGAAAATCACGCCATGGAATATGACCGTACGAGGATTCTGGTACAGACGTCGAGATATTGGGACAGCGTTGTTAGAGAGGCCATCGAAATTCGCACCAATGACGACCTCATAAACCGTGACTGTGGCTATAATCTTAGCAAGGCTTGGGAACCAGCGATCGGGTTAATCAAGAGTAAATCGAGCAAACGTATAGTTGTGACGACCACGGCGGACAGAGCCATCACTCCGACGTCATCTCAGACGCCGTCGCAATCTGTTCCACCGCGCGACCATGGCGCGGGGCACGGACGGCGGAGGGAGCGCGCCGCGGACGGAGGGTATTTAAATCGGCCGCCGCCGCGACCGAACCCAGTTCCCTCTGAGGAGCCATAGCGTACGGATCTCCGTGCCGGCACGTTCACAGGAGCTCAGTCCGTCAGTTCACCTGATGATGGCGACATGTATGATCGCCGAAATATTGTGCCCGTTGGACACTGTAGACCGGCAGCACACCCGTGGATATTTTGACACTCAAAGTTTTTATTTCTTCTCCATGGATTTTAATAACTACTCCGAATTTTTCTTTTGTTTCCTTTACCGCCTGGTCAATATACAGATTGAATAACATCGGGGAGAGGCTACAACCCTGTCTCACTCCCTTCCCAACCGCTGCTTCCCTTTCGTGCCCCTCGACTCTTATAACTGCCATCTTCCTTCTGTACAAATTGTAAATAGCCTTTCGCTCCCTGTATTTTACCCCTGCCACCTTCAGAATTTGAAAGAGGGTATTCCTGTCAACATTGTCAAAAGCTTTCTCTAAGTCTACAAATGCTAGAAACGTAGGTTTGCCTTTTCTTAATCAAGCTTCTAAAATAAGTCGTAGGGTCAGTATTGCCTCACGTGTTTTCATATTTCTACGGAATCCAAACTGATCTTCACCAAGGTTGGCTTCTACCAGTTTTTCCATTCGTCTGTAAAGAATTCGCGTTTGTATTTTGCAGCCATGACTTATTAAAGTGATAGTTCGGTAATTTTCACATCTGTCAAGGCCTACTTCGCATTATCATTCTTTAAATAATCAGTCTTCTAATTTTCGAGTGAAGTATTACAAAAATTTACATATTATTATGTAAAAACATTAATTTGGAAGCTTTGTTCGTTGATAACAGTGTTCTTCGTTCATTAAGGATTTGTCCCGTTCGCAGGGCGCTGATGTCGCTATTATGCAAAACCTCTGTAACACACATGCATATATATGAGGGTATAACTGGCGACGCTCGCGCCACCACTCAAGCGGATCTTTTTTTTTTCGATCTAAATACTCTTCATTGCGGTATTTATCGAGTTCGCGAATACCAGCAGCAAGTTGGTTATCTGGGCTACTGATATTTTTTATTTCTTGGTCATACTCGTCCGGTATGGAGTCTTTTTTATTTTCATTACTGCTGCTTCTAGAACAAGACGCCGAAGGGTCGCTAGCAGTAGGATCAGCCACTAAAATATCTCGATTCTCTCTCTGAGGTAAGTGCACTCTGCCAACTTTATTTTTGAGGCGTTGTATTGCGACTTCACAAGCTTTTTGATTTCGAAATCATCTCTGTCTAAATCGGGGGTCCAGAATAGTACACTCAGAGTATAGAATGTTATTCTCATAATCTTAAAACTGTCTGCCATGCCTTTCTTGAGCACTGATTGCACAGCGACAATTTTTTTATTGTTTTTTTATTATTTTTTTAAAGCCTACTGCGGCCTCTCGCTCCGTCTCGCTATTGTCCGTCGGTCTTCGGAAAAAAGCGAACGAACTAAGTAGCGAGGTTATCCGTCAACTAGTTCGCGTAGTTCGCCTGTGGGAGTGCTCTTCCAAACTAGTTCGTTCGCGACCTACACAAGACTAATTTACATGCGCAGAACAGACTTTGTGTTGTCAACATACATTGCCGGCCTGGTCACGTGTTCTCGGGACGTCGTGTGTTTGTCCGTATAGCGCCCTGTACATTTAGAATGTCACTACATCTCTACTACAGACGGATTCTTTTCGTACGTGTCGTTGATTATTTATATATGTTGCGCAGACATTTTAACAATATCCATTTGATACCGGGAATAAACCAGCTACGTAACTTTTAAAGGCAAGTGATATTACATCCTGCTTCTTTGCGACAGGTGTCACAGTTCAGATGCACTCGATTTTTGGTAGTTTTCGGTATGATACGGCACTTTATAGTATTACACAGCCTGACGTACATTTTTGCAGCGATATTCTTGCAAAACGACTTGACAGTACGCCAGTACTTTTGCAAGTGTCCAAAAAACACAGAATTTGCCACACATTAGCGATTATATCCCTGCTAATTCGTCCTTTTTTCTGCTATTTCTACATATTTATTTTCTCGTTTTTGCGACCTAAAGCACAATTTTTCTTCCTGGTGACGCTTTGAAATGTTTATTTAACGCATTTTACGTACTTGCTCCTAGTTTATTAAATAAATAGTAGACTGAGTAAGAAGGGGGAAAAAAGGCGAGCGGAGAATAAATGTACTGTAAAGCAAATACAGTTGGTCATGTAACAGTCAACCCATATAACACCATTAAGGGAAGTGGTAAGTGACACAAATGAAAGAGTTTGAGGACATGTTTACTAATATTTTACGTTTCTTAATCAAAAGGTGAAGAAAATAAATTGAAGGCAAAATACACCAAAGAAGATGAATGCGTACTTTGATTAGCTACACTATCGTGTTTTTTATTTGATTTGTGCAGAAAATGTATTTAAGCTGAATGCAGAAATTGGCAGTAGGTGCTGTGGAAAATTAAAAATAGTTGGTATAGCATCTACCTTCAGCCACACACGTCCAAATTTTTCTCTGTCTAAACATTCCTCTTCAAAGTGTTTTGAATACACTTCGGAACATTTTGTGGGGACAAAATTACTCCTCCTTATATTCTGGAGCCACATCTTTACTCGTTGTTCATCCTTCGAGAAGCTAAAACATAAATCACACATAATCATTCTCCATCTCCTAGACACACTTAACATGGTCTCCTACTGTAACTTTATAGTGAACAAAAAGGTTTGGACACACATATTATATGAAGACAATTACAGACTCCCACTCTATTGAATTTATCTGTCTCCCGTCTTTCAAATCTATATACATAATCGACAAGTCACTGATAAATGCATGTAGGATAGTATTTGCTGAAACAACTAACCATTCCTTTTCCTGTTCCACTAGCAAATTCACGAGAGGAAGCGATTGTTTCTAAGCTTTTGTACAAGCCGTAATATCTATTATATAGTCATAAAATCGTAGAAAAATAGGTCTACAGAATTAAGCCTTAATTATAATACGTCTTGAAATTTTTAAACATAGTACCCATGAAAAGTTACTATCCCTCCTTTCACATACAGGGCTATTACAAATGATTGAAGCGATTTCATAAATTCTCTGTAGCTCCATTCATTGACATATGGTCACGACACACTACAGATGCGTAGAAAAACTCATAAAGTTTTGTTCGGCTGAAGCCGCACTTCAGGTTTCTGCCGCCAGAGCGCTCGAGAGCGCCGTGAGGCAAAATGGCGACAGGAGCCAAGAAAGCCTATGTCGTGCTTGAAATGCACTCACATCAGTCAGTCATAACAGTGCAACGACACTTCAGGACGAAGTTCAACAAAGATCCACCAACTGCTAACTCCCTTCGGCGATGGTATGCGCAGTTTAAAGCTTCTGGATGCCTCTGTAAGGGGAAATCAACGAGTCGGCCTGCAGTGAGCGAAGAAACGGTTGAACGCGTCCGGGCAAGCTTCACGCGTAGCCCGCGGAAGTCGACGAATAAAGCAAGCAGGGAGCTAAACGTACCACAGCCGACGGTTTGGAAAATCTTACGGAAAAGGCTAAAGTAGAAGTCTTAACGTTTACAATTGCTACAAGCCCTGACACCCGATGACAAAGTCAAACGCTTTGAATTTTCGGCGCGGTTGCAACAGCTTATGGAAGAGGATGCGTTCAGTGCGAAACTTGTTTTCAGTGATGAAGCAACATTTTTTCTTAATGGTGAAGTGAACAGACACAATGTGCGAATCTGGGCGGTAGAGAATCCTCACGCATTCGTGCAACAAATTCGCAATTCACCAACAGTTAACGTGTTTTGTGCAATCTCACGGTTTAATGTTTACGGTCCCTTATTCTTCTGCGAAAAAAACGTTACAGGACACGTGTATCTGGACATGCTGGAAAATTGGCTCATGCCATAACTGGAGACCGACAGCGCCGACTTCATCTTTCAACAGGATGGTGCTCCACCGCACTTCCATCATGATGTTCGGCATTTCTTAAACAGGAGATTGGAAAACCGATGGATTGGTTGTGGTGGAGATCACGATCAGCAATTCATGTCATGGCCTCCACGCTCTCCCGACTTAATCCCATGCGATTTCTTTCTGTGGGGTTATGTGAAAGATTCAGTGTTTAAACCTCCTCTACCAAGAAACGTGCCAGAACTGCGAGCTCGCATCAACGTTGCTTTCGAACTCATTGATGGGGACATGCTGTGCCGAGTGTGGGAGGAACTGGATTATCGGCTCGATGTCTGCCGAATCACTATAGGGGCGCATTTCGAACATTTGTGAATGCCTAAAAAAACTTTTTGAGTTTTTGTATGTGTGTGCAAAGCATTGTGAAAATATCTCAAATAATAAAGTTATTGAAGAGCTGTGAAATCGCTTCAATCATTTGTAATAACCCTGTTTTTTTCTTTGCATCCGTAGCAACAAGAGTAATTCACCATACCTATTACACTATCAACAAACGGTGAAATCACAACAAAAACTCTTGATATTATAAACTTAAAACTCTGTGGAAAGCACACACGCATTGCGAAGTCCCGAAAACACGTGACAATCCCGGTGTAATGCTGACAACGTGCGCAGAACGCAGTGCTCACTCCAGAGATATTTACTCTATGGCTGGTTGGACTCGTTGCTGGAAGTTAATCGCCAGTAGTGTTGGGCAGTTGGAAGTTAGTCGTCAGCAGTGATGGATGTGCTGTTGGGCAGTTGGAGGTGAACGGCCAGCAGTGATGGATGTTAAATGTGAGGAGTCAGCATCGATGGAGGGTAGAGATCTGAAGCGTTAGTGTAGGCGAATGATCTGAAAGTATCCGACTCCAAGATTGAAAATTATTCATCATTATACAAGGTGGTCCATTGATCGTGACCGGGCCAAATATCGCAAGAAATAAGCGTCAAACGAAGAAACTACAAAGAACGAAACTTCTCTAGCTTGAAGGGGGAAACCAGATGGCGCTATGGTTGGCCCGCTAGATGGCGCTGCTATAGGTCAAACAGATATCGACTGCGTTTTTTTAAACAGGAACCCCCATTTTTTATTACGTATTTGTGTAGTACGTAAAGAAATATGAATGTTTTAGTTGGGCCACTTTTTTCGCTTTGTGATAGATAACGCTGTAATAGTCACAAATATATGGCTCACAATTTTAGACGAACAGTTGGTAACAGGTAGGTTTCTTAAATTAAAATACAGAACGTAGGTACGTTTGAACATTTTATTTCGGTTGTGCCAACGTGATACATCTACCTTTGTGAACTTATTATTTCTCAGAACGCAAGACTGATTACCTGTCAATACCACATTAATGCAATAAGTGCTCAAAATGATGTCCGTAACCTCAATACATTTGGCAATACGTGTAACGACATTCCTCTCAACAGCGAGTAGTTCGCCTTCCGTAATGTTCGCACATGCATTGACAATGCGCTGACGCATGTTGTCGCGCGTTGTCGGTGGATCACGATAGCAAATATCCTTCAACTTTCCCCACAGAAAGAAATCCGGGGACGTCAGATCCGGTGAACGTGCTTCGACGACCAATCCACCTGTCATGAAATATGCTATTCAATACCGCTTCAACCGCACGCGAGCTATGTGCCGGACAGCCATCATGTTCGAAGTACATCGCCATTCTGCCGTGCAGTGAAACATCTTGTAGTAACGTCGGTAGAACATTACGTAGGAAATCAGTATACATTGCACCATGTAGACTGCCATCTATAAAATGGGGGCCAATTATCCTTCCTCCCATAATGTCGCACCATACATTGACCCGCCAAAGTCACTGATGTTCCACTTGTCGCAGCCATAGTGGATTTTCCGTTGCCCAATAAGCGCATATTATGCAGTTACCACTGTTGGTGAATGACTCTTCGTCGCTAAATAGAACGCATGCAAAAAAATCTGTCATCGTCCCGTAATTTCTGTTGTGCCCAGTGGCAGAACTGTACACGACGTTCAAAGTCGTCGCCATGCAATTCCTCATGCATAGAAATATGGTACGGGTCGAATCGATGTTGATGTAGCATTCTTAACACTGACGTTTTTTTGAGATTCCCGATTCTCGGGCAATTTTTTTGCTACTAATGTGCGGATTGGCCGCGACAGCAGCTGTATCACCTACTTGGGCATCATTATTTGTTGCAGGTCGTGGTTGACGTTTCACATGTGGCTGAACACTTCATGTTTCCTTAAATAACGTAACTATGCGGCGAACGGTCCGGACACTTGGATGATGTCGTTCACGATACCGAGCAGCATACATAGCACACGCCCGTTGGGCATTTTGATCACAATAGCCATACATCAACATGATATCGACCTTTTCCGCGATTGGTAAACAGTCCATTTTAACACGGGTAATGTATCACGAAGCAAATACTGTCCACACTAGCGGAATGTTACGTGATACCACGTACTTATATGTTTGTGATTATTACAGCGCCATCTATCAAAAAGCAAAAAAACTAGTCCAACTAAAACATTCATATTTCTTTACGTTGTTGTTGTTGTGGTCTTCAGTCCTGAGACTGGTTTGATACAGCTCTCCATGCTACTCTATCCTGTGCAAGCTTCTTCATCTCCCAGTACCTACTGCAACCTACATCCTTGTGAATCTGCTTAGTGTATTCATCTCTTGGTCTCCCTCTACGATTTTTACCCTCCACGCTGCCATCCAATACTAAATTGGTGATCCCTTGATGCCTCAGAACATGTCCTACGAACCGATCCCTTCTTCTGGTCAAGTTGTGCCACAAACTTCTCTTCTCCCCAATCCTATTCAATAATTCCTCATTAGTTATGTGATCTACCCATCTAATCTTCAGCATTCTTCTGTAGCACCACCTTTCGAAAGCTTCTATTCTCTTCACGTCCAAACTATTTATCGTACACGTTTCACTTCCATACATGGCTACACTCTATACAAATACTTTCAGAAATGACTTCCTGACACTTAAATCTATACTCGATGTTAACTAATTTCTCTTATTCAGAAACGCTTTCTTTGCCATTGCCAGTCTGCATTTTATATCCTCTCTACTTCGACCATCATCAGTTATTTTGCTCCCCAAATAGCATAACTCGTTTACTACTTGAAGTGTCTCATTTCCTAATCTAATTCCCTCAGCATCACCCGACTTAATTCGACTACATTCCATTATCCTCGTTTTGCTTTTGTTGATGTTCATCTTATATTCTCCTTTCAAGACGCTATCCATTCCTTTCAACTGCTCTTCCAAGTCCTTTCCTGTCTCTGACAGTATTACAATGTCATCGGCGAACCTCAAAGTTTTTATTTCTTCTCCATGTATTTTAATACCTACTCCGAATTTTTCTTTTGTTTCCTTTACTACTTGCTCAATATACAGATTGAATCACATCGGGGAGAGGCTACAACCCCGTCTCACTCCCTTCCCAACCACTGCTTCCCTTTCATGTCCCTCGTCTCTTATAACTGCCATATGGTTTCTGTACAAATTGTAAATAGCCTTTCGCTCCCAGTATTTTATCCCTGCCACCTTCAGAATTTGAAAGAGTATTCCAGTCAACATTGTCAAAAGCTTTCTCTAAGTCTAAAAATGCTAGAAATGTAGGTTTGCCTTTCCTTAATCTTTCTTCCAAGATAAGTCGTAAGGTCAGTATTGCCTCACGTGTTCAAGTATTTCTACGGAATCCAAACTGATCTTCCCCGAGGTCGGCTTCTACTAGGTTTTCCATTCGTCTGTAAAGAATTCGTGTTAGTATTTTGCAGCTGTGGCTTATTAAACTGACTGTTCGGTAATTTTCACATCTGTCAACACCTGCTTTCTTTGGGATTGCAATTATTATATTCTTCTTGAAGTCTGAGGGTATTTGGCCTGTTTCAAACATCTTGCTCACCAGATGGTAGAGTTTTGTTAGGACTGGCTCTCCCAAGGCCGTCAGTAGTTCCAATGGAATGTTGTCTACTCCGGGGGCCTTGTTTCGACTCAGGTCTTTCAGTGCTCTGTCAAACTCTTCACGCAGTCCCATTTCATCTTCATCTACATCCTCTTCCATTTCCATAATATTGTCCTCAAGTACATCGCCCTTGTATAGACCCTCTATATACTCCCTCCACCTTTCTGCTTTCCCTTCTTTGCTTAGATCTGGGTTTCCATCTGAGCTCTTGATGTTCATACAAGTGGTTCTCTTATCTCCAAAGGTCTCTTTAATTTTCCTGTAGGCAGTATCTATCTTACCCCTAGTGAGATAAGCCACTACATCCTCACATTTGTTCTCTAGCCATCCCTGCTTAGCCATTTTGCACTTCCTGTCGGTCTCATTTTTGAGACGTTTGTATTCCTTTTTGCCTGCTTCATTTACTGCATTTTTATATTTTCTCCTTTCATCAATTAAATTCAATATTTCTTCTGTTACCCAAGGATTTATACTAGACCTCGTCTTTTTACCTAGTTGATCCTCTGCTGCCTTCACTACTTCATCCCTCAAAGCTACCCATTCTTCTTCTACTGTATTTCTTTCTCCCATTCCTGTCAATTGTTCCCTTATGCTCTCCCTGAAACTCTGTACAACCTCTGGTTCTTTCAGTTTATCCAGGTCCCATCTCCTTAAATTCCCACCTTTTTGCAATTTCTTTAGTTATAATCTACAGTTCATGACCAATAGATTGTGGTCAGAGTCCACATCTGCCCCTGGAAATGTCTTACAATTTACAACCTGGTTCCTAAATCTCTGTCTTACCATTATATAATCTATCTGATACCTTTTAGTGTCTCCAGGGTTCTTCCATGTATACAACCTTCTTTCATGATTCTTGAACCAAGTGTTAGCTATGATTAAGTTATTCTCTGTGCAAAATTCTACTAGACAGCTTCCTCTTTCATTTCTCTGCCCCAATCCATATTCACCCACTATGTTTCCTTCTCTCCATTTTCCTACTCTCGAATTCCAGTCACGCATGACTATTAAATTTTCTTCCCCCTTCACTATCTGAATAATTTTTTTTATCTCATCATACATTTCTTCAATTTCTTCATCATCTGCAGAGCTAGTTGACATGCAAACTTGTACTACTGTAGTAGGTGTGGGCTTCGTATCTATCTTGGCCACAATAGTGCGTTCACTATGCTGTTTGTAGTAGCTTACCCGCATTCCTATTTTCCTATTCATTATTAAACCTACTCCTGCATTACCCATATTTGACTTTGTGTTTATAATCCTGTAGTCACCAGACCAGAAGTCTTGTTCCTCCTGCCACCGAACTTCACTAATTATCTGTTTGACCTGTGACAGCGTCCATATAGCGGGCCAACCATAGCGCCGTCTGGTTTCCCCCTTCAAGTTAGACAAGTTTCGTTCTTTGTAGTTTTTTCGTTTGATGCTTATTTCGTGAGATATTTGGCTCGGTAACTATCAATGGATCACCCTGTATATCTTTGTACTGGATGTCAATGACGATTTATACTCGTGTCTCAACTGGATATGACATTATTAAGGTAAAAAGAACACGTTATTTGTTTTGCAACAAAAACTTTCCCTTTGCTGACCACATGCCTATTAAAGTGCGCGTCATTTATGTTGGCGGCCGAGTTTAGGTTCGTTCTGCGCATCTGACGTCACAAAACACAGTCAGCCAATGACAAGAGAACGACGTTGCCACATCTCGACTGCAGTGCAGAGCATGGACGAGTGTCTTCAGTTTTAGAAACGTTCAGTCATAAATGCCCCCCCCCCCCCCCATCCCATGGACCTTGCCGTTGGTGGGAAGGCTTGTGTACCTCAGCGATACAGATAGCCGTACCGTAGGTGCAACCACAACAGAGGGGTATCTGTTGAGAGGCCAGACAAATGTGTGGTTCCTGAAGAGGGGCAGTAGCCTTTTCGGTAGTTGCAGGGGCAACAGTCTGGATGATTGACTGATCTGGCCTTGTAACATTAACCAAAACGGCCTTGCTGTGCTGGTACTGCGAACGGCTGAAAGCAAGGGGAAACTACGGCCGTAATTTTTCAAGAGGGCATGCAGCTTTACTGTATGATCAAATGATGATGTCGTCCTCTTGGGTAAAATACTCTGGAGGTAAAATAGTCCCCCATTCGGATCTCCGGGCGGGGACTACTCAAGAGGACGTCATTATCAGGAGAAAGAAAACTGGCGTTCTACGGATCGGAGCGTGGAATGTCAGATCCCTTAATCGGGCAGGTAGGTTAGAAAATTTAAAAAGGGAAATGGATACGTTAAAGTTAGATATAGTGGGAATTAGTGAAGTTCGGTGGCAGGAGGAACAAGACGTCTGGTCAGGTGACTACAGGGTTATAAACACAAAATCAAATAGGGGTAATCCAGGAGTAGGTTTAATAATGAATAGGAAAATAGGAATGCGGGTAAGCTACTACAAACAGCATAGTGAGCGGATTATTGTGGCCAAGATAGGTACGAAGCCCACACCCACTACAGTAGTACAAGTTTATATGCCAACTAGCTCTGCAGATGACGAAGAAATTGATGAAATGTATGATGAAATAAAAGAAATTATTCAGATAATGAAGGGTGACAAAAATTTAATAGTCATGGGTGACTTCAGTAGTAGGAAAAGGGAGAGAAGGAAACGTAGTAGAGGAAAGCCGCCTCGTAGAATTTTGCACACAGAAGAACTTAATCATAGTTAACACTTGGTTCAAGAATCATGAAAGAAGGCTGTATACATGGAAGAACCCTGGAGACACTAAAAGGTATCAGATAGATTATATAATGGTAAGACAGAGATTTAGGAACCAGGTTTTAAATTGTAAGACATTTCCAGGGGCAGATGTGGACTCTGACCACAATCTATTGGTTATGACCTGTAGATTCAAACTGAAGAAACTGCAAAAAGGTGCGAATTTAAGGAGATGGGACCTGGATAAACTGAAAGAACCAGAGGTTGTACAGAGTTTCAGGGAGAGCATAAGGGAACAATTGACAGGAATTGGGGAAAGAAATACAGTAGAAGAAGAATGGGTAGCTTTGAGGGATGAAGTAGTGAAGGCAGCAGAGGATCAAGTAGGTAAAAAGATGAGGTCTAGTAGAAATCCTTGGGTAACAGAAGAAATATTGAATTTAATTGATGAAAGGAGAAAACATAAAAATGCAGTAAATGAAGCAGGCAAAAAGGAATACAAACGTCTCAAAAATGAGACTGACAGGAAGTGCAAAATGGCTAAGCAGGCATGGCTAGAGGACAAATGTAAGGATGTAGAGGCTCATCTCACTAGGGGTAAGATAGACACTGCCTACAGGAAAATTAAAGAGACCTTTGGAGATAAGAGAACCACTTGTATGAACATCAAGAGCTCAGATGGAAACCCAGTTCTAAGCAAAGAAGGGAAAGCAGAAAGGTGGAAGGAGTAAATAGAGGGTCTATACAAGGGTGATGTACTTGAGGACAATATTATGGAAATGGAAGAGGATGTAGATGAAGATGAAATGGGAGATACGATACTGCGTGAAGAGTTTGACAGAGCACTGAAAGACATGAGTCGAAACAAAGACCCCGGAGTAGACAACATTCCATTGGAACTACTGACGGCCTTGGGAGAGCCAGTCCTGACAAAACTCTACCATCTGGTGAGCAAGATGTATGAAACAGGCGAAATACCCTCAGACTTCAAGAAGAATATAATAATTCCAATCCCAAAGAAAGCATGTGTTGACAGATGTGAAAATTACCGAACAATCAGTTTAATAAGTCACAGCTGCAAATACTAACGCGAATTCTTTACAGACGAATGGAAAACCTAGTAGAAGCCGACCTCGGGGAAGATCAGTTTGGATTCCGTAGAAATGTTGGAACACGTCAGGCAATACTGACCCTATGACGTATCTTAGAAGAAAGATTAAGGAGAGGCAAACCTACATTTCTAGCATTTGTAGACTTGGAGAAAGCTTTTGACAATGTTGACTGCAATACTCTCTTTCAAATTCTGAAGGTGGCAGGGGTAAAATACAGGGAGCGAAAGGCTATTTACAATTTGTACAGAAGGAAGATGGCAGTTATAAGAGTCGAGGGGCACGAAAGGGAAGCAGCGGTTGGGAAGGGAGTAAGACAGGGTTGTAGCCTCTCCTCGATGTTATTCAATCTGTATATTGAGCAAGCAGTAAAGGAAACAAAAGAAAAATTCGGAGTAGTTATTAAAATCCATGGAGAAGAAATAAAAACTTTGAGGTTCGCCGATGACATTGTAATTCTGTCAGAGACAGCAAGGGACTTAGAAGAGCAGTTGAACGGAATGGATAGGGTCTTGAAAGGAGAATATAAGATGAACATCAACAAAAGCAAAACTAGGATAATGGAATGTAGTCGAATTAAGTCGGGTGATGCTGAGGGAATTACATTAGGAAATGAGACACTTCAAGTAGTAAAGGAGTTTTGCTATTTGGGGAGCAAAATAACTGATGATGGTCGAAGTTGAGAAGATATAAAATGTAGACTGGCAATGGCAAGGAAAGCGTTTCTGAAGAAGAGAAATTTGTTAACATCAAGTATAGATGTAAGTGTCAGGAAGTCATTTCTGAAAGTATTTGTATGGAGTGTAGCCATGTATGGAAGTGAAACATGGACGATAAATAGTTTAGACAAGAAGAGAATAGAAGCTTTTGAAATGTGGTGCTACAGAAGAATGCTGAAGATTAGATGGTTCAAAATGGCTCTGAGCACTATGGGACTCAACTGCTGAGGTCATTAGTCCCCTAGAACTTAGAACTAGTTAAACCTAACTAACCTAAGGACATCACAAACATCCATGCCCGAGGCAGGATTCGAACCTGCGACCGTAGCAGTCTTGCGATTCCAGACTGCAGCGCCTTTAACCGCACGGCCACTTCGGTCGGCGAAGATTAGATGGGTAGATCACATAACTAATGAGGAGGTATTGAATAGGATTGGGGAGAAGAGAAGATTGTGGCACAACTTGACCAGAAGAAGGGATCGATTGGTAGGACATGTTCTGAGGCATCAAGGGATCACCAAATTAGTATTGGAGGGCAGCGTGGAGGGTAAAAATCGTAGAGGGAGACCAAGAGATGAATACACTAAACAGATTCAGAAGGATGTAGGTTGCAGTAGGTACTGGGAGATGAGGAAGCTTGCACAGGATAGAGTAGCATTGAGCGCTGCATCAAACCAGTCTCAGGACTGAAGACCACAACAACAACACAGCCATAAATAAAGTAATAGAACAAAAGCAAGGTCTTGATAGCAGACATTTTTTTATAGAAAGTTTGGAAAAAGTATTCTTTATACCAATTGCTTCATATTCTATTAATTAATTAAACCAAACAAGCAATCATCATCATCATGGACAGTTTCCAGCCACTGGCTGGGTCTGTCGGGAACACAAGCCTCTCCATTGTGTTCTGTCTTTCCACCATTCCCCCTCTTCCACCTTCGCCCAGTTCTCTCCTCTTCTCGTCACACATTCCTTCAGTCCCTTCACCCATCTATCTCTTGGTCTTCCTCTGGGCCTCTTACCCTCCAGTTGCAGATCAAACATCCTCTTTGGAATTCTTCCCTCATCCATTCTCTTCATGTGTCCATACCACTGCAGTCTTGATTTTTCTATCCTGTCCTGTACTGGTTCCTCCTTTAGTCTTTCCCTCACATACACATTTCGCAATCTGTCTCGTCTCGTTACATTCAACCTGCTCCTCTGGAACTTCATCTCACTAGCCTGTATTCTACTTTTGTCGCTTTTGTGCATTACCCATGTCTCACTTCCGTATGCCAATATGGGGACAAAGTAGGTTCGGTATATAATTCCCTTGGATTTCTGTGGCACCTCCTTGCTCCAAATAAGCCCCCTAATGCATTTGTAGAACTGCCCTGCTTTTCTGCACCTTTCATTTATTTCCATTGCGTTTCCCCCCTTACTTTCAATCATGCTTCCCAGGTACTTGAAGTTCTCTACCACTTGTAGTTTTTCCCCTCCACAAGTTATATCCACATTTGGCCTATTCTTCTTCCTTGTTGTGACGATTATTTCACTTTTCTTTGCAGAGAAATGCATTCCATATTGTGCTGCCGTTGCCTCCCATACATCTAACTGCTCTTGCACCTCCTTCTCGCAATTTCCCCATAACATAGGTCATCGCCAAAAAGCACTGCTTTCATTTTATGATCTCCAATTGTATCTGATACTTGCTGTAGGATTTCATCCATAACAATAATAAACAATAAAGGCGAAAGTGCACTTCCCTGTCGCAGCCCATTTTCCAGCTTGAACCATGCAGTACGTTCCCTCCCCACTTTCACACAACTCTCACTTCCCTCATACATTTTTCTGACTTTTCGTGTTATCTCTTCATCTATCCCTTTTGCGTTCAGCACATCCCAGAGCTTGTCCCTACAGATACTATCATACGCCTTCTCAATATCTAAAAAGGCCACGATTAAGTCCTTCCCGTACTCATAGTGCCTTTCCTGCAGTTGCCTTACCGCAAATATGAGGTCCGTTATTGATCTTCCCGGTCTGAAACCGTACTGCTCCTCTTGCAGTCTACTTTCAATACTGCTTCTTATTCTCGTCTCCAGGATCTTTTCATAGATTTTTCCACAGTGGCATAGTAGGGTGATTCCTCTGTAGTTCTCACATCTCCTTTTATCCCCTTTCTTGAAGATCGGGACTATAATTCCTTTCTTCCAATCCTCAGGAATTCTGTTCTCCTTCCACACCACCCTCAGCACTCTGTATAGCCACTGGGTTCCTACTTCTCCTGCTGCTCGTATCATATCTACTGTTACTTCGTCCCAACCTGGTGCCTTGCTCCCTTTCATCCTCTTTATGGCTTCTTCCACTTCATTCCAAGTTAGATCATCAATTTCCCCACTATTATAATCGTCTGCTGCCTTAGGCTCTCCATCGCTGTTAGTTACCCGCTTGGCGGCATTCAACAGGTCTTCAAAGTACTCCTTCCAAATCTTTTTGAGCTCATGCATTTCCTCCACATCTCTTCCATTATTATCCATAATCCTCAGGCACTCGCTTCTGTCGTTTCTCTTATTTCTTACCATGGTGTAAAGTACTTTTTTGTTCCCTTCACTGTCCTCTTCTAACATTCTTGTCCATTTTTCCATCCACTTCTTCTTCTCCGCCCTTACTATGGTCTGTGCCGCTTTCTTGCTTTCCTTATATTTTACCCTAGCTTCCTCTGTTCGGGTCTGGAACCATTCTCTGAAGGCTTTGTTCTTTCGAAGTACTGCCTCTTTACATATGTTGTTCCACCATGGGGTTTCCCTACTTCTCCTCTTTGTGCTAGTTCTTTCACACACAGTCTCAGCTGCCTCAACTAGAGCCCTCTTAAAATCTCCCCATTCTTCTTCCACTGTTCTCTGATCTTCCTTTGGCAGCTTCTTCCTGATCAGTGTCTGGTACTGGGTCCTCCGTTCATCCTCTTTCAGCATCCATGTCTTCAACCTTTTCTCCTGTATATCTGTTGCCCTCCTATCTTTTTTCTCTCTCAGGGTGGCTACCAACAGCCGATGGTCACTGTCTAAGGCATCAGATGGAATGACCTTAACATCTGTGAGGCTGCTCATCATCTGCCTATCCACTAGTACATAGTCTACTACTGAAGTTTGGGACCAGTCTCCACTGTACCAAGTTATTTTGTGGCTACTTCTCTTCTTGTACCAGGAATTTGCGATCGCCAGCCCATTCCTCTTGCAGAATTCCAGCAACAATTTTCCTTCTCTATTTCGGTTCCCCCAGCCCTCTGGTCCCATTATCTCCTCGAATCCTTTCCTGTCTGTGCCAACATGTGCATTGAGGTCCCCTATTATAATCTGATTTCCTCCATTTAGCTGCTTTTGCATGTCATCTTCAAATTCCTCCTTCTCCTTTTTTGTACACCCCACCTGTGGGGCATATGCTTGGATGATTTCAATGCTTTTTCCTTTCACCCGTACTCTGGCTTTTATCATTCGATCATTGATACCTTCCACCTCCTCCTGCAGACCCTCTCTGACCACTATTGCCACTCCATTTCTTCCCCTCTCATTCCCTATCCAGTACAGTTTACATCCTTTACTTAGTGGTTTTTCACCAACTCCTCTCCACCTAGTCTCAGCAAGTCCCAAGATGTCCAATTTCCTCCTTTCCATCATTTCTACAATTGCTTCTAACTTCCCAGTTAGAGTCCTTATGTTTAAGGTGCCCAGTCGTAAACCATCTCGTAATCCTTTTCCATTGCTTGGTCGGTTTCCTTTAAATTCGTTCCGTGATCCGAGGCATGTTCCCTTTTTAAAAGCAATAAGACTCCTAACTCAGGAGATAGCAAGGAAAGGTGTTTGTATCACTCTCACAAACCACTTTTTCGCAATAAAGAACAGCGGTAATTGTTTTTTCCTATTGTACTTCGACGAAGCGTGAGTAATTCATAGTCATATCAACAGTATTTGTCAGTATTTTGCGTGGCGCGTTATAGTCATGATGGCGTTATGTAGTTAGACCAGGTGCGTTAGCGTAACCGTGGTGTTGGGCTGCTACGCGAAAGGTTATGAGTTCAAACCTTATGCGGTGGTTAATATTTTCATTATTTAAAAACAATATCGAAGAGCCTTACTTCACGAATTATATTCGTTTGAATGCATTTTTTTGAAATTTCTAGTGCTTTGTCTCTTCATTAACCCTTTCGCTGCTGCAGACACGTGCTCCCTGCATTCCGCGCTGTGCGCGATTTTGTCATCACTGCACTGCACTGCTCGCCTGTGCAGACACATGGTGTTCCCACTACTTTGACACGCTTATCATTCGATTTCACAAAAACTATTTGGCCCAAAAATTTGATTTTTACACGTCTTCTTGACTGATACCTTCCCCCCATAAATAACTTAATTTTGTTTCGATGTTCAACGCAGTTATTATGCAGCATTAAATGTAGTAAACCATTGCACGAAATTTTGAAGAGTTTGCAGAGGTAGAAGTCCATAGCGTATACTTTCCGTATTGTCGATTTTAGTTGCCACAATGTTGAGAATGAAATGTGGACAAGATACCTAAATTTCATATAAAATTTACTGTATAACAATATCTCATTTAAGTACCACATAGGTGTCGTATGTAATATTGAGAAATATTCCGTCTTTCGCGACTGTAATAAAAGTATTATTTACACCGGACGCTTTTGGCTTTATTTTAAAGCACTTCAATCAAGGAAAGGTATGGCACATACACAATGGTACTCATGTTCTCTTTCTCGTTTTTGTTCCACAGTCGCAGTTTTACCAATGGTACTGAAATATATTCCTCTTCTGTAACTGTAATAAGCGACTTATTTAGACCAGACGCGTTTTTCTCTTTTGAAGCATCTTCAGTGGACAGTATTTTGTCTCCTCCATTGCCAAGTCACCTTTCGTAGTTTTGTGCTGCGGTAACACAATATTCAACGTTTGTGTTGGCAGATCAGTGTTTTCACACACAAAAATTATATTTGACATAGCTCAGAGCACTTCACCGATAGACGGTATATTTAAGTCCTAATGTTTTTGTAAGACCACAGTTTTGTTTAATGTATTTTGTCTACTTCCTTTTGATTGATTGAAGTGCTTTAAAATAAAGCCAAACGTGCTTATTGTAAATAAAACTTTTGTTACAGTCGCGAAAGACGGAATATTTCTCAATATTACATACGACACCTATGTGGTACTTAAATGAGATATTGTTATACAGTAAATTTTATATGAAATTTAGGTATCTTGTCCACATTTGATTCTCAACATTGTGGCAACTAAAATCGACCATACGGAAAGTATACTCTATGGACTTTTACCTCCGCAAACTCTTCAAAATTTCGTGCAATGGTTTGCTATATTTAATGCTGCATAATAATTGCGTTGAACACCTAAATAAAATTAAGTCATTTATGGGGGGAAGGTATCAGTCAAGAAGATGTGTAAAAATCAAATTTTTGGGCCAAATAGTTTTTGTGGAATCGAATGATAAGTGTGTCAAAGCAGTCGGAACACGATGTGTCTGCACAGGCGAGCAGTGCAGTGATGACAAAATGGCGCACAGCGCGGAATGCGGGGAGCACGTCTCTGTAGCAGCGAAAGGGTTAATGCGGCCGTGGTGGCTTTACTTCATAAACTGCGCGCTCCCCCCTAAACGTAAGCTTGCGAACTATACTATACTATACTATGGCGCTGCTTCGCTTGGCGCGTGCGTCGTTTGCAACTGGCAACGCAGCTATCTCCCGCGTCTGGGCGGATATGCGCGAGCCGCCAAGATAAAAGAATTGAACTATAGTAATTAGTGGCTTTAGTAGTTAGAATCTTTCATTTAGCTGGCAGTATTGATGCTTGCTGTATTGCAGTAGTTTGCGTAATGAAGATTTTTGTGAGGTAAGTGTCTAAAGAAATGTATAGATTATTGTTAAGATTTCTTTTTAGTCAGGACCATTTTATTGAATTAATTATTTGATGACAGGTCGTAATTTTTTTGAGCAGTCAGATTGCGTTGCGCTGGAATATTGTGGGTCAGTGTTGACATGATACGAAAAAGTAAAAAGCAAGTAGGTTCAGTACGTTCAGTTTTACTCAGCTGTTTCAGAATCAAATAATGTAGGAGTTTCATCTTCTCAGTCATTCAGCAATTTAAGTACAGATACACACATTTAAATAAAGAAGTTTCATCCGCAGACCGCCCCATTTTTCTGCTGAGGTCGCTGATATGGAGTACCTGACAGTAGGGGTCAGCACAATGGACCTAATATGAAAAACGGATGTTTTGGGAGTGTCCGGATACTTTTGATCACATAGTGTATGTTCTCTCTTTGACTTTAGTTTTGTATTAATGGAACAAGTGTGAAAATATTGATAGTGTGATGTTGATAACCGTTACACAGATACCACACAATACCATAGAAGTTCGTGTTTAGAATACGGATTGTAACCACGTTGTTACGTTCACAAGCATCTGAACCACATTGTCAGTCACTCGATTTAGCAATAATTCAAAATATCAGTGACAAGAGAACTGGAAAAGTTGCCACAGCAACTTTAAACCGTCTTCGTCAGAAGTAAGGTTAGTTTCTAAATTCACGAATAAACGTAGGGGACATCGTTTATGCTTTCATTCCCAGAAGTATTAGCAGTTGTATAATGTGAACTATATCGCTGGTAATTATTAGCAGTATAAAAGTTTAATAATCTTTGTGATTTTCCAGACTTAGGTTCCATTTCCATTACTGACTGCTCTATGTACCCATTCACATCTAGAAGAGATAATCATGAAGATTCTAAACGACCCTTAAAGAATTTGCAGCGTATGAGAGCCATAATTGATAACATGTGCAAAATGAGTATTGGCGCAATGTGTCATTGAAAAGTCATTACGTGATTTGAAAGGGGTGACCTCAGAAGTTAAGTCCCATAGTGCTCAGAGTCATTCATTCGATAAGTTAATGTGAACTGCACCGTGATTGAATTAAGAAAATTGCATTCTGATCTTTCATCCCACACCCCAAAATTTTCTGCTGTGTATTTAATGAGAAGGACTTGCTAGAGTGTGATACTGATCCGACCATCTCTTCCGCCTTGAATGTTGTGATGACAGAATGACCCGTAGCGTAGGGCAAGGTCTAGGTTAGGTTGGAAGGTTGCGTGATTCAAGGTTGATGCGCAAGTGACAACAGTGGAAAGCACTGATCTTACCGTTAGAAGTTGACTCTGGGAACAGTACTAATGCAATATTTGAAAATACAGACAAAAGTTTAACTGCGTATTTTACTGCTGGAAAAAAAATATTCGTTGTCTGAATACAGCTGGTAAAGATTTGGTAAAACTTACATAGTACACACCATATAGCCTTTTTAGTGGCTTATGCACTATAAGTGTGTGTAATACGCATCGAAATACTCGTCGGAGCCTGATCCATTATCTCTTTTTGAAATTACCCTGCAGTTTTAGCTGATGAAGAGTGTGTTTAAATATGTCACGAAAATTCTGGGCTACGCTTTGGGTCTGCCTATTAGCACAACATTTCTCGGTCGCACCAATTCTCAACTGAGTATAAAATTTTTCTCAGAGAAAATTGACTTCTTGGTTCATTTCTTCGACCTAATTCTCCCCCCCCCCCCCCCCCCCCCCCCCATGAACCACAGACCTTGCCGTTGGTGGGGAGGCTTGCGTGCCTCAGCGATACAGATAGCCGTACCGTAGGTGAAACCACAACGGAGGGGTATCTGTTGAGAGGCCAGACAAACGTGTGGTTCCTGAAGAGGGGCAGCAGCCTTTTCAGTAGTTGCAGGGGCAACAGTCTGGATGATTGACTGATCTGGCCCTGTAACACTAACCAAAATGGCCTTGCTGTGCTGGTACTGCGAATGGCTGGAAGCAACAGGAAACCACAGCCGTAATTTTTACCGAGGGCATGTAGCTTCACTGTATGGCTAAATGATGACAGCGTCCTCTTGGGCAAAATATTCCGGAGGAAAAATAGTCCCTCATTCGGTTATCTGGGAGAGGACTACTCAGGGGTACGTCGTTAAGCAGATTCAGAAGGATGTAGGCTGCAGCAGTTACTTGGAGATGAAGAAGCTTGCACCAGATAGAGTAGCATGGAGAGCTGCACCAAACCAGTCTCTGCACTGAAGACCACAACAACAACAAGAAGGATGTATTACATCCGTATGGTGAGACACAAGGTTCTTAGAACGAAGTACGGACGTAGGACAACAGACGGCATCTAATGTTAACTGTACTTTTGAGTTGCTACCTGCGTCTTGTCACCGAAATTTGCAGCTAGACAAGAAGTTCACAGGAAGAAGTACGTAACTCGGCCAACAGATGGCACGCAGCATCGAGTATTAACTGAGGTTTTTTGTTGCTACTTGCGACTTGTCACTGATATCGCAGCTAGACAAACGGTACATAGGAAGAAGGACGAAATTCAGCCAACAGATGGCACACGACGTAGAATGTTAAATGCTACTTGTGACTCCTAGTTGTGGCTGGAATCGCAGACAGATTCTGTAGAGTTGTAATATCTGTGACTTCCCAGTCACTGTGATTTATAAGAGATACGCGATTTCTTGCTCACCCCTACTGTCCTGCTTGAGAACTTGGCTTCCACTCCACGCAAAACGGAACCCAATTAAATTCCAGCAAACGCAGAAGAATGCGCGATGGAATGTTAACATTGGTTTCATTCTCACAGTGGACGCAGTACAGCCACAGTCTAACATAACAGTCGCGACACTTCGCCTCTTGGTTTGTTGCCTACCGGGCCAGCAGCGCGCCAAGCGGCCAGTAACTCAAACTGTGAGTTCGGCGCAATAGTGAAAGCGAATAGTGGTCGTATGTTTTGATTTCTACAATGTTTTTTACAAGCGGGACAGTTTGTAGCACAATAAATTGCAGCAACAACAGGGAGAAGACACCACAGCTGTCTTTTTTTAGGTTTCCTAAGGATCCTGAGAGGTATATGCCATCATGTTACTAAACTGTATCGTCAGGATTCACTTGCAAACTACATGTGATTAATGTTTCGTTTTAGGAGCAGAACGTGGATAGTTAATAGCAGATAGTAAGAACTTATGAAAAGAGACCCAATTTACTTGCATAATAATATTAGGTTTTGTTCACTACATTATGAACAAAACAAGTTCATGAATGCAGACAATAACAAACTCGTGTGGGATGCAGTACCCGCACTGTTTGACATCCCAAATAAGCCACCTCAAGTGACGATGAAGAGGAAACTGCCACAAAGATTCGACAATCCATCTAAAGCTGTAAAACAGTCCTATGACACAGAAGCAGCCAGTTCAACTCTCCATGTATCAGTGCCAGATTCGTGTGAATCGTCAACACAGACCTGCTTTGACCACGAAGTGGTTAGATTGAGTGCAGTTATTCGTGTCTTAACAAAAGTGTCATGTTTGGTATGTATTTCATTCACTTCTGTTGTTAGTACTTAATTTTCCTTGCTTCCTTCGTGTGATGGCATTATTTTGTTAGCACCTCGTTCACGACAGATTGTTTGAAAATTAATCAATTATTTGGTTTTGCGTGAAATGTAATGAGCTCATTATAATGTTTTCAACATATTTCTCCCACTATTTGTCAGTTGCTTGTCCCACTTAGAATAATATAAAGATGAAGGTCGTACTTGTGGCAACAGGCGATAATAACACAGTAGGCCCACCCAACGATAAATGAGCTGTCGATCGCTTTTGCATGTAGAGGTACATGTCTATGCTTCTTACGTGTGAATCTGTGTATGTTCTTTTGGTATCAACAAAGTAAGCTGCAATTCTATCCAACGTCACAAGTGATTCTTCATGAATGTGTTGCAGCTAGCCACTCGATTCGCGGTTTTTGTCCATACTTGTGCTTATTTTAGAATCATTTTTAAAAATATATAAGCCTTCTGATACTACAAAAACCCATGGAGGTAAGAAAATAACTCAAATATTTCGTAAATTACGTAGGAAATGGATGCAAAACAAACGTTATGCTTACGACGCGTCTGATGTTCACCTTAGTCGCCGCTTGGAGCGCTAGTGTCGCTCCATGTGTCAAACGGTAACAACTTTTACAGCAGTGGGTGTAGCGCTATTATGTAAGACAGCGAGCAGGCAGCCCAGGCGGAAGCGACGCAGATGCAGCGCGGCAACGGCGCTGGGTGTGGTTCCAGCGTGCGTGTGACGTCAGCGACAGGGAAATGCAAGCCGCGCAAAAAGTTGCACTCCGCAGTCGACCGCGCCAGCACGAGTTTGCAGCCGCATCTAACCGCAAAGCCGAATTCACATACGCAACACAAGTGGCGCCATAACTACTGGCATACTACAGTCGTAATGCAGTTGCACGTGTGGCGGAAATTACGAGAGCCAACTTCCGTCACGCCACGAAAACTTCAGGTCCATTGTACTTCGTTGCGTTACTTTCCTACCCCCACTGCTCCCTGGTGGCAGTATTTCGGAACACGAGCATTCTGTCGCAGTTGTCGGGGTGCAATGACAGGTGTACCCCATTTGATTTCAGTGCCTTTTCGCACTGAAGGGCCAGACACTGGTAGACCTGCCTAATGTCGTGTAGGGCCCACGCGAGCACGCAGAAGTGCCGAAACACGACGTGGCATGGCCTCGACTCAGATCTGAACTAGTGCTGGAGGGAAATGACACCACGAATCCTGCAGGACTGTCCACAAATCAGTACGAGGTGCAGCGAATCTCTTCTGAACAGCACGTTGCAATGAATCCCAGATATGCTCAATAATGTTCATGTCTGGGGAGTTTGGTGGCCAGCGGAAGTGTTTAAAACTCAGAAGATTGTTCCAGGCGCCACTCTGTAGCAATTCTGGATGTGTGGGGTGTCGCATTGTCCTGCTGAAATTACCCATCAGATTGCACAATGGACATGAATGGATGCAGGTAATCAGACAGGATATTTATTTATGTATCACCTGTCAGAGTCTTATCTAAACGTATCAGAGGTCCTACATCACTCCACCAGCTTGAACAGTCTCATGCTGACATGTAGCGTAAATGGATTCACGAGGTTGTCTCCGTGCCCAAACAGGGCGATCCGATTGATACGAATTGAAACGAGACTTGTACGACCAGGCAACATGTTTCCAGCCGTCAGCTCCATTGTCGATGTTGACGGACCCAGGCGACATATAAAACTTTGTCTTGCAATATGAGTGACTGAGGGCACACGAGTGGGCCTTCGGCTGCGAAAGCCTATATCGATGGTGTTTCGTGGAATGGTTCACACGTTGCCACTTGTTGATAGCCCAGCATTGAAATCTGCAGCAATTTGCGGAAGGATTGCAATTCTGTCACCTTGAACGGTTCTCTTCAGTCGACGTTGGTCCCGTTATTGCTATATCTGTTTCCGGTTGCAGCGATGTCAGAGATTTGATGTTTTACCGGGTTCCTGGTATTCTCGGTACACTAGCGAAATGGTCCCCACTTCATCGCTACCTCTGGGTGCTGTGTCCCATCACTCTTGCACCGGCTACAACACCACGTAAGTCTGGGTAACGTGCCATTGTCGATCTAACAACAGCGCCTCATGCTTGCTGTCTTATACAGGCATTCCCGACTGCAGAGCCATATTCTGACTGTTTAGATATCTATTTGAATACCCATGACTATTACAGTTTCTTTGGCGCTTCAGTGTATTTTATTTCTTAAAAATGAAAACAACGTTCTGTTGGCGGACTTACACAGCTGACAGCTGCTAGAACAAGAAGACCAACAACTTATGTTTGATTTTCTGCAGCAATGTGTGTGAGTGTGTGTGTGTGTGTGCGCGCGCAATATTTGCAAATCAATGACGTATCCCACAGTTATAAAAGATTTTTGAATGAATTCGAAAGTTAATATACCAGGTGTACCGGTATGAAATGAGCGTTAAGATACAAATGTGTCGATAGGGAACATTTGTTGTGAACGAGCCTTAAATTTTTTTTGTTTGGTTGGTATGACATCTGTCAAAGATATTTAGTATACATCAAGTCATGGAACATACATCATATATTTTCATCGTGTTAACAGTGTCGAATTTTGTACCAGAAAGTGATGATTTGCGGAAAGCATTGATTTTTTGTTTTCATTTGAAAAAAAGGGCTGCAGAGTCGCATCAAAAATGGCTCTGAGCACTATGGGACTCAACTGCTGAGGTCATTAGTCCCCTAGAACTTAGAACTAGTTAAACCTAACTAACCTAAGGACATCACAAACATCCATGCCCGAGGCAGGATTCGAACCTGCGACCGTAGCGGTCTTGCGGTTCCAGACTGCAGCGCCTTTAACCGCACGGCCACTTCGGCCGGCCAGAGTCGCATCGAATGTTTGTCGAGGCATATGCTGATTGTGCTCTATCAGAAGCAACGTGCAAAAGACGGTTTCAACGGTCCAGAAATAATGGTTTTGATGTAAGAAATGAAGAACGTGGAAGACCACCAAAAAGTTCGAAGACGTCAAATTGCAAGCAATATTGGATGAAGATGATACTTTGAGTCAGAAGCAAATGGCAGCAATGCTAAATGTTGCACAACAAACAATTTCTGGCCGTTTGAAAGCTATGGGAAAGATTCAAAAGTGTGGAAAATGGGTGCCACATGAATTGAATGAAAGACAGATGGAAAACCGAAAAACCATTTGTCAAATTTTGCTTCAAAGACATGAAACAAAGAGAACCAGGGTTCGAGTCTCGGTCGGGGCACACATTTTCAACTGTCCACATCGAGGTATATCAACAACACCTGTCGGCAGCTGAGGGTTTCAGTTAATCATCATTTATTCCAGGGAAAAGCTGCACGGTCTCCAACAGTATCTCTTCTTTCGAGAACAGTTACTGTCTTCGTAAGAAAGAGAATCAATTATGCATCGAATTGTTACTGGCGATGAAAAATGGATTTATTTTAAGAATCCTAAACGAGAAATATCATGAGTTAATCCGGGACAACCATCAACATCGACTGCAAAACCAGATCGATTCGGCAAGGAGACAATGCTCTGTGTTTGGCGGGATCAGAAAGGTGTGGTGTATCACGAGCTTCTAAAACCTGTGAATACTAATCGCTACACAACAACTGATCAATTTAAACTATGCATTGATCGAAAAAAGACCAGAATGGGCCAGAAGACATGGCAAAGTAATTTTTTTACACGACAATGCACCTGCACGCAAAGCAAAACTGGTTCAGGATACAGCCAAAACACTTGGCTGGGAGCTGCTACCCCAGCCGCCGTATCCACCAGACTTGGCCCCTTCCGACTACCATTTGTTTTCATGAATGGGACACGCTTTGGCTGAGGAACACTTCGATTCCTACGAAGAAGTCGAAAATTGGGTGTCTCATTGGTTTGCTTCAAAAGCACACAAATTGTCAGAAAGGTGGTCAAAAAGTATAGAAAGCAATGGTCAGTACTTTGAATAATATGTTTTCACTTTTCAATTCAAAATTAGTGTTTCATTTTCACAAAAAAACGCTAATTTATTACCGGAACACCTGGTATTTACCCACAGAAGCAAGTCGAATAAACTTCGTAATTTGTGAGAGCAAGCGTTGTATAAATCCTGGACTGTACGCAGGAAGCAGTTCCAGACTGTGATGTGGCAGCTGTTAAACAATAAGTGAGTTACTCGAAATGCCTGTATCAACGAATATAGGCCGCGCGGGGCAGCCGCAGGGTCCAGGGCGCCTTGTCACGGTTCGCGCGGCTCTCCCCGTGTGTGTTGTCCTTGGCGTAAGTTAGGTTAAGTAGTGTGTAAGATTAGGGACCGATGACCTCAGCAGTTTGGTCCCATAAGACGAATATAACGAGATTCTACACTACTGGCCATTAAAATTGCTACACCACGAAGATGACGTGCTACAGACGTGAAATTTAACCGACAGGAAGAAGATGCTGTGATATGCAAATGATTAGCTTTTCAGAGACGTGGCTGCACGATCCGTTACAGCCGTGCGGATAAGATACCTGTCATCTCGACTGCTAGTGATACGAGGCCGTTGGCGTCCAGCACGGCGTTTCGTATTACCCTCCTGAACCCACCGATTCCATATTCTGCTAACACTCATTGGATCTCGACCAACGCGAGCAGCAATGTCGCGGTACGATAAACCGCAATCGCGATAGGCTACAATCCGACCTTTATGAAAGTCGGAAACGTGATGGTACGCATTTCTCCTCCTTACACGAGGCTTCACAACAACGTTTCACCAGGCAACGCCGGTCAACTGCTCTTTGTGTATGAGAAATCTGTTGGAAACTTTCCTCATGTCAGCACGTTGTAGGTGTCGCCACCGGCGCCAACCTTGTGTGAATGCTCTGAAAAGCTAATCATTTGTATATCACAGCCTCTTCTTCCGTCGGTTAAATTTCAAGTCTGTAGCACGTCATCGTCGTGGTGTAGCAATTTTAATGGCCAGTAGTGTATGTTCATTGTGTAGTGCAAATCCTTCTGACGAGTTTGATAGACACTATGGATCAAAAATATCCGGATACCTGGGAGAAAACTACTGGAATTCAATATGGTGATCACCCATCCTTAGCATTGGTGACAGCATCAACTCTCGCAGGCGTATGTTCAATCAGTTGCTGGAAGCTTTCTTGGAGAATGGCAGCCCATTCTTCACGGGGTGCTGCATTGAATAGAGGTATCGATGTCAGTCAGTGAGGCCTGGCACGAAGTCGGCGGTCCAAAACATGCCAAAGGTGTTCTGTAGGATTCAGGTCAGGACTCTGTGCAGGCCAGTCCATTACAGGAATGTTATTGTCGTGTAACCACTCCGCCAAAGGCCGTGCATTATGAGCAGCGGCTCGATCGTGTTGAAAGATGCAATCGCCACCCCCGAATTGCTCTTCAACAGTGGGAAGCGAGAAGGTGCTGAAAACATGAATGTAGGCCTGTGCTGTGGTAGTGCCACAGAAAACAACAAGGGGTGCAAGCCCCCTCCACAAGAAACACGACCACACTATAACACCACCGCCTCCGAATTTTACTGTTGGCACTACACACGCTGGCAGATGACGTTCACCGGGCATTTGCATTACCCACACCCTGCTATTGTGTCGCCACATTGTGTACCGTGATTCGTCACTCCACAGAACGTTTTTCCACTGTTCAATCGTCCAGTGTTTACGCTCTTTACACTAAGCGAGGGTAGGCGACGTTTGGCATTTACCGGCGTGATATGTGGCTTATGAGCGGCCGCTCAAGTGCTCCAAAGCTTGCAGTATGTCATCTGAGAAGGTCATTTGGTTCAAGATACGTCATTATGTTTGAACTCAAATTATGTTTTACGATTCTACAAAAAATCGATGTCAGTGGTATTGGATGGTACTTTTGTGGATCACTTCTGCTACGCTTCTTGTAGACTGGTCTGACCTTTTCTCAAAGAACTGGGCACGGTTTTTTTGTTTGAGGCATCTCCAGTAAGATTGCACTTAGGAGAGGGCTAATGCAGCCGCAAATTCAGTATAGAATTGATAGGGATTCCCATGGGCCCTGGAGCACTTTTGAGTTTTAACCATTTCAGCTGTTTCTCAACACCACAATCAATATAGGTTATTTTGAGGTTTTTTGTCCTTTGTTTTTTAATTTATAAATCAAAATTTTCAAATAATTGAATATTATTATAGATAAATATAATGAAAGTCATACTGACAGAAATTCTGATTGGAAAAGGAATGATATAAAGAAACAAATGAGACAGTTCATACAACGATTAAAATGATGTCACAAAGGAGCAGAAATAAAAAAAATTACATTGAAAACAAGTAACTGAATGAAAGCGATGATCAAAGCCATTTTGATAAAGCTTTAAAAATTAAGAAAAATTACAGTACTGTTAAGATTTGAACCCACAGCCTCCTACGTGTGAAGCTATTATCCTATCCACTACATCTGCAACCAGTCTATGTAATACGACTTTTTTTATGTTATTAACCACAGTGTGAAATTCCAACTTTTTTAAGAGTTACTCGTGAATGAGGGCCAACCAGAATGAATGGCTGCAGGTGTGATACCTGGGATCTTAACCTACATCACCGTATATTTGGTTTCAGAAAGTCGATCGCTCTGCTGGGGACCTCTACTTGTAAGCTAAATGTGCCCCCACACGACTGTCCTGTCTCACAACAGATGCTCAGCAAAAATACGTCAAGCTGGAAGATTTGGAGAAAACTGAATCACATCGTAAGAGGTGTAGTACCAGTCAAAACAAATCTTATTAAAGACTAGCGGACCCGACAGACGTTGTCCTGCATGATATTTCAAGCGATTAGGATATTAAACAAAGTATGTAATGAAACACAAATAATATATAATTTCATTATTCTTTATTTTGAAATAACATTAATTTTTCTAAAAACAATTCGTTATAATCAATAATGTTTGTTTAATTTTATCATAATGCGAGTTGATGAACAATATTTTTAGTCAATTCCTGAGTATGAATGAATAAACTTGACGGTTTTCCAATGCGAGAACACGCCACATATAATTGGCCATGTGAAAGGACCGGATTTCTAGATCAAATCCACAAACCGACATTGTTTGACCTTGTGACTTCTTAATGTTGTTGTTGTGGTCTTCAGTCCTGAGACTGGTTTGATGCAGCTCTCCATGCTACTCTATCCTGTGCAAGCTTCTTCATCTCCCAGTACCTACTGCAACCTACATCCTTCTGAATCTGCTTAGTGTATTCATCTCTTGGTCTCCCTCTACGATTTTTACCCTCCACGCTGCCCTCCAACGCAAAATTTGTGATCCCTTGATGCCTCAAAACATGTCCTACCAACCGATCCCTTCTTTTAGTCAAGTTGTGCCACGAACTTCTCTCCTCCCGAATCCTATTCAATACCTCCTCATTAGTTATGTGATCTACCCATCTTATCTTCAGCATTCTTCTGTAGCACCACATTTCGAAAGCTTCTATTCTCTTCTTGTCCAAACTATTTATGCTCCATATTTCACTTCCACACATGGCTACACTCCATACAAATACACTCCTGGAAATGGAAAAAAAGAACACATTGACACCGGTGTGTCAGACCCACCATACTTGCTCCGGACACTGCGAGAGGGCTGTACAAGCAATGATCACACGCACGGCACAGCGGACACACCAGGAACCGCGGTGTTGGCCGTCGAATGGCGCTAGCTGCGCAGCATTTATGCACCGCCGCCGTCAGTGTCAGCCAGTTTGCCGTGGCATACGGAGCTCCATCGCAGTCTTTAACACTGGTAGCATGCCGCGACAGCGTGGACGTGAACCGTATGTGCAGTTGACGGACTTTGAGCGAGGGCGTATAGTGGGCATGCGGGAGGCCGGGTGGACGTACCGCCGAATTGCTCAACACGTGGGGCGTGAGGTCTCCACAGTACATCGATGTTGTCGCCAGTGGTCGGCGGAAGGTGCACGTGCCCGTCGACCTGGGACCGGACCGCAGCGACGCACGGATGCACGTCAAGACCGTAGGATCCTACGCAGTGCCGTAGGGGACCGCACCGCCACTTCCCAGCAAATTAGGGACACTGTTGCTCCTGGGGTATCGGCGAGGACCATTCGCAACCGTCTCCATGAAGCTGGGCTACGGTCCCGCACACCGTTAGGCCGTCTTCCGCTCACGCCCCAACATGGTGCAGCCCGCCTCCAGTGGTGTCGCGACAGGCGTGAATGGAGGGACGAATGGAGACGTGTCGTCTTCAGCGATGAGAGTCGCTTCTGCCTTGGTGCCAATGATGGTCGTATGCGTGTTTGGCGCCGTGCAGGTGAGCGCCACAATCAGGACTGCATACGACCGAGGCACACAGGGCCAACACCCGGCATCATGGTGTGGGGAGCGATCTTCTACACTGGCCGTACACCACTGGTGATCGTCGAGGGGACACTGAATAGTGCACGGTACATCCAAACCGTCATCGAACCCATCGTTCTACCATTCCTAGACCGGCAAGGGAACTTGCTGTTCCAACAGGACAATGCACGTCCGCCTGTATCACGTGCCACCCAACGTGCTCTAGAAGGTGTAAGTCAACTACCCTGGCCAGCAAGATCTCCGGATCTGTCCCCCATTGAGCATGTTTGGGACTGGATGAAGCGTCGTCTCACGCGGTCTGCACGTCCAGCACGAACGCTGGTCCAACTGAGGCGCCAGGTGGAAATGGCATGGCATGCCGTTCCACAGGACTACATCCAGCATCTCTACGATCGTCTCCATGGGAGAATAGCAGCCTGCATTGCTGCGAAAGGTGGATATACACTGTACTAGTGCCGACATTGTGCATGCTCTGTTGCCTGTGTCTATGAGCCTGTGGTTCTGTCAGTGTGATCATGTGATGTATCTGACCCCAGGAATGTGTCAATAAAGTTTCCCCTTCCTGGGACAATGAATTCACGGTGTTCTTATTTCAATTTCCAGGAGTGTACTTTCAGAAACGACTTCTTGACACTTAAATCTATACTCGATGTTAACAAATTTCTCTTCTCCAGAAACGATTTCCTTGCCATTGCCAGTCTACATTTTATATCTTCTCTACTTCGACCATCAACAGTTATTTTGCTCCCCAAATAGCAAAACTCCTTTACTACTTTAAGTGTCTCATTTCCTAATCTAATCCCCTCTGCATCACCCGATTTAATTTGACTACATTCCATTATCCTCGTTTTGCTTTTGTTGATGTTCATCTTATATCCTCCTTTCAAGACACTGTCCATTCCGTTCAACTGCTCTTCCAAGTCCTTTGCTGTCTCTGACAGAATTACAATGTCATGGGCGAACCTCAAAGTTTTTACTTCTTCTCCATGAATTTTAATACCTACTCCGAATTTTTCTTTTGGTCCCTTTACTGCCTGCTCAATATACAGATTGAGTAACATTGGGGAGAGGCAACAACCCTGTCTCACTCCTTTCCCAACCACTGCTTCCCTTTCATGCCCCTCGACTCTTACAACTGCCATCTGGTTGTACAAATTGTAAATAGCATTTCGCTCCTTGTATTTTATCCCTGCCACCTTCAGAATTTGAAAGAGAGTATTCCAGTTAACGTTATCTCCCATTTCATCTTCATCTACATCCTCTTCCATTTCCATAATTTTGTCCTCAAGTACATCGCCCTTGTATAAACCCTCTATATACTCCTTCCACCTTTCTGCCTTCCGTTCTTTGCTTAGAACTGGGTTGCTATCTGAGCTCTTGATATTCATACAAGTGGTTCTCTTCTCTCCAAAGGTCTCTTTAATTTTCCTGTAGGCAGTATCTATCTTACCCCTAGTGAGATAAGCCTCTACATCCTTACATTTGTCCTCTAGCCATCCCTGCTTAGCCATTTTGCACTTCCTGTCTATCTCATTTTTGAGACGTTTGTATTCCTTTTTGCCTGCTTATTTACTGCATTTCTATATTTTCTCCTTTCATCAATTAAATTCAATATTTCTTCTGTTACCCAAGGATTTCTATTAGCCCTCGTCTTTTTACCTACTTGATCCTCTGCTGCCTTCACTACTTCATCCCTCAGAGCTAACCATTCTTGTTCTACTGTATTTCTTTCCCCAATTCCTGTCAATTGTTCCCTTATGCTCTCCCTGAAACTCTCTACAACCTCTGGTTCTTTCAGTTTATCCAGGTCCCATCTCCTTAAATTCCCACCTTTTTGCAGTTTCTTCAGTTTCAATCTGCAGTTAATAACCAATAGATTGTGGTCAGAATCCACATCTGCCCCTGGAAATGTCTTACAATTTAGAACCTGGTTCCTAAATCTCTGTCTTACCATTATATAATCTATCTGATACCTTTTAGTATCTCCAGGATTCATCCAGGTATACAACCTCCTTTTATGATTCTTGAACCAAATGTTAGCTATGATTAAGTTATGCTCTGCGCAAAATTCTACAAGGCGGCTTCCTCTTTCATTTCTTCCCCCCAATCCATATTCACCTACTATGTTTCCTTCTCTCCCTTTTCCTACTGACGAACTCCAGTCACCCATGACTATTAAATTTTCGTCTCCCTTCACTACCTGAATAATTTCTTTTATCTCGTCATACATTTCATCAATTTCTTCGTCATCTGCAGAGCTAGTTGGCATATAAACTTGCACAATTGTTGTAGGCATGGGCTTTGTGTCTATCTTGGCCACAATAATGCGTTCACTATGCTGTTTGTAGTAGCTAATCCACACTCCTATTTTTTTATTCATTATTAAACCTACTCCTGCATTACCCCTATTTGATTTTGTATTTATAACCCTGTATTCACCTGACCAAAAGTCTTGTTCCTCCTGCCATCGAACTTCAGTAATTCCCACTATATCTAACTTTAACCTATCCATTTCCCTTTTTAAATTTTCTAACCTACCTGCCCGTTTAAGGGATCTGACATTCCACGCTCCGATCCGTAGAATGCCAGTTTTCTTTCTCCTGATAACGACATCCTCTTGAGTAGTCCCCTCCTGGAGATCCGAATGGGGGACTATTTTACCTCCGGAATATTTTACCCAAGAGGACACCATCATCATGTAATCATACAGTAAAGCTGCATGTCCTCGGGAAAAATTACGGCTGTAGTTTCACCTTGCTTTCAGCCGTTCGCAGTACCAGCACAGCAAGGCCGTTTTGGTTAATGTTACAATGCCAGATCAGTCAATCATCCAGACTGTTACCCCTGCAACTACTGAAAAGGCTGCTGCCCCTCTTCAGGAACCACACATTTGTCTGGCCTCTCAACAGATCGCTGAGGCACGCAAGCCTCTCCAGTAACGGCAAGGTCCATGGTTCATGGGGAAGGACTTCTTAATAGTCATGGCAAATGCCAAGCGAATTGGAAATTGCAGGCGTCTGAATGGAATGGGTGAGTCTGAAGGGATCATTGGGATTCGTGTCAGGAGAACAACTTCACCTTCAAATTTGCCGTTCAAAATTGTAGCTTCAAGAACATTACCCATAATTTTTTTATGACTTATCTTGTACCGTTGTATAGCTTAGTTGCATTTAAATTCTGAAGCAAAACGATAGGTGAGCCAATTGTTAATCGCTAGTTATGTGGTGGCATTTCCGGTAAATCTAGCGAATTCAAAAATTCAACAGGATAGTTGACTGCTTCTTCAGGATCGGTAACTGTGTCGATCGATTTGCCGGGCAATGACTGTTGTATTTTGAAGTTAATAGCGTCAACATTTTTGCAGCTAAAATAGCTCGTTCATGAAGCTACGCATGATTAATATAATGTTCGTGGCGTTGCTCTTGACTTTCATTATCACGTCTGATTGCATCCTGGTTTATTAAATTTTCATTGTCCGTCAAGTGATCTTGTGCCGATCTATTTAACCGACGGTTCTGGGCTAATTGTGAATTCCGAGTCCATCGACCAATATTTCCTCCTCGTCCACGAATATGTGGCATTGATTTATGTACGTAACTTATATGTGAATATAATACACTTAATATTTACTAAAATGCGACACCTGAAATATCAAAAGACACCGTACAAAAAATTAAAATGTCAAAATAACGAAACACGCATAATATAATACACTCAAATTAAAATGTCGAAAAATAAACGAAATCCTATGCACGTGTTATATCTGAATATAATATGCTCAATATTGCACACAAAAATGCAACGCCACCTACCGTGCTGATTTAAGAATGTAAATTTTCCATGGTCCCACTTGAATGCATACACAAAAATTCATTCAAGTTGATCCAGCCGTTTAGTTGCAGTATAGATAAATAACCTACATACCGACTACAGCACCATCTGCCGGGCTGATCTGTGACTCTAAACCATCCAGGGCGCCACCCAAACGCATACAAATAATTCATTCAAATCGGTCCAGCCGTTTAGGGGTAGTTCAGTGACACACACACGTATAGTAGAATTATACATATATAAAGATGAAGCAAACAACAAATGTGATTGTGGTGAAGTCCAGGACATTGAAGATCAACTATAGTGTCGCAACTGCCCCACAACATGTATTCTTGATAACTCATGGCTTAAGATGAAAGATGCTCTGGACATGGTGTAAGAATACGAGTAAAGATAGATGTAACGGAACTTGAATAGCGTATTTGCGGTATTTACGGTAGAGAGATCGATCTTTCGGCCCTGTCTGTATATTTATGTATAATATTGCGCGAATAAAGGCTGGGCAAGCGTAAAGCTATCGTTAAAAACGCACGCCGCGCGATTTGGTCGGTCATAATAATAATATCATGCTTTTGAATACAATTAAAATATAACTGCGATACCTGTTTAGTGTAACTGGAAATAATATGTAGTAAATTAATTAGGTCTCTTCAGTTCCGGCGTGATTGGGCACTCAATCTCACCTGAAGATAGCGGCCAGATCGTCCGCCGAAATATCGTGTTGTCGTCAGGGCGATGGAACCCGGCTGCAAACCCGTGGAAATCATCAGTATTTGATACGCCGGGAAAATGTACGCTATCACAGGATCACTATAGTCATCCTTTTTTGAAAGCAGTGCCTAAACAACAATACAGGGGACAGGTTGAAAGCGTGCATTTAGTTGTCAGATATGCAAAGCTCTAAATATAAGTGGGGTGTTACTTTTTCGAAACTCTGTTGTTAAGTTCCCCGAGTATACTCGGGATCTAAAGTTTCTGCCAAAATAATAATAAACGAGATAACTCGGGGGTTTTATGTTAAGGATTGATTTACTTATTTTTTTTTTACAGTAATTGTTATTCCTCATGTGAACGGTTTACAGATGAGTCACATCAACAATCGCGCTTGGCTAGGTATCTGCTGTTTTCTCATCTGCCATCGACCTAAGATAACTGCAGAACGTAAGTGGGTCAACGAATATGAGTGGCCGACAGTGGGGAAAATACTAATAAAGTTTGAAAGTAAATTATCGGGGTAACTGAAAAATGTCGCAACCTCTAAACAGTTTGCAGTTGTCAGTTTGTCAAAGGCCTCTAAGTAATATATTCTGTACTACATCTGTGAAACAATCTTCCAATTGGAAACTGAAGTGGAATTCACATTCAGAAGATGAAGGCATTCTAACTGGGACCACAAAATTCTGGAATACGAGAAGCTGGGGGCTGTCTGAGTATAGTGCAAATTACAGTTTATCAGCACCAGAAATTTCTGATTCACCAGACATGCACACTAAATCTTTCCCATATACGGTGATAACAATAAACGCTCAAAGGGAAGAGTCTCAACGTATTCCAGACAAAAAATTGTGACATACGAAAAACAGCCTGGTGACTACTTTTTTTCCAGTTCTACACACAAACTCTAACTGATGATTGGCGCACACAACTATACATTTAGGATTCAATTGTTAATAAATTACTATGTTAAAATTCGTGAGGTATTAGCATTTTCTCCTGCTCTATATAAACTGTGTTTTACCAAAATAGTGGTTTCATTTATAAGACTATTCTGTAAGGAGCAGAACGTAATACAGCACTGTGTTTCAGAGAAAATTTTTGAAAATTTCGAATTAGAAAGTTATTCCCCTAGAAAAATGAAATTATTCTACACAGTCAGAAGACATGCACAAGTAACATCTTCACAGCCAAGTTCAAACGATATAATCTGGCTATACGGTGAACAGTCAGCTGAAAAATCATAAAATATTTGTTGCTGTTCTATAATAAAGTTACATAAAAAGTTTATTTATTCTGTTGTACAGTTTAGTTTTCTTAACTTTCGATAGTGTTTGAATCCAGAAATGAGTTGTTAATTGATACCCAATACAATTACACTGAAGTGCCTAAGAAACTGGTAGAGGCATGCTTATTCAAATACAGAGAGATGTAAACATGCAGAACGTGGCGCTGTGGCTGGCAGCATCTATACAAGCCGACAAGTGTCTGGCGCAGGTGTTAGGTCAGTTACTGCTGCTACAGTGGCAGGCTGTCAAGATGAATATGGTGTTGCAGTCGGCGCAAGAGCGATGGAACAGAGCGTCTCTGAGACAGTGATGAAGTCGGGATTTTCCCGTACAACCATTTCACGAGTGTACCGTGAATATCAGGATCCGGTAAAACATCAAATATCCTGCATTGCTGTGGCCAGTAAAAAATCCTGAAAGAACTGGACCAACTACAACTGAAGAGAATCGTTCAACATGACAGAAGTGCAACCCTTCTGCAAATTGCTGCATATTTCAATGCTGCGTCATCAACAAGAGACAGTGTGCAAACCATTCAACGAAACATCGATATAGGCCCAAATGGTTCAAATGCCTCTGACAGGGTGTATACGTGGACAAGGAAAAAAAAATTCCCCGGATATTTCCCGGTTAAAAATAGACTTTTTCCGTGTTAAGTGCCAGTATACTCTTCTTCGGCACAGTAAAACTCATCAATCCTTTGAATGTTTGTGGTTTTATATACCGGAGTAGAATTTCCCGTTTCGGAAGACCTTTGATGTGCAGCAATATGTACGCTGCATACAGGGTGTTACAAAAAGGTACGGCCAAACTTTCAGGAAAAATTCCTCACACACAAATAAAGAAAAAATGTTATGTGGAAATGTGTCCGGAAACGCTTAATTTCCATGTTAGAGCTCATTTTAGTTTCGTCAGTCACCTACGCTCAATGGAGCACGTTATCATGATTTCATACGGGACACTCTACCTGTGCTGCTAGAACATCTGCCTTTACAAGTACGACACAACATGTGGTTCGTGCACGATGGAGCTCCTGCACATTTCAGTCCAAGTGTTCGTACGCTTCTCAACAACAGATTCGGTGACCGACGGATTGGTAGAGGCGGACCAATTCCGTGGCCTCCACGCTCTCCTGACCTCAACCCTCTTGACTATCATTTCTGGGAGCATTTGAAAGCTCTCGTCTACCCAACCCCGGTACCAAATGTAGAGACTCCTCATGCTCGTATTGTGAACGGCTGTGATACAATACGCCATTCTCTAGGGCTGCATCAGCGCATCAGGGATTCCATGCGACAGAGGGTGGATGCATGTATCTTCGCTAACGGAGGACATTTTGAACATTTCCTGTAACAAAGTGTTTGAAGTCACGCTGGTACATTCTGCTGCTGTGTGTTTCCATTCCATGATTAATGTGATTTGAAGAGAAGTAATAAAATGAGCTCTAACATGGAAAGTAAGCGTTTCCGGACACATGTCCACATAACATATTTTCTTTCTTTGTGTATGGGGAATGTTTCCTGAAAAGTTTGGCCGTACCTTTTTGTAACACCCTGTATATTCGTATTACGAAGGTATAAATTTGAATTCCACCAAACACCGCATGTTACTTTCCCAAACTTTGAAATCGAGATTGTGATGCGCTTTTGTAAGACAGTCATAGATCATGTCACGTGATCTCGTCAGCTGGTGGTAGCACAGGACACGTGATGTAGTCAGCCAATAGCAATATCACTCTTCAGTAGCGCGAACACACAAATAAGAAAAGTTAATGGTTTAAATTAATATACATAGCATTCACATATAATATTGGTCCCTAAGATTAACAAGCTGGAAGAGAAGCTAAGCTTCCACTACTATAAAATGTTTATCTTTTTTGCGCGTGTTACACCTAAAGAAGATCACACAAATGCGCCAGTAAAATTTTTAATAACGACGTAAATGTCTGATCTTCTGGGCTCGAAATTGTTCTAAATGGTCGTCCTCAAAGAGTTGATTTTTAAATCAGAGTCAAACGCTTTGTGATTTAAGAAATTCATCGTACATTCTCGCACATAGTTCATCTTGTGTAAAAGGAAACCTGCTTTGAATGTAACTCTTTTTCAAACCACCATTCACATTATTTTCCCGCGACCTGTTAGAAATAGGTTCGTTTCAGCAGTTGCCAGAGAGCGACAGATAACAGGCGCCACCGCGCTTGCGCAGCTACGATGACGCAGGGAGCCCACATGTTCGTACGTGTAAAACATTAAAATCCGTTTGTCATCATTTAACGCGAGAGCAATAAACGAACAGGAAACAACAAAACCATTGAAGGTAAACACAGGTCACATGGTGACTCCCACCCCAACTCAGACTGCTGTGTGCATCAGCCCCAGATTTACTGTATTTCTGAACCGTGACAATATTGAGTAGTGGCGCCCAGCCACACTGCTGTAACCAGAAGTCGTAGGAGACGTTACTCATACGCGACTCAACTGCTCATGCTCAACAGCCCGCCCACAACAGCTCAAACGAATCTAATTTAAGCAGTTGTCACGTCACGCTCATCGGGGGCAATTTGTTGTTATAAAGAATTACAGTCTTCTTAAAGCCTTTGACACACTTTGCTGTTGGCAGAAGCTTGTATGAGCACTGTCTTTTTGTTGTATAAGGTACATTTCCTTTGCAATGTAAGTTTTACTTTTGTTTTTTTCTTTCTTTCTCTCGTTCACGTTTTGTTGCTGCAGTATTACTCTGCAGTAGCGGGATACAGTAATATCCTTTGTCAGAGAATTGGTTCTTACCAGTCAAAATCACAAAAAATTAACTGAGAACTAAAACAATGAAAAATTCCCGGAATTCTAAACAATTCCCGGGTTTTTCCAGGTTTTCTCCCGGATGGAAAAATTCCGGGTTTTTTTTTCCGGGTCTCCCGGGTCGTATACACCCTGTTATACAGCTAACAGCAACACTTTTGCAGCCAGAAGCGGGAGAAGGTACATGCGCAACTCAACTGCGCATGCGCATGGATCCGCTCGCAACTGCTCGCAGTGAACAGTTCTGACATCATGTTCATGCTCATCGGAGGTAATTCGTTGTTATGAAGCATTGGATAGTCTTCCTAAAGACTTTGGCACATTTTTCTACTGGCAGACGATTGTATGTGCACTGTGTTATGTTGTATACATGACACATTTCTTTGCAACTTAAGTTTTATTTTTTTCCCTCACTCATGTTTTATTCCTGCAGTATTATTCTGTAGTAGTGGGATGCAGTAATATCTTTTGTTGGAGTATTATCTCTTACCAGTCAAAATTACAAAAAATTAACTGAAAACTACAACATCCCAGAATTCTAAAAAATTCCCGGGTTTTTCCCCGGTTTTCTCCAGCATTAAACAATTCCCGGGTTTTTCCAGGTTCTCCCGGTTGTCCCAGGTCGTATACACCCTGCAGTATGAGCCCAAGCACATTATTTAAACACTGCTACCAGAAAAAACACCGTTCAACGTAAGTAGCGTTTGTCGTTTGTGGACAGAGGAAAGTTTTGTGTACAGCACAGAAAGAATAAAACAAAAAATTAAAGACTGTGGGCTTAAACTTTATTCAAATGCAATAGCCTTTATCACTATACATTTGGATGCACTGGTGCACAAGTGTATCATAACTTTTAACAAAAATACTACACAGTTCTATGACTAAAGCAATGTGTGCATTATTTAAGGGTTCCAAAATAAAGCTACGATTGTCTGTGGATGAAGTCTTGTGTGATGTTCAGCTGACACTTCCTCAAAAAGTTCGCACTTATATGATCTCATATTCCTTTTACATCTGGATCTGAAGATATATGTTGTTTAAGTAGATGTTTAAGTAGAAGTAGTGTGCCGAGTTGGTTTATTGTTGAGAGGATTAGACACTAAAACGAACTTGACTGCCTGCACGATGACATCTAGATCATTGTACCTGATCAAAGTTAGTTGGAATCTTAACTGTTTTAGCTAAATATGTAGTGTATACAGTAAAACAATAAAGTAAAACTTTTTATTACAAGTCAATGTAAGGACTGGAAGCAGTGCTGAAGGCTGTTTTTGTTGATACGGTTGCCAAGTCCTTAGGTTTCCGCTTATTTACGTCAGTTATATCTTTTGTCGCACCCGCCAGGAGCAGTGTATTCACTACGTGTACTCTATCATTATTTGCACCAGTGTACACACCCGCAGCCACGTGGAGTGCAGTCTGCCCCGTGGCATCCTGAGCGTCTACTGGTGCTGACGCTCTCACCAGCATCCATATTATATCAGTGTTCCCTCTCTGAGCTGCCAGGTGTAGGGGCGTCCTCCTATTCGAGTCGACACTGTTGGCATCCAGTCCCCCATCGAGCAGCTGCTTCACAGTGGTGGCGTGCCCTCCGTCGGCCGCCAGGTGCAGCGCCGTGTTTCCTGTGCCGTCTCGGGCGTCCTTTGGCACTCCGGCGAGCAGCAGCGCCCACGCTTCTCGTGCCCTCCCACTGCGAGCGGCCTCCATAAGTCTGGCCACCATCTTCTGCTTGATCCTGTCTGGCATATTGCTGCAAAACACATGAAGTGACATGGGAATACTTACATCTGCGCGCGCGCGCGCGCACACACACACACACACACACACACACACACACACACACCATAAGCCACTGTACAGTGTCACTTGAGGATCTTAGTGCTGAGTTTTCACTCAGCCGGCGCTTTGGCGTTAGGCGGTTTTTTTCCGTGTGTGATCGCTGGCCGGAGAGGAAAGAGGTGGCTGCCTTGGCGTCGAGACAGTTCGGCTCGGCGGGGGTTGTTTGCGTCTGGACGCCGAGTGGGGACCGATGGGAAGACCGGACCGTGTTGACAGAGGCGTGGTATGCCGTTTAACTTGATTCGCAAGGGGAGCAAAATCTCGCCTGTTGTAGTTTGTCGAGCCTGAGTTTGAAATACCTTCTATGTGCGGCGGGATGTCATTTCGTCGTCCTGTATCTCCGTCGCTGGGATCGCTATCCTCGTTTATCGTCCCGTGGATGTATATCGATGGGCTACGCTGTTCTCCCTACTCTACTAGACGCGGTGACGCGTCGTTCAGCGGCACGTTAGTCAGGATGCTTTATGTCTGATCTTCAAGTGCGTAGTCTTCGAGTGGCACTCCTTAGAAGTTGCCTTGCGCAGTTAGATTTGGTCTTGTGGTGCTTCCGCTTTCCGTTAACGAAGGTGAAGCTCGATTCGGCACTCCGTACGACGCTTGGCACCTCAGCAGGTGGGTCGGAGCCACCTTCGCGACTAAACGGAAGCCTTTGGGCTGAGACGTCTTGTGTTTTGCATATTGTTCATAAACTGTTGTTTTGGTATTAAGTAGGCTGAGGTTTCTTATGGATTTCTCGGCATTTGGTCTGTTGTCCGGTCCGGGCTAGGTCTCGTTATTTTAAAAGTCGGTCGTTGTTTTGGCTTAGTACGATTTTGGTTTACTGCCTGGTGGTTGTGGCAGTACGCCGGGTCACTGTGGCTGTGTTGCATGTATATATGTATATGGGGCTGTGTGCTCGGAGCCAAGCAGCACCATTTGTGTGAACGGCTTCACTGGGGAGTACTGATCAGGCCAGTCTTGGTCCTCTGATGTATAAAATTATTTTATTATTATTATTATTATTATTATTATTATTATTATTATCATTATTATAAAGTAACATTATCACTTAAATGATTTAATTCTTGTTGCGTTAATTGCAACTTGGGTACTGAGAAATTTAGTATTGTAATTAGGGAAGATTTAATAGTGGCACATGCCCCTTTACCTGTTTCGTAATCTCTTAATTACCGAAAGACCTTAAGCTCATAGTCATATGATGTGATTTTCTGAAATTATTCTATTTTTATGTCATGTTATTTTTTAATTAGTTGATCACTGGTGTACTGTTCCAAGTATTAAAATGTTTCAGGTAGTTATTACTTGGGTGGAACCCCAACGGAGAGAGCAGTTGCGTGTCCGTTGTTGGCGCGGCCTGGTGTCCGTTGTTTGTTTTGGTGCACCTGAGTTAAGTGTTGTGTTGCCTCCTCCCTTGCGGCCCCATCGTGTTCTTCCCATAAACATTTCCTTCAAGGCACTTTAGTTAACTTTATGCTAGTATTATTTTAATTTCTTACATTGGTAAAATTGTGTACCCCTCATTATGCACACTGTTTGTCATAGCGGAGTTCATGAGCAATTTCTGTTTTTGGCGCCCTTCGTGCCTCATTTCTTGTCCCTATTGGTACGCCATCCTTGTGCTGGTAACCCACCACACTCTCAATCTCTGCTTGCAAGTGATTCGAATTGCCAGACAATCCGACTATAAAAATCCTAACAACTTTGTGGTACGCGATCATGGTATAGAAAAGCATTAATTACCTAGTATTGCAAAGGCTTTTGGACCAGATGAGATACCCATAAGAGTCTACACAGATAATGTCAAACCACTTTCTTCCTTCTAGCAGCAGTTAATCGTTGATCCACGAAGCAACGAAGCGCTTCTGGCGACTCCAGAAAAAAAAGCACTGGCCATTCTGATTTTCAAAAAATGGCATAGAATAGATGCTGTGGCAGATGACGGACTAATGGAGCTGGGAGCTGGGTGGCAGCAGAGGGGAGTGGCCCACCTCATGTCACACCATTTTTACTCAAATCCAAAACAAGGCCAACATACCATCAGTAAATAAAATGCAGGTTGGTGTCCGAGGACCCATACACATGAAAAATACCGACTTAATTAGTATCAGGCAATGCAGTTGTCAGTTCAGAATATATAGAATTTTTGTAAACACTAAATGAAACCACGATACTGTAGAATGATAACCAGCTGTCTGCTACACAATTATTCTACATGAACCTTTTTTGACACATACGCCATGTACCCAGGTGTACTGTAGGTACACTTTAAAAGTACGCAGGCAACTGCAGTGAAGAGCTTACCACTTAATGTTTTAACTAAAGTGTTACATTCTATTAATTATTTTCTCGATGTGCATACTTCTATTGCATCAAATATTGAGGAAACGTTTCCTCCAAAAATATCTACAAGTTCATGCCAGATTTACTTCAAATTTTTACACTATTTTCAATAAACATTCACACAGACATGAGCTACATACTTCTGTTATCAGAAATGTACAGGTTCCCTGTTAAAACCGACGGCGAAGGAGAGTGTTGCGCTATGCAACAAAAATTTACGGTTTCGTTTCCTTGCACTGTCTTAACAGAAAAACGGAACATAAGGAAGAGTTAATTTATGGTTTATGAGCTGGTTATTGGACTACTGCTGTGTTCTCTGATTGTCCTTAACATTGTAACGACCTGTTCACGGATTAGAACTATGCAAAGTAATGAATTTGAAGTTAATATTGTTTCACCCAGGAGTTGGACAGGCTCTTGTATTCCATATATGATCAATCCCGAGAGATTTAGCCATTCATTTTAAGCCAGAACAAAAAATTAAATAAATAATTACATTTATCACCTAGTGTTTCTAATCGAGCTTTATGAGAAATGAAATGAAGTGAACACGAATCTCTGGACACGCTAGACCACACGTATGTGCAGACTGGATTTTCAGCAGTCTGACAGGTATTCCTGAAAAGATTCAAATGCAAGTCAAAGGGAATTTCCATGGCGGCTACTTTCTTCATTTGGCCTCCTACAAGTTAAAAAGTTGTAACTTAATTTTTTACACTGCTTTACAGCAAATGAAACTGTCATATGGTGTTCCAAATTGTAGACTTATGTTTAACAAAAAATTATGTTTTTTCAAATACTGAAATAAGAAAAATATTTTACTCGGAATAATAAGGCACCTCTGTATGCAGTATTGGTAGCCATCTATAGCCTTAATCACAAGGAACAAAACCAATAATAGAGGACGATTTAGCATGTGTGTGCCAAGTAGATTTATTTAAAAAACTGCGACAACACTGAGGTGTGGCCACAGGATATTGTGTACATTGAGAGGGTGGGCAACAAAAGGTTATTCTAGGAGTGGTGGGAAAATTGTGTGCTCATAAGTTATTTTACAGAGGTCTCAGTAAGACCAGGATTGGATGTGGTAGCCTGGGAAATCTGTTTTTGAACTGGGCTGGTGGGGTACTAATGTTCAGTAAAGGCTGAGGAGAAAATGGTGGTGTGTTGCTACAGGAGTCTGCATCTGAAAAAATCTGATGGCTGTTTCTAAGTGAACGTTTGAAATAGAAAGGATGCCAACTATGTAATTGTAAATACTTGTTTGTAGGTTTATTGTGAACAGAAGTGTGTACTGGTGAGGATGAGTTCAACATGAAGGAAAGTTGCTTGGAACTCAGAGCAGGATCATATGAAATTTAACTGGGAGACTCCAGAAATTTTTAAGAGGCCAGCTTCACCATGATTCCATATGGCAAAGATGTCGTCAACAAATGTAAGCCAAACTAGGGGCTCAAGGGTTATTGATTGCAGGAAAGCCTCCTCTAAGTAAACCATGAAAAATCAAACAATGGAAAATCCAGGATGGAATGTAACAAAACGAGAGAGGGAAAGTTGCTACCCACCACACAGCGGAGGTGCTGAGTCGCGACTGCGTCTCTGCTGCATGGTGGGTAGCAACTTTCCTTCTCTCGTTTTGTTATCAACCATGAAAAAGTTATCCTAGGAAGAAGCTATCCTGGACCCTACAGCCATGCTCATGATCTGCTTGAACATCTGCCCTTGAAAGATAAAGTAGTTCTTCGTAAGTACAAAGTTGATTAATGTGAGCAGGAAGGACGTCATAGGATCACAATCAAATGAGAAGTAGTTGAGGTAATATTCAGCAGCAGACAGGTCACATACAGTGGGGACACTGGTAACGAGGGTCGTAGCACCAGTGGTGACAAACAAGGTGGTTAGAGAGAATGGGACACACAGATTTCAGATTATCTAGGAAATGGTTGGTCTCTCTATCACAGGAGGGAGGCTGCTGTCGTTTGTCAACCAAGAGAGAGATGTTCAGTTGTTGCTCTCAAGCCATCAACGATGGGATAGCCAGGGTTATTGGGTTTGTGGATGTTCACAAAAAGGTAGAGGATTATCAGCTACGACGAACGGGCACAAACAAAGAGTGTATACTGGCAGCATACAATATCCTACTGCAGAGCGTTCTCTTCAATATAACTGTTGTGACCTCTATGCCTGTTTCACCACAAGTGCCATCTGGATTTTCCCCCTTTCCCCTCATGACACCAGATTCTCAGAACTGTGCAGGTAGGATCTGTTGTTAGAATATGTGCTTGGTTCTCGCCATCCATCTGTCCTTTATATAAGTAAATTTCTTTGGTATCAACATTTATTTTCAACAGCTATTCCTTTTCTTCATTTTTAGTTTTCTATATGACTTAATTCCTGACCTGGCTATCTCCCCTCCTCCTTCATCCGTCTGCCACCTGTAATGTGCTTAGGTTTCCACTCTTATTAACTCTTGCACACTGCTTTATCAGTACTTTGTTCCTCATTACCCAGTCTTCCATCTTTAAGCTCTCAGGTTTTCAAACCTTGGATGGTGCTGTCCCCAACAGTCTTTCCTTCTCATCCCTGTGAGTCTCCCCTGACAAGGTTCTGGGCGACTTTGCTCAAGTTTCCCTATTTCCTAAACTTTGCCAGTCCTTATCTGTCATTCCTCTTCCTTTCTCTTCAAGCCTTATGCCAGAAGGAGTAGCCACTGGCTCTGGAAGTTCGCAAATTTCCTTATACATAAGACTACTCACTTGGTGAGTAGTCTTATCTATCGAATTATCTTAAAATCTATTAAGTATGGTGTACCACAAGGCTCCATTCTGGGACTAGTCCTGTTTTGGGACTTCGTAAATGACTTGCAACCAGCCAGCTCAAAAATACACCATCTTTGCAGACGATTCAAACATGCTCTTAAAAGCAGCAACCAAAGAAGCATTACAGAAAGAAGAAGATACGCACTTCACACATTACAAATTAATTCTGTACAAATAATCCGATAACAGGTACACAAAAAACAGTCACTATGAATCTGGACACAGTTACTACGAATTAGCACACATTTGGAGCAAGTATCCGTTGACCAACCTATGGATTTATTCACCAGGAATCTAGAAAATTTAAGTGCAATGAAGTTTCTTGGAAATAGATTGAGGAGAATAGATTGAGGTGAGTCCAACAGAGATCTACATCTACATGATTACTCTGCTATTCACAATAAAGTGCCTGGCAGAGGGTTCAATGAACCTCCTTCATGCTGTCTCTCTACCGTTGCACTCTCGAGCGGCACGGGGGAAAACCGAGCACTTAAATAGCCCTGATATCTCTCATTTTATCGTGATGATCATTTCTCCCTATGTAGGTGGGTGCCAACAGAATATTTCGCAATCTGAGGAGAAAACTGGTCATTGAAATTTCATGAGAAGATCCCGTCACAACGAAAAATGCCTTTGTTTTAATGACTGCCACTCCAATTAACGTATCGTGTCTGTGACGCTATCTTCCCTATTTCGCGATAATACAAAACGAGCTGCCCTTCTTTGTACTTTTTCGGTGTCATCCGTCAGTCCCACCTAATGCGGATCCCACACCGCACAGTAATACTCGAGAATAGGGCGGACAAGCGTGGTGTAAGCAGTCTCTATAGTAGATCTGTTGCACCTTCTAAGTGTCCAGCCAATGAATCGCAGTCTTTGTTTTGCTCTACCCACAATATTATTTATGTGGTAGTTCCAGTTTAGGTTATTTGTAATTGTAATCTCAAAGTATTTAGTTGAATTTAGGGCCCTCAGATTTGTGTGACTTACCGCGTAATCGAAATGTAGCTGATATCTTTTAGTACTCATGTGAATAACTTCACACTTTTCCTTATTCAGGGTCAATTGTCACTTTTCGCACCATATAGATATCTTATCTAAATCATTTTGCAGGTCATTTTGATCATCTGATGACTTTACAAGACGGTAAAAGACAGCATCATTTGAAAACAGTCTGAGACGGCTACTCAGATTGTCTCCTATGTCGTTAATATACATCTGGAACAATAGAGGGCCTATAACACTTCCTCGCGGAACGCCGGATGTTACTTCTGTTTTACTCGATAACTTTACGTCTATTACTACGAACTGTGACCTTTCTGACAGGATATCACGAATCCACAATACACTGTAGGCACACAGAGTGAGGAAAGGTGTCGAAAGCCTTCTGCAAATCTAAAAATATGATAATTTGACATGCCCTGTCGATAGCCCTTATTACTTCACGAGTGTAAAGAGCTAGTTGTATTTCACAAGAACGATATTTTCTGAAACCGTGCTAACTGTGTGTCAATAAATCGTTTTCTTCGAGGTACTTCATAATGTTCGAATACAGTATATGTTCTAAAACCCTACTGCAAACCGACGTTAGTGATATAGGCCTGTAATTCAGCGGCTTACTCCTACTTCCCTTTTTGGGTATTGGTGTGACTTGAGCAGTGTTCTAGTCTTTAGGTACGGATCTTTCTGTGAGCGAGTGGTTGTATACAACTGCTAAATATGCAGTTATTTTATCAGCATACTGTGAGAGGAACCTGACTGGTTTACAATTTGGACTGGAGACCTTGCCTTTATTAAGTGATTTAAGCTGCTTTGTTACACCGAGGTTATCTACTTCTATGTTTCTCATCTTGGCAGTTGTAAATATGTAAGCAATAGACTTAATACCATTTGTTACTGTATAATAGTTCTTTCAAGCTGTACATCAAAGAAAATAATAACTGTGTACTGTGGCAGCAGAATCTGTATTGCAACATGCTGCAATCTTTTGGGGGAAACTAATGCTAGCAAGTGTCGTTTCAGAGCCGAAAGGAGAACTATAGGAGCTGTGGTGAATGCAGCTCGTAGAAGTACATTGAAGGCTCTATTTATAAAAAACCATGGCCTTCCATCCCTCTGCTTATAAATTTGCCAAGTAATGTATTTTTGGTAACTCTGGTGATATGCAGCCTGTAGTTAGAGAACAGGGCATTCACTCACCTAACACAAGAAACTAGGAAATAAATGTCCAAAATTCTAATACAATATTAAAACGAAATGGGCCACTGCAAACTGGAATCGAGCTGTGCAACAGACTACACCTTCACTTGAAAATGATAGACATTTCAGCACTTAAAACAAGTTTTTATGACTACCTAATTCAGAAGTGTTATGATGCAGCTGAGAACAAAGCAGGTTCAGAACCTAAAGGTTCGCATTATCACTGTACATGGTGAACAGAAATGCCTCCGAATTTTTATGCTGTTCTGAGGTATTACATGTTACGCATATTACTCGTCTAATTCCCAGCTTCGCTGACGCAAGCTGCAACCCTCTGCCACTACAGGGTTCCAAATTGTATTTTTTTAAACATTGCTGAGTGTAACGTAATTATGTTTGTTCGTGACAAACAGCATGCTGCAATCTAGTTTATAACCACAGAAAACGTACCTACAACTGAAATCCATAGAAAAATGGAAGCTGTGGACAGTGATGATTTTTTTTTTTTTTTTTTTTTTTTTTGTTATGTATCGTGAACTTACTAGTTTGCACGTGAAGACGCAGCTGCACCTGAAGATGCATCCTTAAGTGCCGTGAAACTGATAGTGCATAATACTAAAAGAATCCTACAGTTGAAGTGGTTTTATTTCTTGACATGCCAGACTGTGCTTGCGGTTGCCCACACTGTAAAGCGTTTTGCATGTGTGACAGAGCTGAGAGTGGACGACCCCATACGGTAACTGCTGAGACTATTTAGAATTGGCTTAATGAACTACTGGATAATACAGACACAGCTCTTAGATAAGTGTGGTATATCACAGAAAACTAATGTATGGTGAGTCCCTTGAATGCTCACTTCTGACATGAAATCTGTCAACAACTTCCTTTGGCTTTTAAGTGGGAGGGTGATTAGTTCCTTAACAACGCTGAACAGTGATGAAAGCTGGTTTTACCAATTTGACTCAATGTCAAATTGCTGATGTCTATACGATCATCACTGAACACAGCCTTCATTCTTCTGTGGATTTCAATTACAGGCACGTCTACTGTGGTTAGAAACTCTACTACAACAAGCTGTTTCTCATGCACCGTCATAGTTATGTTAAACACTGCATGTTACGCACTGCAATTTGCAGCCCTACAGTGTCAGAAGGCTACAACTAGCATCGGCGAAGCAGGAAATTGTACTGCGAAGTGTATTTATGTCTGGATTCTAATCCCGAACGCCTGGATCGATTCCAACCAACTGTAGCGCAACAACAGTTCGCCTCATGAGTATGAGCACTGGGGGGCTTATAACTTCCTTATAGAGTGAAGCTATTGGCAAAAATGTTTTTTTTAGCCCATCGTATATATGCTGTCCTGGATGCCAGGTTCATTTTGTGGAAATGCGGCATACCTTCTTGACATTTTTTGTAGGGCAACTTACACGTCAGTGGGTAAAAAAAAATCAGTTTTCAAGCTCCTGACGTGTATGCTGCACGACACCATAGACATGTTGCGAAAAGTTATCTGCCTTTTTATCTATGTTCGGAAGGGTCCCATGTACAGATGGCCACACCTGCTGAAAGGCTGTGTGACAGAGGGTATGCACAGAGGAAGGGAGGCAGGTTGAATAATGGGCTGAGAGAGGGTAGGAAGGAATGGGGAATGGACAAGGGGGAGAGACATGGGAGAAGGATATGAATAGGGAGATGGTGCAGGAAGATATACAGATGAGAGGGAGTAGGACGTGATGCAGACAGGGAGACAGAAGGGAGAATATGGGGAGTGGGTAGAGAAGGTGTGGGTGAGGAGGAGATTAATAGAGAGTACGAGGACATGGACTAAGGTAAGGGTTTAGGAGATGTAACAAATATATCAAACGTGTACGTGGACAAAGCCACAGGATAAAATCTAGAGTTCAGGAAAATGTAAGAAGAAGCATAAAGGTTGTACAGGACCAAATATTAGCAAAGCCGATTTCAGGCTAGCATCAGGTTTCCTAGATTGTTTCAACCTGAAAGTGAAACGGGGCAGTTGGTACCACAATACAAAACGACCTAGGAGGATGAGCTACACGGACTTGAGGAAGCAGTTCTTGAGTGGATGAGGCGCCTGCAGTCAGTACTACCAGTTGCATGGGAAACGAATTTTTCTAAGTTTTATATTTCCAGTATTAAGGAAAAAGAGCACGCTTTAACTCCTGCCGACTTCAGACCTAATGTCGTATTCAGCCAATGGTTCTTTTAGCTCATCACAGTCAATTCTCACTTCATGTATGTGTGATTTTCATGGAAGAAGTTGCAATATCATGTTTGTGCCGGTGAGAATCCCACACTACATTTGTAAAAAGCCATCAACACAGGTTATCTATCTACGTGTGTCCAAGTAGAGTACATACTAGAGCCATTTCTTCTTCTTCCCCACTTAATGGGCCAGTGTGCACAGTATTGTCAGACATTACCACAGTTCCCAGAACATATCCCACTTGTTATTCTTCAATGGACGTGGTTACTATACGACGGAGCCCCACCGCCCTTCAAACACTCATTTCCACGAACATCTGGATCAGACATTCCCGGAAAAAGGAGATAGGCAGACAAGATACTGTTTCACAGCACGCATGTTGACCTGACCTCACTCCACTTGCGGGGCAATGTGAAATGTCTTTCATAGTAGGCACCTATCGAGCCTGAAGACTTATCGTCATGGAGACAATTCTTTACACGTAGAGCGCTGTTGAAACGACACAGAGGATATTAGAAGTGGTGCAACAATGGCATGCCTGCAGTGACGTTGGGGGTCACTATTTTGAGCAACTGTTGTAAATGTAGCAGCTTGTAAAACATGTAGGTAAATGGAATTCTTCATTACTGTACCATCTAAAGGATTTTTGGAGTCTGGAATCAAATTTAATTCCACCATTGCATGTCAACCAATACATGCAATTATCGCAGGGTACTGGTGAGAAGTCAATGGGAATATGGTTCGAAAGCGGGTGCTCTTAGTCGGAGCGCTACACGAGGCCACGGCAGAACTGAGGTACATTTTGGCTTGTACATTTCAACTTCGTCATTTCTGGGGTAGTGTCTCTTAACTGAAATTGATACGTATATCCTTCACCATAAACATAAGCTCTGAAATGCGTATTCTAAGAGCTAAGAACACTTTTTCATCATTACTATGAAGAAACGTCTATTCTACAGCACGTTCTTTGTTATTACAAACGACCTACAAAATGCATTTAACAAAGAGGGAAACATTCCTCTTATTATCCATGGATCTCTTAAGTTTGTCTAATGTTTTTGCACTGTAGCATTATCTTTCCAGTTACAGTTATAATGGAGGCAAGATATCAGAGCAGATTTTTCTATTAATGTACAGACCGGAGTTGTTGGACTAATACGCTCTACAGAACAAGTTGACTGGTGCGATGTATAGTTCCTAGTGAATAACTTTCCTGTACTGCAAGACGAACTCTGTAGTTTTTCAGAGAGCTCATAATTCCCGAAGACCAGCACCTTAATGCGAATGGACGCCTTAGTGAGCACCTGCTTTAGCGATGGCTCACAGTTGCAAGTCGTATGCAATAACAAGCACATTACATTAGCAACTCTGCTGTTCCACGGTAGCAGAATGTGTTCTTATTTGTTGACTGCATTCTGTTGCAGTAAGTCATTCGAAATAGCGAATAGCTTGCACTAGGGATGTTTCCCACAATAGCGAAGGTGAACAAATCCCCACAGTTCTTAAGGTATCCATTTCTCAGCTCATGCTTCCTGAACATATGTTCCTTGTTTTGATCCATACTACTATGGTAAACTTTTTTAAAACACGGACACACACACACACACACACACATACACACACACACACACACGGACACACACACACGGACACGGACACACACACACGGACACACACACACGGACACACACACACGGACACACGGACACACACGGACACACTCACCTGTATCCCGATGTCTCTGTGAATGGTGGCCGTGGCAATGCCACCGCCACCAGACTGGAGATGTCTGCTGCAGCCTCTGCATTCTCCCGCAGCAGTTGCGCCCAGTCGCTGCCGGCCATCACCTCGGGGCGTCGCGCTATGAACTCCACAGCGGCGCTCCTCAACTCTGGGCAGTGGTGCAGGGTGGCCACCAACGCAGTAGTTGCAGCATTTTCTACGCTCAAGTCCAGCGCCATTCGCGACTCGCACCGCCGTTTAAGTAGGGGCAAGTCGTACTTGTCGGCGGCTGCCAACAGTTGCGCTGCAAATCTTTCCAGTTCCGGAACTGTGTCCGTATAGACGAACAATAGCATCTGCTGCAACACAGCCTCCTGCACGTCAGTGATTTTGATAAGGCGACTAGTAGCTTCTAGCGTGTTGTTCCGCAACATGGCATCAAAGACGGGACTCCTCGCTGCCAGAATGACACTGTGGGCTGGCAAGTGAGAGTCGCCCACCACGAGAGTCACATCTGCACCTTTGCCAGATTCCAGCAGTGTGCACAGGTCGCTTCCAAAACTGCCTTTCTCCGACTTTGATTCTGCCATTACTACCACACCTGAAACACACACGGAACATCTATGGAATTTCCTGTCGAGCTGCAGAGGAAATAAATTGTGTTTTGCTTCTACTAACACACAGAAAACATAGGTCACCTATGCAGCTAAGATCAGGTAAATAGCAGGAAACATCCTGGCTATGAATCCAAGGTACAGTGTTACGAGTGACCTGGATAAAATAGGAGCAGATACTGGGCACACAAAAGTAGGGGTTTGTGATCGGCCCTGGGTAAACACTGATGTAAGGCATGTTTACACTGAGCTGAACAGGACGCTCCAGACACTGGACAAAACCTCACATGAGTGCTGTTCCAGTTGATGCTATCGGTAGGTGGGGTTACACTACACATGGCCTGCACCTAAATAGGAAGGGGTAAGGTAAGTTAGCTTCTCTATTAGCAGATACCGTAAGGAGGTCACAGTCTCACAGCGTATGATCCCTGTGGTTAATGATATCAGGCAGACAAGTTTTATGGGTTAAAGCCAAAGTCCAGACAGACAATAACCAATAAAAAATTAAATAAAAGAAGTTTCATGTACAGAAAATAGGGATAAAGCTAACGGTTGTATCAATTTATTTCACCAAAATGTCAGGGGAATCAAAAATAAAGTAGATGAGCTGATAGTGTGTTTAAATGATTTCGAAAATAAGAGTGAGAGTGACATAATTTGTCTCAACACCATATAACTTTGAGGAAGGAAAGAGTCACTATAAGTGGGTATAATTTAGCATCTTAAGCTAGCAGATCCAACATAGATAAAGGAGTAGTTGCCATTTAAACAAAACAAGCGAATACGTACAAAATTGTAGAAGTAATCAAATTTTATGTCTGTCAGCACTTTGACGTTTGTGCATGTGAATTATAGGTAGATAATGTAGTGTTGATAGCAAATCTGTGTAGGTCGCCATTAGGAGTCTGGGAGCTATTCATAAGAAATTTCGACTCATTATGCTGTCTGTCAGACAAAAATAATTTATTAATCTGTGACGAAGTCAATGTAAACTTTCTGAGCAATTCTGATAGGAAAAGAACTAGAAGTGTTTTTAATGACATAACTTAGAACCAGTGATCATTTTCCCTACACATATAGCTCAAGACAGTAGCACTCTAATAGATAACGCATTTGGACAGCAAGAGGATGTCAAACTAACACATGCTTTCCCTGTTATAAATGGATTATCAGATCATTATGCGCAACTTCACCCGGTGTACAGTTCAGAAACTAATAAGTAAAAGTGTAAGGCTAGACAGCCCGGTATCTTTAGAGCACATCAGAGAAAGTTTAAGAAATGTTAATAGGGGAGATGTATACCGCGAGCCAAATGCTAATGATAAATGCAACATATTTCTTGATAAATTGATATCCCTTTTTGAACACTGTCGCTCAAAAAAAATTACTGAATTTAACACCAAACTGTTTGCTTAGAAACCTTGGATTACTTTAGGTACCTGTCTCCTTTTTTAAATCGAATCGTATATTTTTTTTATAACTGCGTCTAATAGCTTGAAAAGGCAGTTACAGTAATACAGCGTTTGTTAATGTTTACGTCGAAATCTGACGTAAAAAAAAATTCGAGAAATGTCCTAAAATGTGAGATACCGTAAGGGAAGCCAGCGCTCCGAGGATAAAATTTTATTTCCCCTCGAACCAATATATGACCTAGATACTGGTTCACCTACGGATGTTTTATATAAACGTTTTAAGCTAGGTTCTAGCGTATCACAGAGGGAAAACGATTTCACATTTATGCATATATGCATCCTCCCACATTTTCAGGAGCTGAAACAGGGAAATCGACTGTTCATTTTTTTAAAATAAAGAGGTCTTATGCGCTTCAAAAACCAACTACTACTTTAAGTATCTAAATGTGAAAACGAATATTAGAGCAATCTTTTCCTGTACATGGCTGTGCCCATCTTAGACGTAAGCTACACGTTATCTGACAACTGTCTCTACCTACACTGCTCTAAATTATGTCGTAGCGGATATATTCGTTGAACTAAGCATTCTATTAAAAATTCTTTCGTGACCACGTGTACGCCACGAAATAAATAATAACCTTAAGGGAAGGTTCCATGCTGAACGGAAGCGCTTAATGACAATGTTACCAGATACGTGCAGTACACGCTGTAGACTTATTTGACACTGCAATGCAATTTCGTACACACGTATATGAAATAGTTTACCAACAATGATTTATTAAACATCCAAACCACATAACAAATTTTGCCTTCCAGAAAAGTAACTTTATCCTTTAAGCATGTGTTCAAACTGTAGACTATGGACTAAAAAGCACAAGGCCAGTTGCCGTTCGAAGGAACGATGAACAGGCGTAATTGAGGTGGATGTTATGGTAGAGTATGTACTGGCCATTCGACGATACACATTGTCTGACGTAGTTGGGGCTTTGTCATAGACTGCATCTTTGAGTATTCCCAAAGGAAAAAAAAGAAAAAAAAATATGAGGATTCATCAGGGGACCTCGCAGGCGATTTGACAACAGAATTTAGTCATATCCAACATCCAGGAAAGTACTCATTCAGTATTTGTGTTGCAACATGGGACGAGTGAGTTGCACGACCGTCGGGTTTCACCCACACGCACTGTGTCGAGTATACAGTGGTATCTCTTCTACAGGACCCGGCAGAATGTTCGTCAGAAAGAGTGAGTACGAGTGCCCATTTAGAACGCCTGAGATTAATTAAGGCCTCACAATGTAATTCACTATGATGCCACGCCATACTTTTACGCTCCACGTCCGTCGACGCAAATTTACACGAGAGTGGTTAGTAGATGTTCCTTTATAGGCAAAAAAAAAAAAAAAAAAAAAAAAAAAAAAAAAAAAAAAAAAAAAAAAAAAAAAAAAGCATGCGCTGGAGAAACGTAGAATCCTTACCCAATTGCTGAACGACAAACCGACAAAATTCGGTACGACCTTCGACATCATGGTCGAGTAACTGCTGATGTGACAGATGATTCGGATGGAAATTCTGTCGATGCAGGATGCTAATGAGACTACAATCCTTGCAATAGCCTATGTCTCGTACAAATGTGCGAATTCATTAGCGTCGTAGCCATACCAGCTTCTTCTTGTTCTCCAGCAGCTGCAGTCTTTTTTTCTTGTCCTTTTTTTGACGTTCAAACAGCCTGTCCGCACTAGCGTCTTAATTCGTACAACTGCTTGGGACGTGGGACATTGGCGATCCGGATAGGCAGCTCTATACCGCTGTACTGTTTGTACAGTATTATTTTACATTGACCATATAAAAGCAGTATATCCAACTTCTCCGTATTGTACATGTCTACACGTGACGAATGATGAAGGAAAAATGATGGTCCTCCAGGGCAAACAAGTAAACTGGTAAACATGTTGACATTCTGACGGTGCAGCACGAGAGCTCTGCTTAACGTTATTTGCACCGCTAATGCCGATTCCGGCCACCGTGCTCACACATTCTAAAAAATTTACCGAATTTTTTATTAACAAACTCTATAACACTGTAATTGTCTTCAAGACAATGCAATTATAAAATACAGTTATAAAAAGTATACCAAAACTCTACCATCTGGTGAGCAAAATGTATGAGACAGGCGAAATACCCTCAGACTTCAAGAAGAATATAATAATTCCAATCCCAAAGAAAACAGGTGTTGACAGATGTGAAAATTACCGAACTATCAGTTTAATAAGTCACGGCTGCAAAATACTAACGCGAATTCTGTACAGACGAATGGAAAAACTGGTAGAAGCCGACCTCGGGGATGATCAGTTTCGATTTCGTAGAAATATTGGAACACGTGAGGCAATACCCTACGACTTATCGTAGAAGCTAGATTAAGGAAAGGCAAATCTACGTTTATAGTATTACCAGACTTAGAGAAAGCTTTTGACAATGTTGACTGGATTACTCTCTTTCAAATTCTAAAGGTGGCAGGGGTAAAAAACAGGGAGCGAAAGGCTATTTACAATTTGTACCGAAACCAGCCCCCCCCCCCCCCTGAACCATGGACCTTGCCGTTGGTGGGGAGGCTTGCGTGCCTCAGCGATACAGATAGCCGTACCGTAGGTGCAACCACAACGGAGGTGTATCTGTTGAGAGGCCAGACAAACATGTGGTTCCTGAAGAGGGGCAGCAGCCTTTTCAGTAGTTGCAAGGGCAACAGTCTGGATGATTGACTGATTTGGCCTTGTAACAATAACCAAAACAGCCTTGCTGTGCTGGTACTGCGAACGGCTGAAAGCAAGGGGAAACTACAGCCGTAATTTTTCCCGAGGGCATGCAGCTTTACTGTATGATTACATGATGATGGCGTCCTCTTGGGTAAAATATTCCGGAGGTAAAATAGTCCCCCATTCGGATCTCCGGGCGGGGACTACTCAAGAGGATGTCGTTATCAGGAGAAAGAAAACTGGCGTTCTACGGATCGGAGCGTGGAATGTCAGATCCCTTAATCGGGCAGGTAGGTTAGAAAATTTAAAAAGGGAAATGGATAGGTTGAAGTTAGATATAGTGGGAATTAGTGAAGTTCGGTGGCAGGAGGAACAAGACTTCTGGTCAGGTGACTACAGGGTTATAAACACAAAATCAAATAGGGGGAATGCAGGAGTAGGTTTAATAATGAATAGGAAAATAGGAATGCGGGTAAGCTACTACAAACAGCATAGTGAACGCATTATTGTGGCCAAGATAAGATACGAAGCCCACACCTACTACAGTAGTACAAGTTTATATGCCAACTAGCTCTGCAGATGACGAAGAAATTGAAGAAATGTATGATGAAATAAAGGAAATTATTCAGATAGTGAAGGGAGACGAAACTTTAATAGTCATGGGTGACTGGAATTCGAGTGTAGGGAAAGGGAGAGAAGGAAACATAGTAGGTGAATATGGATTGGGGGACAGAAATGAAAGAGGAAGCCGCCTGGTAGAATTTTGCACAGAGCACAACATAATCATAACTAACACTTGGTTTAAGAATCATGAAAGAAGGTTGTATACATGGAAGAACCCTGGAGATACTAAAAGGTATCAGATAGATTATATAATGGTAAGACAGAGATTTAGGAACCAGGTTTTAAATTGCAAGACATTTCCAGGGGCAGATGTGGACTCTGACCACAATCTATTGGTTATGACCTGTAGATTAAAACTGAAGAAACTGCAAAAAGGTGGGAATTTAAGGAGATGGAACCTGGATAAACTAAAAGAACCAGAGGTTGTACAGAGATTCAGGGAGAGCATAAGGGAGCAATTGACAGGAATGGGGGAAATAAATACAGTAGAAGAAGAATGGGTAGCTTTGAGGGATGAAGTAGTGAAGGCAGCAGAGGATCAAGTAGGTAAAAAGACGAGGGCTAGTAGAAATCCTTGGGTAACAGAAGAAATATTGAATTTAATTGATGAAAGGAGAAAATATAAAAATGCAGTAAGTGAAACAGGCAAAAAGGAATACAAACGTCTCAAAAATGAGATCGACAGGAAGTGCAAAATGGCTAAGCAGGGATGGCTACAGGACAAATGTAAGGATGTAGAGGCCTATCTCACGAGGGGTAAGATAGATACCGCCTACAGGAAAATTAAAGAGACCTTTGGAGATAAGAGAACGACTTGTATGAATATCAAGAGCTCAGATGGAAACCCAGTTCTAAGCAAAGAAGGGAAAGCAGAAAGGTGGAAGGAGTATATAGAGGGTCTATACAAGGGCGATGTACTTGAGGACAATATTATGGAAATGGAAGAGGATGTAGATGAAGATGAAATGGGAGATACGATACTGCGTGAAGAGTTTGACAGAGCACTGAAAGACCTGAGTCGAAACAAGGCCCCCGGAGTAGACAATATTCCATTGGAACTACTGACGGCCGTGGGAGAGCCAGTCCTGACAAAACTCTACCATCTGGTGAGCAAGATGTATGAGACAGGCGAAATACCCTCAGACTTCAAGAAGAATATAATAATTCCAATCCCAAAGAAAGCAGGTGTAGACAGATGTGAAAATTACCGAACTATCAGTTTAATAAGTCACAGTTGCAAAATACTAACACGAATTCTTTACAGACGAATGGAAAAACTAGTAGAAGCCGACCTCGGGGAAGATCAGTTTGGATTCCGTAGAAAGACTGGAACACGTGAGGCAATACTGACCTTACGACTTATCTTAGAAGAAAGATTAAGGAAAGGCAAACCTACGTTTCTAGCATTTGTAGACTTAGAGAAAGCTTTTGACAATGTTGCAGGGGTAAAATACAGGGAGCGAAAGGCTATTTACAATTTGTACAGAAACCAGATGGCAGTTATAAGAGTCGAGGGACATGAAAGGGAAGCAGGGGTTGGGAAGGGAGTAAGACAGGGTTGTAGCCTATCCCCGATGTTGTTCAATCTGTATATTGAGCAAGCAGTAAAGGAAACAAAAGAAAAATTCGGAGTAGGTATTAAAATTCATGGAGAAGAAATAAAAACTTTGAGGTTCGCCGATGACATTGTAATTCTGTCAGAGACAGCAAAGGACTTGGAAGAGCAGTTGAATGGAATGGACAGTGTCTTGAAAGGAGGATATAAGATGAAAATCAACAAAAGCAAAACAAGGATAATGGAATGTAGTCTAATTAAGTCGGGTGATGCTGAGGGAATTAGATTAGGAAATGAGGCACTTAAAGTAGTAAAGGAGTTTTGCTATTTGGGGAGCAAAATAACTGATGATGGTCGAAGTAGAGAGGATATAAAATGTAGGCTGGCAATGGCAAGGAAATCGTTTCTGAAGAAGAGAAATTTGTTAACATCCAGTATTGATTTAAGTGTCAGGAAGTCATTTCTGAAAGTATTCGTATGGAGTGTAGCTATGTATGGAAGTGAAACATGGACAATAAATAGTTTGGACAAGAAGAGAATAGAAGCTTTCGAAATGTGGTGCTACTCATTTTCAGCCCCTAAAACTTCCATTCGTAAGCATGTTGAGATCTACCAGGGGATTCCCTTTACGATGTCCAGACACGTGTCAGGTAACGCACCAGTTCTTCATTCCCTGCAGGTGCGAGTGACTTCCACACAATGCCCAACAGCACTCAAAAGTAACTGGAGTGTAATATTATATTCAATCTTGAATATCGATTTTAATTTTTTGATAGGTCCAAAGTTCATTCAAACATATCTTGGAAAATCACTGATTTTTGAATATCAGGATAGAACAGGATAAAGACACGTTAGTTGAATGTCAATACACGCACAAAAACATTTTTTTTCATATTTTCGAAAGATTCAGATGTGTCAATGGGCCGCGCGGGATTAGCCGAGCGGTCTGAGGCGCTGCAGTCATGGACTGTGCGGCTGGTCCTGGCGGAGATTGGAGTCCTCCCTCGGGCATGGGTATGTGTGTTTGTCCTCAGGATAATTTAGGTTAAATAGTGTGTAAGCTTAGGGACTGATGACCTTATCAGATAAGTCCCAAAAGATTTCACACACATTTGGACATTTGTGTCAATGGTTTTGTAAACAATACGGGCTTGAAAAACTTTCAAAGTACCGATGCTGAAAAAGTATGCCGACATTTAAGTAAATGTAAGTAAATATGGAGAGTAGGTAGCAGACCTCCATTAAGAAATCCCTAGAGTGAAGGAAGTCCCATCTGAACCCGTGTGACAAATTGGAAGCAGAACATCTACAAATGAGGAAAACGTTGCCCAGTCACTTTGACTCTTACTTACCCAGGTTCCGCAGTATGTATTTGTACCTCAAGCCAAACATGATCTGGTTTCGTGTGTTGTTATAACAGCTGTCAGCAGGCACAGGGTTTTCATAAAGCACTCAACAGACGCATCTCAACACAGTTACCGCCCGTTTTGTCATCTAAAATAATTGGAAACGATCACTCAGCCTTAGAACACAGATGTTTTTTGCTCCGATCAGTGCTGATGTCGGGAAAGAACTGCTTGTTGCAATGCGCCAAACCGTCTTAAGGCCGAAAAAAACGCATCACTTGATTGTACCACCTCAACTTGATATCTACACTACTGGCCATTAAAATAAATGCAGATGATAAATTGGACAAATATATTATACTAGGACTGACATGTGATTACATTTTCACGCAATTTGGGTGCATAGATCCTGAGAAATCATCACCCAGAACAACCACCTCTGGCCGTAATAACGGCCTCGATACGCCTGGGCATTGAGTCAAACAGAGCTGGGTTGGCGTGTACAGGTACAGCTGCCCATGCAGCTTCAACACGATACCACAGTTCATAAAAAGTAGTGACAGGCGTATTGTGACGAGCCAGTTGCTCGGCCACCATTGACCAGACGTTTTCAGTTGGTGAGAGATCTGGAGTCTGTGCTGGGCAGGGCAGCAGTCTAACATTTTCTGTATCCAGAAAGGCCCGTACAGGACCTGCAACGTGCGGTCGTGCATTATCCTGCTGAAATGTAGGGTTTTGCAGGGATCGAATGAAGGGTAGAGCCACGGGTCGTAACACATCTTAAATGTAACGTCTACTGTTCAAAAGTGCCGTCAATGCGAACAAGAGGTGACCGAGGCGTGTAACCAATGGCACCCCATACCATCACGCCGGGTGATACGCCAGGATGGCCATGACGAATACACGCTTCCAATGTGCGTTCACCGCGATGTCACCAAACACGGATGCGACCATCATGATGCTGTAAACAGAACCTGGATTCATCTGAAAAAATGACGTGTTGACATTCGTGCACCCGGGTTCGTCGTCGTCGTCGTCGTCGAGCACACCATCACAGGCGCTCGTGTCTGTGATGCAGCGTCAAGGGTAACCGCAGCCACTGTTTCCGAGCTGATAGTCCATGCTACTGCAAACGCCGTCGAACTGTTCGTGCAGATGGTTGTCTTGCAACCGTCCTCATCTGTTGACTCAGGGATCGAGACGTGGCTGCACGATCCGTTACAGCCATGCAGATAAGATGCCAGTCATCTCGACTGCTAGTGATACGAGGCCGTTGGGATCCAGCACGGCGTTCCGTATTACCCTCCTGAACCCACCGATTCCATATTCTGCTAATAGTCATTGGATCTCGACCAACGCGAGCAGCAATGTCGCGATACGATAAACTGCAATCGCGATAGGCTACAGTCCGACCTTTATCAAAGTCGGAAACGTGATGGTACGCATTTCTCTTCATCACACGAGGCATCACAACAACGTTTCACCAGGCAACGCCGGTCAACTGCTGTTTGTGTATGAGAAATCGGTTGTAAACTTTCCTCATGTCAGCACATTGTAGGAGTCGCCACCGGCGCCAACATTGTGTGAATGCTCTGAAAAGCTAATCATTTGCATATCACAGCATCTTCTTCCTGTCGGTTAAATTTCGCGTCTGTAGCACGTCATCTTCGTGGTGTAGCAATTTTAATGGCCAGTAGTGTATGTTTATGTGCTAGGAAAATGAAGAGTTTGTTAAGTTGTTTATATAGGTTTCTTATATTTGTGTTAAAATGTTTCAGTTGTCTGACACCTTATGATCGAGGAAAGTTGTGTCCTGTCAAGTCGGCGAGCTTGCAGCACCCAGCCGATTGCTGAACTACGGCGTGCGTCAAAGGTAACTACTAAGCAGCTGGCCGCAACGAACGCTTGCTGGTGACTGCGTAGAAGAAACACTTATTGTTAAAGAGAGAATTAGCGTGATATATCTGTTCGCAGAGAGTGGTTCTTGGCTTGTCCTTCGGGAATTTCAGCAGTAGTTGTATCCGAACATCACTCGAGTTGTAAACCTCGGGAGAGATGTGATGAGGGCGGCTCCCACGTAAGAAACGTTAATTAGTCTGCAATGTGGTCAGGATTCAAATATGTTCCAAGCAGTTATCGGTCGTTTAGAAAGATTTTTTAAGAAGATTATCAGCTGGTGTAGAAATTGATTATTTCGTCGCTTTTGGTAGAGCGTAGACTCGCCAGGTACATGAAAAGCTCAGATTTACTGAAGTGTGAGATTAGTTTATCCTAGTTGTGGTTAATGGTGCTTGCTGCTGCTTAATAGCCCCGAGATGGAAGGCGAACCGTGTTTCAATATTTTTGTGAGGTTTTACGTCGAATGGTGTATGTGAAAGGACGTGTTGACGGAAAGTTATTTTGTGCTTGAGGATTAAAGCACGTGCTAAGGGACAGTAGCACTGGTTGATTGATTGATTGAGAGGGGTTATGGGACCAAACTGCGAGGTCATCAGTCCCGCGATTCCATAGTCAGTAACAGAAGAAAGAGTGTCTGCTAGAAGTGGAGGGATCGTGTCAGCGAGTCAAATTATAAAATAATCAACATTAAGCACACAAAGTAGATGCATAAAAGATGAGACCAAATCTAAAAACTGGAAAAAAAGAGGCGGTCACGGGGTCACAGACAGAAAAGAAGCCCCAACCACAACCAACCTGCCCCTGCTCCAAGACTAAAAGAGAACCTTATATCTGGAAATAAAAACAATTTTCACAGAGGAAACTGAGGACCAGTTCAACCATCAGGGGATCGACTGCTACTATTAAATTTAAGGAATCGGGAAGACTATACTTGAGACGAAGGGCCGAAAGAAGAGGACATTCCACCAGTATGTGGGATATCGTCAGTCTGGCTCCACAACCACATTGCGTGTGTGGGTCGTCATGGAGGGAACAATGGGTGGGCCGGGTATGACCAATACGTAAACGGCGTAAAATAGTGGACTCTGTCCGAGAGGAGTTGAAAGAAGAGCGTCAAACTGCAGTAGACCCCATGCTTGTGCGGAGTTCATTACTATGAGTAGTAGTGCTCCAAATGGCATTCCACTTCTGGGCGAAGAGAGATTTGACGTAGATGTCCATATCCGCAGCTGGAATCGTGAAAGGAAATGGGGGGGGGGGGGGTGGGAGGGGGGTGTTGATTATCTGCTTCTCCAGGCAAACGGTCAGCCAGCTCATGCCATGGGAAGCCTGCATGAGTTTGGGCCCAGAGAAGGGCGACTCTGCCTTAACGTATGCAGTCATGTAATATTTTGTCAAATGTAATATCTTGTATAGACACCTTTTATTAATCTAACACGTCCACATCATTACGAAGTGTCATATTCATGAGCTATGGAACAAGTACTAATCTAATCTGAAGAAAAAAAATTCCCGGATTTCCCGGTTAAAAATACACTTTCTCCCTGGTGAAAACACGCGTTTTCCGTGTTAAGTGAGAGTATATTTTCCCTTATCAATCCTTTTAATGGTTATGGTTTTATACACGGGCGTAGAATTTCCCGGCACTTTAGAAAACGAAACTCGGGGTAAAAGACACGTTTTGGAAATATCTTTGATGTGCAGCAACATGTACGCTGCGTATTTTCGTATTACGAAAGTATACACTGGAATTCCACCAAACACCGCATGCTACTTTCCGAATCATTGAAATCGAGATTGCGATGCGCGTTTGTAAACCAGTCACGGCTCATGTCACGTGATCTCGCCTCCAGACGACAGCGGATATTCAGAGCATAGCACACGTGATGTAGTCAGCCAACAGCAACGTCACTTAAGTAGCACGAACACATAAACAGCGAAAGTTAATAGTTTAAATTAATATACATGGTGTTGCTACAATAAAAGAAAAGCTTTCACATATAATATTTGTCTCTAAGGTTAATAAGCTGCAAGAGAAGCTAAGCTTTCGCATGTAATGATCTTTTTTGCGCGTGTTACACTTTAAGATATGTCACACAAATGTGCCAGTAAAATTTTTAACAGTGACATAAATGTCTGATCTTCAGGGTTCGAAATTCTTGTAAATGGCTCGTCATCGAAGAGTTGATTTTTAAATGAGAGTCAAACGCTCTGTGATTTAATAAATTCATGGTACATTCTTCCACATAATTCACCTTACGTAAAAGGATATTTACTTTGAAAGTAACGCTTTTGAAACCACCATTCGCAATATTTTCCCGCGACCTGTTAGAAACAGGTTCGTTCCAGCAGTTGCCAGAGAGCGCAGGTAACAGGCGACACCGCGCTTGCGCAGCTACCATGACGTAGGAAGCCCGTATGTACGTACACGTAAAATCCTGAAAGATCATACATTATGTCATAAAAGAAACAAGACATGAGAGGATACTGCAAGAGCATCGGAATTTCGTGAACCATATTAAATTGTGCACATTTAAAGTGCATACTTAAAGGGCACATTCATATGTCCAGGACCCCAATGAAGCAGACCTCGACTTGATATTAAGCATTTCAGTGTATCTGCAAGAAGATGAAAACGTGCACTTGAAATGCAGCGAACAGTTGAAACTAGCCAGTACTGTGTAAACATTTCGTTTCAAATACATTGACTGCCTCTGCGGGGAAAGTTTATAAAAGTTAATTTCTTTAGCAAACAGACAAAAATAACTTCATTGTTCGGCAAGGCGATTATTGTTTGACTGTCAGAAAAGTTGAAATAAAATAAAAACTGAAACTAATGACATATTTTAGCCTTGCGTAATTATGTTAATGCATTTTAATTCACTTGATAGCTCCCGGCCACAGATATCCGTTTTGTTTTCATTTGACGTGAGAGTAAACGAGGGGGAAACAGCAAAATCACTAAATGTAAACACGGGTCACTTGGAGACTGCCCACTATAACTCAAGACTGCTCAGCGCATCAGCCCCGGATCTACGATATTTGCGAACCGGGTCACTACTAAAAGACTCGAACTTTCAAAAATATGTTCATCTTGTAGCGCACATCTTTCTGGAAAGTCTGAGACATAAAACATGTATTCGAGGAAACGTTGAGACGTATTATACGCTCTGTGGAATTGAAACGTGTATATTTTGTAATGCGTGCCATCAAACTATATTCAGGAGAGTGGAAATTGGAATGTCCTGTGGTGCCTCTCCTGCTCCTAGTCAGTCGGTTTGACAGCCTGCCCCTCTTAAAAAAAAACTCATTAATAGCGGATGGGATTATTTGTAATCGGTAGAACAAGAACTTTTCAGAAAATTTGCACTCTTTATTGCCTATTAGCCAATAACTTGCTGTTTTGTGTGATATAAAATGAAATATAAGATACATGAAAATAATGAAGACAAGAGATAAGCAAGACATTACACATTTCTTCAGTCCTTAGCTCCCAGCATTTTTTCTCTCTAATCTTGCTACAGCTTTACATGGCGTGCTTTCCTTTCTGCGAAACAATCGTCAAACGTTTTGCTACATGAAAAATCGAAATGTCGTTATCTAATACAGAAAAAGCTGTTAGAATAAGCTGTCAACACAAGTAATACCCAAGACTGGTGTGGTTTCTGATCTGATTACGTCTATTTTATCACTGTCTGCTAGATAAACAAAATAGGCCTATCTAATATTACAACAATTTTATAACACACACCAAATAAACGAGACTGTTTTGGCACAAATGGAAATGTTTTTAACAAGACAGAATATAATTCACGAATTACGAATATCAAATGCCTATTTGGCCTACTACGAGCAAAAAGCTTTATGTTAGAATAAGCTGTCAACACAAGCTTTCATTCATACGCACCAGTCTCTCAAACATGAGATCGAAAAGTAGTATTACGAAATTTTTATATAAATTTGGAATCGTCTTATTCTTCCATTATTTGTGTGATGTTCCCGTTTCTTCTCCTTCCTCGTTCTAACAAACAATCTTGTCATCGCCAATTCTGTAGCTATTCCTGCCATTGTCAGAATTTGTTCGCCGATTAACTTCACTAACCCTGCCACAATCACGGGTTTAGTTATCCAGCGATTATTCTCCGGTTAGGCGCTATTACGTTGTCGTACAACACGTTTGTCGCGTTAGTTCCACAATATAACTTAAGCGGCTGCTAGCCGGGGCTACAACTGATCATTACTAGTATAGCGATCTGGCCAAATATTTCCTGTCTAAATTTCATTTTCTTGGATACACCGAGAAGATAATACGTAATTTTTCTCACCTGTTATTCTTGTCAGTGGTTTACTTCAATTTTGGTAGTCTGAATCTATAGATTTCGCTAGTAATTATAACAACGCTGATCATTCGCAAAGCCAATCAACTACATAATAAGACAGCGATTGGCATTGATCGGTTCGGCTTTACTCCACTCAGTTCGGAACCCCAGACAAAAGTGTCTGCGGACAGTTTATTTCCAGAAGCGACGAGGATTCACCTTACAGAGACATCACGCAATCAAAAATCAACTTATGATTCATTCAGAAATCGACTTAAAATGTGTTCACAAATGTTCAAAAACCAACAGGGAAGCTTTTTAAAATGATATGAATAATCGAAAGACAAACGTGCGCTGGATGCTAGGCGCTTTGTGAAACAAGTTTTTTTCCACTCCAGAATATGAATTTGGCGCCCCCTTTTCCCGCTAGCATCTAGCTGCTTGCTGCGACTGCTTGCACAGCCAACAACCACATTGCTGTAGCCAGAAGCGGGAGAATCTACTGCTCGAACACGACTCAGTTGAGCCCGCTCGTAACTCTAGAACGGATCTAATGTGAACAGTTGTGAGTTCACGCTCATCGGAGGCAGTTTGTTGTTATGAAGCATTGCATAGTCTTCCTAAAGCCTTTGGCAGATTTTGAGGTTGGCAGACGCTTGAATGAGCACTGTGAGTCGTTGTACAAGGAGCATTTCCTTTGCAGTTTCAGTTATTTTCGTTTTTTTCTCTCGTTTATGTTTTATTGTTGAAGTATTATACTGCAATAGCGGGATACAGTAATATCCTTTGTTAGAGTATCGATTCTTACCAGTCAAAGTTAGAAAAATATAACTGAAAACTACAACAATGCAAAATTCCCGGAATTCTAAAAAATAGCCAGGTTTTCCCCGGTTTTCTCCCGGATGAAAAAATTTCCGGGTTTTTCCGGGATCTCCCGGTTGCACCGGGGCGTATACACCCTGTATCTTTAAACGATAAAGATCTGAATTTATTTTCGTTATTCGTCATATTTACTGTGCTGCACGAAATTAAGTACATGGCTGAACGAAATTTTTAAGAATTTGCAGAGGTAAAATCACATTGTGTAGACTTTCTGTATAGTTAATTTAAGGCCATACATTATTGCGTATGAAATGTAACCAACATATCAAAATTGTATTTAAAGTTGAGACCGGAATGATGTCTGTCTTCATTCTTGAGATATTGGTTGTTATATCCGCGGACGGGTCGCTCGCGGTGCGTCCGAACCTTTCCTGCGCTTCGGGAATCAAGTGGTCGGAAAAATCGTCGTATCTCATAAAAGGTTCAAGATATCGAAACTACGAATTTTGGAAATGACAGCACGCAGAAAGGGCTATTTTATCATATGATCAAGACTCGATACGTTTTTGTAAACGCGTGGGCAGAACGAAAACAAGACTCCCTATAACTTGCACAACGAGGTTTTGTCCAAATTTTCAAAGCCAAACACAGGGAGAGAAACAGGTAAACGGGGTATCGAAGTGACCAGCATGAGGTCTAATTTGGCATGAAAATGTTTAATTGCTTGAAACTAATCAGTGTAATTAACGAAAACTTAATAAGCTGAGGGAAAATCGAAATATTTAACGAAAAGCTGCTGCCAAGCTATGTAAATGAAGTGCCAAAAATTTTATCTGTTCAAGATCTAGCTATTTTGCACATAAAATGATACATTTGCGCGGTTTTTAAATGTCAGAAAGGCTCCTTCGAATGAAGTAAGTTAGGAAGGTAAACGAGGAGTCAGTAAGATCATGCTTTCTGAATAAAACCTGAAATTAAAAGATGGATGAAATCATCCAAATATTTTACGAAATGATTTGTGTAAAAGAAGTAAGTAGATCAGAGAAACGTTCTACGTGCCTTTGAATGGTGCTCGAAACCATGAACAGGAAATGAAGTGCACCAAACGTTTCCCTAATATTTTTTATTTCATACTTTTACTCAAATCATTACACAAAACGTTTGACTTTCTTTTAAAAAAGATTTTCGAATCTTTACTTTTACAGACTATTTAGAGTAATTGGAACGCTTGGCCTTAATATTGACTGCTGATGAATAACGTTCGCAACATCAAATTTCTGTAAAATTTAATGGTTCATTGTAATTTATTAGGAAGTAAAAGTGTGTGATATACTGGGATAGGTGCGGAGTTAAAGTTCTTTGGCAAGGCCTTAAAATACACTTAGCAATGCAGTGTAAACAGTATATATAAGACTTAGTATACAGAATTGTAACTGAGTCAGTGAAAATTATAAGACCAGCCCCGTTTCGAACCCACGGCCTGCTCCGAACACGTAATCACCAACTGTATACGCCAACCCTACACCACAGTTTGCTTTGGTGTTGCGGTGTCATTCTGCGTACTTATGTTGACATTTAGCGTAGTTAGTCATGTAGTAGTCATTCCTCCGCATTTATTGGCTGTTAAAAGTTCTTGGTCATGTAAAAAAACATTCGTACTTAATTTATTGATAAGATAGTCGAATGCTCCTCTCCTCAGTCACGTGTATTCGAAGAATTTGTCTGGTGTCCTTCGTAGCTGATGATATTTATGAAATTCTCCATGGAGATTTCTCCATTAGTAAATTTCATGCACAACATTCCTTTTAGCTTTATTTTCTTACGCAAACGTAATTCCGTAGCCTTACTCTCCAGCTACAGTATTATAGAAACAGCTGGTAGGCTCTAAGCAGCCATCTTGTAGCGCGACATGGGTCTCTCGCACGCAGAACACCCGAGCTAATCGCCCGATGCTGCTGCTTGTCGCGTATCCAGAACATAGAGTAAATATCTCTGGAGTGAGCATTCATATGCGCAGAACAGATTTTATGTTGTGAACATACTTTGCTGGCCTGGTCACGTGTTCTCGGGATGTCATGTGTTTGTCCGTATAGCGCCCTGTATATTTAGAATGTCACTACATCCCTAGTATAGACGGATTCTTTTCGTACGTGTCGTGGATTATTTATATATGTTGCGCAGACATTTTAACAGTATCCATTTGATACCGGGAATAAACCAGCTACGCAACTTTAAGGGCAAGTGATATTACATCCTGCTTCTTTGCGATAGGTGTCCATATGCACTCGATTTTTGGTAGTTTTCGGTATGATACGGCACTTTATGGTATTACAGAGCCTGACGTACATTTTTGCAGTGATAGTCTTGCAAAACGACTTGACAGTACGCCCGCACTTTTGCAAGCGTCCGAAAAACACCGAATTTGCCACACATTAGCGATTATATCCCTGCTAACTCGTCCTTTTTTCTGCTATTTCTGCTTATTTAGTTTCTCGTTCTTGCGACCTAAAGCACAATTTTTCTTACTTATGACACTTTGAAGTACTTATTTAACGCATTTTACGTACTTGCTCCCAGTTTATTAAATAACTAGTAGGCTGAGTAAGCTATATACATAATCGACAAGTCACTGATAAATGCAGGGAGGATAGTACTTGCTGAAACAACTAACAATTCCCTTTCCTGTTCCACTAGCAAATTTACGAGAGGAAGCGACTGTTTGTAAGCTTTTGTACGAGCCGTAATATCTATTATTTAGTCATAAAATCGTTGAAAGATAGGTCTACAGAATCAAGCCTTAATTATAATGCGTCTCGAAATTTTTAACGTATACCGTGTCTCTTACTAATATGATAACTATAATTAGAGCTACATGGTATGTACCCATGAAAAGTTACTATCCCTCATTTCACATATTTTTCTTTGCATCCGTAGCAACAACAGTAATGCACCATCGCTATTACACTATCAACAAACGGTGAAAACACAACAAAAACTCTTGATATTATAAACTTCAAACGGTGCGGAAAGCACACACACACAGCGAATTCCCGAAAACACGTGACAATCCTGGTCTAACGTTAACAACATGCGCAGAACGCAATGCTCACTCCAGAGATATTTACTCTATGATCCACAAGTCGCTCGCTGTCGTTCGCTTCTGTCGCTCACGCAGGACACGGCCTAAGCAGTACGAAAACGGTTGACGTTGCTTCCTGCTCCGTAGTGAAACACGGATAAAAAGTTCATAGAAACCGGTTGTTCTTAATGTTTAACGTAAATTTCCAGAAAAAATTAGCTTCGAAGTTTTTCATGCAGTTGAGATACAAACACACATTGAATCTATAGCGCAAACGGTAGCGTAGTAGGACTTAATTTGGCGCAGCTCATGGTTCGCTGGTTCAAGTCTAGCCTTGCTTGTCCTACATTCAATTTGAAATACCTATCTCGTAAATGTAAAATTAATCATCATTTTCATGAATAATGCACCTCTTCTTGCTTCTAAGTAGACTCTGCACGCTAAATTCTTGTGTTCATTCCAAATATGAGTTCTTCATAGTCAATATTATGACAGATAGTTAATAAAGGTTGCTTAAATTAAGAAAGCATTTTATTTTTTGAACAAAAATTAAAAACCAAATTATTTGGACTATGTCCACTGTTTTATACTACAGACATAGTCTCACATTGTAAAGGTACTTGAATTACGTAACCATTACGGCACCTCACCTCAACCTCTCGATACCAACAATATTCTACTGTTTTTCTGCAACATAGTTAACATATTTCTGTGACAACATTCAGATTTGATTTCATTAATGTAGAGGTACTTCGATACATCGATATGTATATATTACGATGATATTACTCTTATGTGTATTCCTTCTTTAAGGAAAGCAGTGGTTGGGAAGGGAGTGAGACAGGGTTGTAGCCTCTCCCCGATGTTATTCAATCTGTATATTGAGCAAGCAGTAAAGGAAACAAAAGAAAAATTCGGAGTATGTATTAAAATCCATGGAGAAGAAATAAAAACTTTGAGGTTCGCCGATGACATTGTAATTCTATCAGAGACAGCAAAGGACTTGGAAGAGCAGTTGAACGGAATGGACAGTGTCTTGAAAGGAGGATATAAGATGAACATCAACAAAAGCAAAACGAGGATAATGGAATGTAGTCGAATTAAGTCGGGTGATACTGAGGGAATTAGATTAGGAAATGAGGCACTTAAAGTAGTAAAGGAGTTTTGCTATTTGGGGAGCAAAATAACTGATGATGGTCGAAGTAGAGAAGATATAAAATGTAGACTGGCAATGGCAAGGAAATCGTTTCTGAAGAAGAGAAATTTGTTAACATCGAGTATAGATTTAAGTGTCAGGAAGTCGTTTCTGAAAGTATTTGTATGGAGTGTAGCCAGGTATGGAAGTGAAACATGGACGATAAATAGTTTGGACAAGAAGAGAATAGAAGCTTTCAAAATGTGGTACTACCTGAAGATTAGATGGGTAGATCACATAACTAATGATGAAGTATAGAATTGAGGAGAAGAGGAGTATGTGGCACAACTTGACAAAAATAAGGGACCGGGTAGTAGGACATGTTCTGAGGCATCAAGGGATCACAAATTTAGCATTGGAGGGCAGCGTGGAGGGTAAAAATCGTAGAGGGAGACCAATAGATGAATACACTAAGCAGATTCAGAAGGATGTGGGTTGTAGTAAGTACTGGGAGATGATGAAGCTTGCACAGGGCAGAGTAGCATGGAGAGCTGCATCAAACCAGTCTCAGGACTGAAGACCACAACAACAACAACAACAACATTCCTTCTTTTGTCACTGTGATCATTGACGTACTTGCGACTCTGACTTTTGGGCGCGTAAGCGCTTGACTATCCGTATCAGCGGAAAACACGTCAGCCCCAAGGATTCAAGCAGGAAAAAACGAATAAATGTTCCAGAAATAATTTAAGGTCAGTGAATAAGTATTCCCTTTCACTACAACAAAGCACGTAGAAGTTCCATCAACAAAGATATCGACAATCACAATGTAACAATATAAGAAAATCGTTCAGAAACACGCAGACTACATACATATAACATTGTATCGAAAGCTAGAATAGAATAATTCTTGTAAGCTGCAAAAAAATTAGTATCTGGACGCACGCGTTTGAGCTAGGTGTATTATTGCATGTAAATCCCTCCATAACTCACTGCACCTTGTCCTGAAATTGACAGTTTACTCAGATCATCCTTTTATTCCACAGCAAGAGAAAGTCCACAGCTGTTGCAGGATCATGAAAGCGGGGTGTATATTCCGAAACATTACTATATTGCAAGTTGTTATGAAGTTCATAGTTCACGACACGCACTACAGTCACATTTCAGTACTAAAATTTTATTAATTTCACTAGTTCGAAATATCCTCCATTTATGTCTCATAGGAATACATAATACATTGATGATCTGACACTGGCTGCTTTCAGTAGGGGACAAATTTCTCTCTGTCAACCCTGCGATAGTAGTAAGCGATGCGCTCACTCAGTCGTGGCAATTATTGCCTACACAATAATTTTTTGCGCTAAAACACAGCCTTCAATTTATTAAGGCACTATAGAGAACTATCCTTAAGTTTAGTAAGCGCTCATTTGTTATCCAGACTCCGTATAGCAATTCGTTATCCCTGGCTCATAGTCGCGGTATTATTGTTCCGGACTGTTCGTGGAAAATGCTTTCTCGCCCTTCAACACAAAAGAACCCAAGCGGGAGCAGAATTTTCAGTCATATGGATCACTGTTGTATATAAATGAGGTATATCTACATCCTTTTCCGATATTCATTTGTTCGAGAAACGTTTTACTATTTGCACAAATGGTTCAAATGGCCCGGAGCACTGTAGGGCTTAACTTCTGAGGTCATCAGTCCCCTAGAACTTAGAACTACTTCAACTTAAGGACATCACACACAGCCATGCCCGAGGCAGGTTTCGAACGTGCGATCGCAGCGGTCGCGCGGTTCCAGACTGTAGCGCCTATAACCGCTCGTCCACTCCGGCCGGCACTATTTGCACACAAAAATTAAGGAAATACTGCTTTTGGATTTGCGTGGGGTTTTCACTACGCGACGTTTCTCATGTGATTTCATAAAAAAAAAGGTATATTATAGCCGAACATTCGTGCTTGGCAGTGAAGTGGCTACCTTTTCGCTATTAGTCAGTTTTTAGAATGTTTATAAACGAAGTACCCTAACTCACTTGACGTAATTTGAGGAATCTACAGTGATGGATGACCTCACTGTCTATTTCACGCTTTGTGACTTTAGGTCATATATCGCAACGGACCAACTGAAGCTAACGTACCGAAGGAATTTTTTTTACCGTGGGAGGAAAGCGATACCTTTCCAGTGACGAGTAAATCGATTGTATGGTTGATTATACACTGCACGTAAGTTTCTGCACGCCAGGCAGGGTTCAGCGTGACAAATTACTACACAAACAGTTCAGCAAATGCATGCAAAGAGATGAGTAGTTTATCTGTACAATAAATACTCAGATGTTATCTATCGTAATTTGGAAGTACACAGGTTCGAAGTGTACAGAGTATATCAAAGAGGATGTTCTATTTGCCACGTCCATATTTCTTGAACTGATACACATGTGCAATAATTTTTTTTTATAACCGGGAAACTCAATAAGTTTTCATACCTTTTCATAGGTGTTTAATATGCCTTCTTGGCATGCACATCATATGTCAATGCAGTATTCAAATTGTTCCCAGTCTGCAGCGAGCGTTTCTCGAGTTACAGCTTTCACACAGCAGCTGTTATGCAACGTCTCAGATCATTCATTGTTGTTGGTAACGGAGCCACGCAAACAAGTCTTATAAGCCCCTCCCACAAGAAATAACCAGGTCCGGTGACTTCGGAGGCCAGTAATGTAAGGCTGTATCATTTGGTCTATGCCATCAATTCATCGTCCAGTAATACTTCCATTCAAAAATTATCTTCAGGGTGAGCTTGCAGTGGCTGAATTTTGTACGGTTTCACTTGTAAACGTCGACGCCAACACACGCCAGACGGACACCGGGGGCATGTTGAGCAGTCGAGCTGCACGGCGAACGGGTTTCTGCGGACTCCTTGTGAAACTGTGGCGGATGCGTTCGACGTCTGTGTCAGACACTCGGGGACGGCCAACAAATTTGCTTTTACACAAAGACCCTGTTTCTCGGAATTCTTCATGCCATCGTGTAAAGGATCCACAATGTGGCTAGTACGAAAGTCACGCTGAATACTTATTACTGACCCGCACTGCGCAAAACGTAAAACACCGAATGCTATTTTTAGTAGAAATGAAGTGGGCGCACGCTGTCGCTACATAACCAGGGTGTATACGACCCGGGACAACCGGGAGATCCGGGAAAAACCCGGGAATTTTTTCATCCGGGAGAAAACCGGGAAAACCCGGGAATTTTTTAGAATTCCGGGATAATTTTGTTTTGTTTTAGTTTTCAGTTAATTTTTTTGTAATTTTGACTGTAAGAAATAACTACTCTAACAAAGGATATTGCTGCATCCCGCTACTGCAGAATAATACTGCAACAATAAAACATGAACGAGGGAAAAATAAAATAAAACCTAAGTTGCAAAGGATATGTGCCACGAACACAACATAACACAGTGCTGATACAAGCGTCTACCAGTAGAAAAATGTGTCAAAGGCTTTAGGAAGAATATGCAGTGGGCTCTCAGCACTACGGGACTTAACTTCTGAGGTCATCAGTCCCCTAGAACTTAGAACTACTTAAACCTAACTAACCTAAGGACATCACACACATCCATGCCCGAGGCAGGATTCGAACCTGCGACCGTAGCGCCTAGAACCGCACGGCCACTCCGACCGGCTACATTAGATTCGTGTGAGCAGTTGCGAGCGGACCCATTGGCATGCGCAGTTGAGTCGCGTATGTACCTTCTCCCGCTTCTGGCTACAAAAGTATGGCCGTTAGCTGTATAAGCAAGCAGCAAGATGCTGCCCGGAAAATTTTTACTGGCGCGCGCAAGCTGGCAACTGCTGGAGCGAACCTCTTTCTAACAGGTCCCGGGAAAATAATTGCGAATGATTTATTGAAAAGCGTTACTTTCAAAGTAAATTTCCTTTTACGCATGATGAACAAAGTGCGACAATGCGATAAATTTCTTAACTCACAGAGCGTTTGACTCTCATTTAAAAATCACGTATTTGAGGACGACCATATGGAAAAAGTTTCGTGCCCAGAAGATCAGACATTTATGTCGGTATTAAAACTTTTACTGGCACATTTGTGTGATGTATCTTATAGTGTAACGCAAAGAAAGATCAACATTGTATTTGAAAGTTTAGCTTCTCTTGCAGCTTATTAATCGTAGAGACCAATATTATATGTGAAAGCTCTGCTTTTCTTGTAGCAACACTATGCATACTAATATACACCGTTAACTTTTCCTATTTGGTGCTCGCGCTACTAAACAGTGGTAATGCTACTGGCTGACTACATCACGTGTCCTAAGCTCTGAATATCCTATGTATCGGCTGGCGAAATCACGTGACATGAGCTATGACTGGCTTACGGAAAGTAACATGAGGTGTTTCGTGGAATTCGAATTTATACTTTCGTAATACGAAAATATACAGCGTAAATGGTCTTTTTCTGAGTTTCGTTTTCAAAAGGGCTCAGAAATTCTACGCCAGTGTATAAAACCATAACCATACAAAGGATTGATAAGTTTTACAGTTCCGAGGAATAGAATACTGTCACTTCACACGGAAAAAGTGTATTTTCAGCGTGGAGAGAGTGTGTTTCTAACCAGGAAAAATTCGGGAATTTTTATTTCTTGTCCTTGTATACACCCTGATAACGGGAACCATCTAAAACTCTGAGACTTTTCTCTTTGCAACAGTATGGTGTCCACACACACATCTCAAACAACATAATAGTTATGATTTTTTAAAGTCGATGATTCTTTTTGATACAGCCTGTATATTAATGCCATTCAGTAGTTACGAAAGGAAATGTTCAGTGGTATACTGCAAGTCAATGTTCACTTGTACACTTGTCACAAAAACAGAAGCAAGTAATAATATACAGTCTCTTCTGGCATGGAATTTTCAATGCACTGGAAGTGTGATTTCGTTCCTGCATATTGTACTGCCACTGTGAAAAGCATTCACACACAGAAAACGGGATTTGAGTTGTGTGTATTTCATACTAGTTTCATCACAAATGTTACATGTAACGCTGCAAACATTGTTCAGTTTACTTAAATTGATTTGGCAATTGAAAGCCGAATGTCAAATGGCTCTGAGCACTATGGGACTTCTGAGGTCATCAGTCCCCTAGAAGTCAGAACTACTTAAACCTAACTAACCTAAGGACATCACACACACATCCATACCCAAGGCAGGATTCGAACCTGCGACCGTAGCGGTCGCGCGGTTACAGACTGTAGCGCCTAGAAACGCTCGGCCACCCCGACCGGCGCTGAATGTGAAATACAAAAACAGTGCTTTACACGGCAGTTCATCATTGAACAAATATGGTAGTACACATTACCTTTACAACTGAAAATATTTTATTTTTCCGCTTGAGTTTCCTTCTGATGAATAATCAGTCGTAATCGATTTGGTACGAAATGTGCATGCTTGTTTTTTATGTCGGATGTTAATGTTCTTCCATTTACACTGCAGTATCGCTTTAAGATCTGGTTTTCCACCGCTTTTGTAATTCACTGTATACACTGGTGTCCAAAATTGAAGCAACAAACTGGTATTTCCCCGTCCTGTGTGTACTTCAGATATGATATAATCATACAAAACGTGAACATATCGTTACGATTGTGTTCTGCATGGAAGATTGTATTCTGATGAACGGAAAACCACGCCAACAATGATATCAGGGCAGCTATGAAGCGGGGTTGTCTTCTGTTGCAACTTCCGGGCTGAGAGGCCGTGGTCGATGTGTAAAATGTCCACCTGGCGTTTCGTCTCTACCTGTGGGAGGCATCTTCTGAGGTCGTCGGCTACTGCCACTGAGACTCCAGGTACTGTCGCGTTTATAGAGCGCATAGGGGGCACCACCATTCGTCACGTGATGCCGACGGTATGCCTATCTTTGGAAGGCATCATCATTCTCGATTAAGAGTAATCGATTGTCATTCTGCTGGCGCGACGTCCACATCCATATTTTGTCCAACTTTACAACTTCCTCTTTTCTACTAAAATTGTTATGGTGTTTGTGAATTTCTATTGCTTCTCTATACATGCGCGCATGATAATGGGATGTTCGTGCTAGAACGCTTGTCTTACGCTTGTCTTAGTAAATTGTCTGATTGAATCACGAAATTAAACACGATTTTGGGACGCAAACATTGTGGAAAAAAGATCGAGATCGAGTAGGATCCCTAATGGTGTGGGCTGGGATTGTGTTGACCGTTGTGGCCGAGCGGTTCTAGGCGCTACAGTCTGGAATCGCGCAACCGCTACGGTCGCAGATTCGAATCCTGCCTCGGGCACGGATGTGTGTGATGTCCTTAGATTAGTTAGGTTTAAGTAGTTCTGAGTTCTTGGGGAGTGATGACTTCAGAACTTAAGTCCCATAGTGCTCAGAGCTGTTTGAACCATTTTGCTGACCATTCGAACACCTCTTCACGAAATTGTGCGGGTGAATCAGCACGATTTAACTGCTGTCAGGTACTGGGAGGAGAGCACGGAATCTCACGCGCGGCTGCTGCGAGGTGCTGTGGGCTCGGACTGTTTTGATGAACGATAACGCTCGACCTCAGTGAGCACAGGAGGCTGGTGTTTCTTTTGGAAACGGAAGATACTGCACGCTTGGCGTGGCCAGCTCGCTCTCCTGATTTGAATCCTGTAGAACTTGTCTGGCTTGCAACAGGGAAACAGGTTGCATCACGTTAGCATCCCCTAACCGCTACGACCCGTGAGCAGCTGTGCGAGAAGAGAGGGCGTTATTCCCTCAATATGACATTGGCGACATCATTCGCAGCATTCCCCGTCGTTGTTAGGCCTACATTGGTGCCAGAGGTGGTCTCACTCCCTACTGAGCGTATTGACGAGTTGTCAGGATCTGTGCGAATCCGTTAAGTCGGGAAAAACGAACATTTTTGTCTACTGTTATGGATGTGGCAAGTGATTACGTTCCTTATTCTTTGCATTGTTTCTACTTTATTATATCTTTTTACTGTTTTTTTTTGGCAAAATAAAATATGGGTTCACTTTCTTTAATGGTTGGTCATGGTTTATGTTCTTCTGGATTATTTTCTTTATCTGATATTATTTATGAACGTTTAGGTAGACGAAGATTATTAATTAACAAGGGTATAATTAATTTAATACCTATAATGGCTTTATGGTGATTCCTTTTAAGATCATATTTCTTCTTAATCGCAGTACTTTTTCTAATCTTTGATGTAGAAATTGCATTAATTCTACCAATTGTAATTATTTTCAAAACTTCAGGCATTATAATCTGAACAGTATCAACAATATTTTTTATTCTAGTCCTATTAGGTAACCTTGAAAAATTTCCGTTTCTTGCTTTGACTTTGGATGTTTAATAATGTTTACGATGATTCCTCTTACTTGTGGCACATACAATGAGGTAGAGGCGATGGACATAAAAGTTGTGACACAGGACTGTCAAACACGCAGACACACCCATCCTCGCATGAAAACACAATGGGCTTTACTTCAAGTTTACCTGGTTCTTGAAACAAAATTTCACTCATCACAGAAGTGCAAATTTCCACGAAGGACTGAAAGACCTCATACATCGGAATGGCTTGTGGCTTATCCGTGGCTACAATACAAAGAAGAGAGTGGCAGTGGTTTCCGATATGACTGCGTTCGGTTCATCCTCTTAGTGAACAACAGAAGACCTCAGAAAGAGACGGCTTTTCTTAAGGGCCGACTTGGAGCAGGAGAGGCACCACAGGACATTTTATTTTCTACTGTCTATACTTTTACAAATAAATTCATAAAACTTTGTCAGCATCACCAGTAAGGATTCAGGATTCACACTCATAACAGTGTAAGTGCAAAAACATAACAAAATAATTTTTTTTAGATATGAAATGTCATCATTTTTTCACTTACTGTTGGCTGCATTTGTTGCTAGAGGTACATTTTTCTTCACAAGTAAGAGAGATTCTTTGATGAATTTTGCACAGCATACAAACCATACTTACAGGTGTATGAAACTCTAGATTTTTCCAAATCTATTAAAAACTGTGGTAAAAATTTAGATAATTAACTACAAAATTTGATTTTTTTCTAAACATAAAGTTCAAAACGTAACAGCTCATTCATTTTTTCATAAATTAAATAGTTTCTAGAGTTTCGGACACTGTAATTATGGTTTGTACGCTGTGCAAAATTCATCGAACAGTTTGCCTTATGAAGAAAAGTGTACCTATAGCAACAAATGCAGCCAATAGTAAGTGAAAAAATGATGAAATTTCACATGTAAAAGAATTATTTTGTTGTGTTTTTGAACTTTCGCTGCTACGAGTGTGAATCCTGAATCCTTCCTGGTCATGCTGACAAAGTTTTTTGGATTTACTCGTAAAAGTATAGACAGTGGAAATTAAAATGTCCTGTGGTGCCTCTCGTGCTCCAAGTCGGCCCGTTTGAAGTCCTACCCCCTTAAAGAAGTTTTCTATAACTGGAAAAAAAGCAACGGAAAAATTAAAGATAAACGAGGAGAGTCTTTTCCATCGAGGGTCTCTCGTAATTATTCCAGCAAAGCGAAAATAGCACACCTGTGACTGGTCAAGTCACGCATCTCCCGACTTATTAAGATAAAGCCAGAACCGCTTTGCTAGTAATTCTCAGGTTCCTGGGTCGAACAGGAGACACACAGAGGTCATGAAACGGTCTCTGGGAACTTCACGATGCTTTCCGATGAGGAAGAATGATGTCCGCCAGAACTGAAGACACGGCTCAAACACCGTGACCCTTGGTTGGCGCCAGCGATGCAAAACAAAGTACTGGAAATTATGGCTCACATTATCCAGCGAGAAATTGTGCGGCGTATAAAAATTCTCCTTCTTACAGAATTAGAACAGATTCAACGACGGACGTGGCTCACACTCTGTGTACATATCGTTGACCACGAGGCGCTCGAAATAAAAACTTTTTCTGCGTTTATACAGTCCGCTGCCTTCTATGACTGTCACTAAAACTGAATTTTTACGCACCCACTATTTCGGTTGTGCGGCTAATATGTCTCGGCGGAACAAGGTGTGAAGAAAACCCTTCAAGACCGGCCAAAGAGTTCTTACATCCACCGCAACAATCATTGTTTGTAACTGGCACGAGAAAGGTTCAAATGGTTCAAATGGCTGTGAGTACCATGCGACTTAACTGCTGAGGTCTTTAGTCCCCTAGAACTTAGAACTAATTACACCTAACTAACCTAAGGACAGCACACACATCCATGCCCGAGGCAGGATTCGAACCGGCGACAGTAGCGGTCGCTCGGTTCCAGACTGTAGCGCCTAGAACCGCACGGCCACTCCGGCCGGCGGCACGAAAAAGTTTCAGGAAGTTGTGATCCATCGTGCGATGTACTGGTAACAGTGAAAGACGCCTCAAATATAATTCTAGAATCCGCAAAAAGGAAAGACGTGTATGCAGATGATGTGCTACCATCTGGTGCCAATGAAACAAATCCAGACCAAAATGCTCAACGACTGATTCCAAAGTGTCCCGATGTGCTATAAGAGCGATATTTTTGACACATTTCAGGGAAAACTATGACGGAGTGCAGACGGCAGTGACCGAAATACTGAATGTACCACCGGCCGGGGTGGCGCTACAGTCTGGAGCCGCGTGACCGCTACAGACGCAGGTTCGAATCCTGCCTCCGGCATGGGTGTGTGTGATGTCCTTAGGTTAGTTAGGTTTAAGTAGTTCTAAGTTCTAGGGGACTGATGACCTCAGAGGTTAAGTCCCACACTGCTCAGAGGGATTTGAACCATTTTCGAACTGAATGTACCGAGCTCACTTAGATACAAAAGATCAGTCCTGCGGAGCGATGGGAAGCGGCCTGAAAAGTTTGAAACTGTTTTTATACAACAGTAGCAACTTAAGTGTTTGGACTGTGTGAGGAACTGCCCAGATCCCAGTGAAACATTCTACAGAGGTTCTGAAAGTAGCTCTTGCAAATCCTACGACTACAGAACCATTTGATATGCTGTTGCAGATATCCAAAGATTATTCTAAAATCCTAAATATGAAAGACCCAAATACCCCACGCCCGAGAAAAATTCCAGTGAAATTGAAAGACACAGAAACACCGTTCCCAAAGAATTGTCTCAAGCACTAAAATTTAGAAAGGATTTGTTTGAAATTCCTGATCCCCTTCTGAATGAGATTGATTGAAGAGTCAACCAAGAGGATTTAAAGAGATTATCCCATCTACATTCCATCTATCCATCTACACAGCGTTTGGAAGAATTGCTTGGAGTAAATACAACAGACTAACCATTAAGCACAGCTCGAAATTTAGCGAACCATTACGACCGGTATACAACAATGTAACGTACCCTCTACTGGAAGAAAACTTACTGCTGAACCTGGTAGGGTTCTTTCAGCAAATTATTCGCCTCATCATTCTGGTTCTGGCAGTTCTAATACCGTCAGCATCCTCTGAGAGGTCATTCTGCGCCTTGAGATGGCTTAAAACTTGCCTCAGATCAACGATGGTCCCGTCGAACTCACCCTTCTACTCCTCCATGTTCATCAGGACAGGGCAGGAAAAATTAAATCTAGTGGCTCTCATGAAAGAATTTGTTTCCCATACTGTCGAAAACTAAATTTGGAAATTGTAGGCCTACCTACAATTTTTTAGTCTCAATAAAAGCAAAAGAAATGTCTCATTTCAAATTACGTTTTTCTTTTTTCCATTATGATGTGATGCGCAGTGTATATAAAACAGTAACAATAACAAAATGTTTCTCGGGCCGATTGTTATCACAGTCACCATTAAATAGGAATTCCTTTTTGTAAATGGTCTCAAAACAAAGTACGACCAATGTATTTCCAGATAAACATCTTTTTAAAAATTGGAGCAACGAAACAGTTTTACAGAGGACCATCTATAAAATTGTGTCCATATTATTAATGAGTTGTTTCTCTTTGTAGAACAGCGCTGCGTACCTAACACACCTTCCCACACTATTGGTATGTATGTTCTTAACGGTTTTGCAGAAAGGCGAAATCAGCAAATGGGTTTGCTCGCCCCTTGTAATTATTTTCAAAGCTTTGCTTGCCCTTGTACGCCACGGAGTGAGTCGTTCTCTTAACCAGTGTTGACGTCACATCAAGTCTTCTCTTCCGCGATTTCCATTATTTCTTTTTGTCTTTCACAACAACACAGCGGACCACGTAAGCAGAACCATTGTTCCAGCTCCACTTACTGGAAACCCAACTTATGCTCGTATCGCGTGCCTGGAAGCTTTTCCAGTATCTATGTCGCTTAAAATGTACCAGCAACTGAAGTTTCGTAGAGCGCAATTTAATGCGCAATGACTCCGAAACATGCCACTTTGCGAAAATTTAATATAATCTGGCCTGTGCTCCGACTGCTGTTTTCAGCCAAAAACAGCACAAGGTAACTCTTGCCATGAGAGAAGGCACTGACGTCACACTGGTAATGACGGAAAATTCTCCGTACGTGTGCGTTATGTAGGTAACAGTGAAATTTCCATCCCGACCACAAATTTACTGATGTCTACTCATTTGCATACTGATCAGTGAACACTAATTCGAAATCTAGGCTCCATACAACACTACAGATTTGCAGCACAAGATCAAACTATCACACGATCGTAAATATCCAAGGCGTGACCAGTAAAGAGACCTTGTTCTCCGATCTAGACGGAAAGTACATTTTACTGCACATGACGATTCTTGCCGTACGAATTTCGTAAGAGGAAATGGACTAGTACTCTACAAGATGTGTCACACTATCAGTTCGAAAATATGGTACCTGTTAATAGTACTACACATCTCCTTTGACCGATGACGAAAAAGCCGGGTAAACCAGTCACCAAAATGCAGTATGCGTGAAATACCCGTAGCAAAAAGAACTATTTAATTTATTCCCCTTACAAGACATTCATATACTTCGCCGAGTAACACTCCCCTCTCAGTGTAAGGTACATAAAAGTATCAGCACACACTTCCAAGCAACAATGCTGTAGGAAGACAAATGTCGTTGTGTGTTGTCTCTGGACAGAGGGCGTCCCCTGAAATTACCGACACAGGTCAGAGCATCCGTGGCAGACTTAACGTACAAACGTTGGCTGAAGCTACCTTTAAGTTTTAATTTGGGAGGTACGATATACAGGGTGAGTCAGGAGGAAAAGTATGTTTTGACGGGTGATAGCATTAGCCATTATGAACTAAAAAGTCTATGTGAATATATGACCTATTCCGAATGGTTTCCGAGATAGAACACAATGTACACTTCTGTTTATTTTGTGTATTATTCATTGTCATTGTTTACAACGTACCACGGTAATATAGTGAAAGTTGAGACGAACATTTTCATGCAGGATGCTTGTGGTCTATCAAGTCGGAAAACTACCTCAAACTGGCCTACAAAAAGCACATAAGCTATAGCGCACTCGCGTCGCGTGAGATATTCAATATTCTCGCCATCTCTCCGCGCGAACTGCTAGTCGTGAACAAAAAAATAAATAGGACCCTTTCTTGTAGCAAATTTAATTCAGTTGAAATGCGTACTGTGACCTTTTCGCTAGAGTGTGCGGTTTTCGATGTATTACAGAAGAACGTACAAAAGTGATATTTATCATTCTATCTCTGAAACCATTCGCAATAGGGCATGTGTCCACATGAAGTTTTTTGTTCAGAATCACTAACACTATCGCATCTCAAAGCGGGTACCTACCCTCCTGACTCACCCTGTATGACGTAAGCGCAGTGCCAATGTAGACAGACTATGTTACAATAGCAGTCAGTTGCCCATCCCTCTATTTCGCATCCACATCCATTGGATTACCCGTCTCTCGATCATACCGCCTTCCTTCAACCTAACCTACACCTCGTGATATGCAACGGACCAGTCAGTCTGCACAACCAGGGTTTCAGGGACGCGGGGAGGTGGTTATATCAGCCCTTGATCCTGAACGTTTGTCTACCATCATTCGCATTCCTGTTTTTTGTTTACTTCAACAAAAGACGTTCAAAGTACTCTTAGCGTATTAATATCAAGAGATACGCTTGCTGTGATGTAAACTGTATTGCTTGCACTATGTAGTAGCAATACAGTTTATATTGTAGGTAACTATAGCTGTAAGAATCGCTTTCCTGATGAACAAAACCGCAGCAGCAGTTGATTAATTTTTTATTTATCCTAATGAAGTGTTATTCAACAGCTCCTGTGGTTTTATTTAACAAGAATATATATGTGAATCCTCAGCTTCTATCAAGCCACAACTGTGTCGTAAAGACATTAAAAAGAACTTGGAACGAGAAGCGTATCTCACGACGAAGTAAATTTACACGAACCTTACGTGTTTCACCGACCGCATAGGCGCCGTAAAATTTTCCTGTTTTATTGTAAACATAAATTTAATCTTAGTATCAAGGAGCAAGCTCGTTAAATGTAACAACTTCTATGCAATTAATACGGGAGAAGAACGCTCCTAGATTTTAGTGTTGTTCCTCCCTCTTCGTTTGTTGCTAGTAACCGGAAGAGAGGCATATTGTACCACGAAAGTTACTTGTTGCTAATATAGTACGTTAAAGTTTATATGTGAGTTATTTCCATGTACTGTGTGCCCTCGGGTTAGCTGCATGGAATTAATTTTTCTTAAGACGTTTACAGCTCCACAATTCTAACGGCCTCTGCTTCAACGAACGCCATTACGTGTCGTCCTATAATGCGAAATCAGGGCGGAAGCGCAGAGATCACCCGCTTTAACAATTAACAAACATTTTTTCACAGCACTGAGCTGCAGAGGAGAGCAACATTACTTTTATGATCCGACTACGACAGCCTGAATATGATGGTAATTACGTGGTTCCACAGTAATTTGAATATTTGAGTCCATGCTCTTACAGTACAAATACGCCGAGGCTAATAATACTATATTTTCATTTTCAAGTAATATTCTTGGAAGTAAATCAGTCCATTACGTTTGACGATTTTACTGTTCAGTTGCGAGTTAGTCAGTTTACTGCACTACGATCTGCAACTGTCACATGTTGCATTTCGATATCATTCTGACCAATGATAAAGAGTTAAGGACATCCAGGACGACCGGTTTTATCAAAAAAATTTCAATATTGGTTCTGTTTCCCCATTCAAATACTTCCTTAGTAAGAAAACCGAGTGCTCTTTGATACGTATAAGCCACAACCACAGTCTGAAACTACACGATTATTAATCGAAGTGAAGACAAACCCATAACGGCGAGCATTTTGACATTCGTAGAAGTCTCCAGAAAGAGGATCAATTTTAGGTCAATGTAAGGATTCATTGATTTCTGCACTTACACAAAAACAATAAAGACGAAATGGAGCAGCCTTATGTAACGTAAGACTAGCCAACAGTCGGACTTGTTATCACAAACATTGCTCTAGGAAAGCAGTAATATCGAAGTTACATGGAAAAGCGCTCTGTACTACAACACATTTGCGTGACGTAACGGGCTGTTTGCTAATACAGGACTGGGAGAAACAAACTAATAGATTAGTTGGACTAAATATTTGTGAGGCTAAAGTGCCGTATTCTGCAGTTTTCGTAAAGCTGAGTGCTCGCGAAATATTCAATGCCGCAGTCCGGAATTATCAAAAATCGTCTCACATAGTTTGATGCCGAGCGAATAATATAGGATCAGACAAAATGTTGTACATGGCTGCACGTTCAGAGACCGTGAACGGTTACAAATGAAAGAAAATCAGCCCTCGGTCACTATTTTTAATAAATTAACCTGCTAGGAGTGTCTCCCTCAGAATTAAAATCAAAGAATGGTCTATACTCTATAACATGGTCACAGAATTACGACTAAAAACGTATGATAGAGTATAAGTGCGGAATCGCCGTGAAAGACTGGCAGTACTTATATTTCATATTATCAAATAATAAATATGCCAAAAGAGCAAAACGGACTGTTTCGCAACCTGCACCACGCAAGTATCGAGCAGCCCTTAGTGGCTCGCCATCACAGTTTTCTTTATCTTAAATACCTTTATGGTAATGCTCTTTTGGTATATTTAATATTTTACTTTATTATTTCATAATATGAAATATAAGTACTGCCAGTCTTTCACGACAGTTCCGTGCTTATACTCTATCATACGTTTTTAGTCATATGATAGCAGAGTCGAAACCAGGTTAATTTGTTAAAAACAGTGACCGAGGGCTGGTTTTCTTTCAATTGTAGGAACTGACAGTCCCAAGGTCTACGCTGTGACCAGATAGAACCTAGTTGTTTTTATTCCTGAGTGGGTTACATTCTATCTTAGCTTCGCATCTGCTGATAATAGAAGAAATACTTTTTATTCCATTACAATATTTGTGTTCCACCATTCCCTTCTGTTATTCCTTACCTACAAGCAGGATAGTTCTTTTATGCATCAGATGTGTACGAATACAATCCAATATTTGGAGAAAAACAATTCAACAAAATGGCGCGAAGACGAGGAAAAAATATCGTCCAAGACGTCTTTTCATTTATGCCTTAAAGTCAGTAAAACAGATCTAACTGGCATTTCGGTAGAGTTTTAAAATACCAAAATTTTTAATACGAAATTCGCTAGCATTCTGAGAGCATAGTAACCTTCAGGGTTTGCTTTATACGCAATAGCCTCGGTGGTGAACAAAATGAGACTGTACAACTGCAATGGGTTTGCAAAAACAAAAAAGAAAATAATTCAACACACGAGGAACGAATGAAAATCGTCGTCCTTACCTTATTAACGAAATCCGTGTTGCACAAGAACTTTTCGACTCGGAAACTGTAGCGCTAGATACCCTCGCAGACCCTCACACTGCAAACGGCTCACTACAAACGCGACAGACCACTCAAGTCACAGGGGACTTCCACGCTGCCAGTGCTGCCAACAGCTGAGAGGGCGGCAGGTACCAATAGCAGTCTGTCTCTGCAGTCGCCATGTGGGCTTTACACAGGGGGACCGTGGTCTGCTCACGCAGTACTGGCTCTGGAATTTCTTTAACAATAAGTCGTTCAAAAAGTAAACAGCGCAAAAAAAGCGTAATACGTCTGCTGGGCACCACTGTGACACACAACGATTAAGTACATGGTACATAACAATGGCGATAGTACTCCTGATAGCTCTTTGTATAAAATTATAAATATAGAACACCGAAGAAATGTGAAGTGTAAAAATATTTTTTGTCTGTCTTCCCGTTCTGGAAACTGCGCCAAAGAAAATATGAAAAGTACTTTTAACAGTCCTACATACGGCTAATACACATGCTCTCCATAAACCGATCTGCCAGTACCGCTTCTGGTTTGTGCTGTAAACACTGTCGTATCGATTCTCGAAATGCGATTACCGATGCCGGATACACTGCTGAAGTTGCACAGACGTCACTGAATGACTTTTAAACGTAATGACACTGTATTGACGTTCAGCACATTTAATTGCACTAACAGATCGTAATAATGAAGAAACCGAAGTTATTTTTCCCTTCATTCTCCTTGACGCCACAGAGCTTTGTCGCTGTCTCAGCGACTGCCTGTTGCTGCTAGCGCTCCGTAATGTCGGCAGTTTAAATTCCTAGGGAGCAAAGTAAATGAAAACGGGAAAAAATAAATGTGCAAACAGCATTCAGAGTTCACATTTAACATCATAATAAGCAAGTAAACTTGCAAACTATATGAAACTTCCTGGCAGATTAAAACTATGTGCCGGACCGAGACTCGAACTCGAGACGTTTGCCTTTCGTTGGCAAGTGCTCTACCAACTGAGCTACCCAACCACAATTCACAACCTCGCCTCACGGCTTCAATTCTGCTAGTACCTCGTCTCCTACCTTCCAAACTTTACAGCTCCTCTCCTGCGAACCTTGCAGAAGTAGCACTCCTGAAAGAAATGCTATTGCGGACACGTGGCTTAGCTCAGTTGGTAGAGCACTTGCCCGCGAAAGGCAAAGGTCCCGAGTTCGAGTCTCGGTCCGGCACACAGTTTTAATATGACAGGAACTTTCATATCAGCGCACACTCCGCTGCAGAGTGAAAATCTCATTTAGCAAACGATAAATTAAGTCCGTGAGACACACGTATCTGTGATTAGGCTACATAAAGCCTCATTTAGAGTTACGGCATCACAGACGAACTCGCAAAAGTTATCTTCTTCCCAACTGAGATTACGTACCGTTTTTTTAATTGAAAAACGATACTGACTTCCACTAACCACTTGTGGCGTCATGTTTGTATAACACTTCCACCTTCCTACAGCATACAGTTGTGTGCACTCTTAAACCATCTGTCCGCAAATAAAAACAGTTCATTATTTTCGCAGTGGTCATGGACGAGATATAAAAACTTGTCATCTTCTGGCTTTTTAATTATCACGTCAGCATTATGTGAGCGTTGACAACCGGTTTGTTGACATGCCATGATAATGATTTATTGTTGTGAAACAGAGGCTAAAACTCGTATGCACTACATGGACACGGAAATCAAATCGCATTCGTCACTACAAAATGGTAGTGTCTGATATGAGCGACAATAATTTCCATAATCGTTCACTCCCAAAACCTAAATACACTCCTGGAAATTGAAATAAGAACACCGTGAATTCATTGTCCCAGGAAGGGGAAACTTCATTGACACATTCCTGGGGTCAGATACATCACATGATCACACTGACAGAACCACAGGCACATAGACACAGGCAACAGAGCATGCACAATGTCGGCACTAGTACAGTGTATGTCCACCTTTCGCAGCAATGCAGGCTGCTATTCTCCCATGGAGACGATCGTAGAGATGCTGGATGTAGTCCTATGGAACGGCTTGCCATGCCATTTCCACCTGGCGCCTCAGTTGGACCAGCGTTCGTGCTGGACGTGCAGACCGCGTGAGACGACGCTTCATCCAGTCCCAAACATGCTCAATGGGGGACAGATCCGGAGATCTTGCTGGCCAGGGTAGTTGACTTACACCTTCTAGAGCACGTTGGGTGGCACGGGATACATGCGGACGTGCATTGTCCTGTTGGAACAGCAAGTTCCCTTGCCGGTCTAGGAATGGTAGAACGATGGGTTCGAAGACGGTTTGGATGTACCGTGCACTATTCAGTGTCCCCTCGACGATCACCAGTGGTGTACGGCCAGTGTAGGAGATCGCTCCCCACATCATGATTCCGGGTGTTGGCCCTGTGTGCCTCGGTCGTATGCAGTCCTGATTGTGGCGCTCACCTGCACGGCGCCAAACACGCATACGACCATCATTGGCACCAAGGCAGAAGCGACTCTCATCGCTGAAGACGACACGTCTCCATTCGTCCCTCCATTCACGCCTGTCGCGACACCACTGGAGGCGGGCTGCACGATGTTGGGGCGTGAGCGGAAGACGGCCTAACGGTGTGCGGGACCGTAGCCCAGCTTCATGGAGACGGTTGCGAATGGTCCTCGCCGATACCCCAGGAGCAACAGTGTCCCTAATTTGCTGGGAAGTGGCGGTGCGGTCCCCTACGGCACTGCGTAGGATCCTACGGTCTTGGCGTGCATCCGTGCGTCGCTGCGGTCCGGTCCCAGGTCGACGGGCACGTGCACCTTCCGCCGACCACTGGCGACAACATCGATGTACTGTGGAGACCTCACGCCCCACGTGTTGAGCAATTCGGCGGTACGTCCACCCGGCCTCCCGCATGCCCACTATACGCCCTCGCTCAAAGTCCGTCAACTGCACATACGGTTCACGTCCACGCTGTCGCGGCATGCTACCAGTGTTAAAGACTGCGATGGAGCTCCGTATGCCACGGCAAACTGGCTGACACTGACGGCGGCGGTGCACAAATGCTGCGCAGCTAGCGCCATTCGACGGCCAACACCGCGGTTCCTGGTGTGTCCGCTGTGCCGTGCGTGTGATCATTGCCTGTACAGCCCTCTCGCAGTGTCCGGAGCAAGTATGGTGGGTCTGACACACCGGTGTCAATGTGTTCTTTTTTCCATTTCCAGGAGTGTATTTGGTCAACTCTTCATCGTAATTACATTTATCCTTAGTTTAAGGGTTTTCAATTATTCAGCAATACATAAACGTACAATTATAAAAACGTGAATTTATAAAACACCACGAAAACAGCACTGTGCCAAACATTCCGTTACAGCTGGCGATATTGTTGTGACAAAGGCTTTCACCGTTTTTGCCGCGTTAGATTTGAATAACAAATCAAGATTCGGATCGAACTCTCCATCGCCTCTTTCTGGACCTGCCGACTGCAGACGTGCTACCGAAGAAGGTTTCGTCGCTACCTGCGACGCTGCTTCCCCCACGCTTGAAACTTAAACAAGTCCTGGACATCCTCCGTAGATTGTTAACGCTAAGACAATAACCGCCTTGCTGCTACAAGTTACTGTTGTACAGTCTCGTCTCTGCGGCCTGTCTTTCGTCAGAACTGACGTCCCTTCACTGTTTTCACATATGTTTGTGGTCATCGGCAACCAAATGCATCATTAGCATCGCAGAAAACTGACCGCCGTTAAACCACCATTGGAGACGAATTTGCTTACTCAGAAAGCTACTTATGAGAGTTTACACGTATTTTAGTACCGACAGAGCTTGGTCTGTTATTGGCCCCACTAAGAAAATGCATAAATGCGTTTGGCAGTGGAAAAGTTCCATCGTTTTAAGAAGTTAAGGAATCTCAAGGACGCACTTTTTGTTTGGCTCCAGCATTAACACACTGTAAAAACATCTCAATGGTTTGTATCTAACCGTTTGCAACTCTGCGGGTTACACATAATTTTTCTCGCCTTATAGTAGTTTTACAAGCTGACTGCTTGACATGTTTTATTTATTATGGCATCTTCCGTTACGAAGTGGTGCTGCGGTCCTTTCCATACACCGACCACATATTAAAAAAGTGTTATAATATTCGCGATGGTAAAGGAAAAGAAAAGTTTGTTATTAATCTATCTCGTATTATCAAGAGTTTGCGATGGTGCTCTCTTGCTGATACACTATGGGGGCGTCATAACATCGACACTCGCATCTCATTCATTACGAACGGTTCTGCACTGCTACATATGCTACCCCTGTAATCGAGAAACCCTCTCCTTACATTCTTCTTTCTAGAATAATACATTAAGTACGCTAAAAAGACCTGTGCTCCTCGGAAGAGAAGAATTTTTTCCCGTTTAGTACGTCTTATTTTTTTCTAGTACAGGTATTCTTGCACTTTGAAAGCGTGTAAATGGCCGATATCTGTCTGAGCGGTCTACAAGCGCGAAACTTAAACTTTTTATAGCTTTGTTTTTGCTTATAAACGGATCACGTGCCGTCTGTTGGCAACATGCTAATAATATTTCTGTAGCGTCTTCCAACTCGAAATTCTACAGTAGTGTGTTTCACATTCTTGCTAAATACTAAAACAATCCCGCAAGTTTTTTGATGATCACGAAAAACCATAATAATCGTTTAATTTCCTCTCATAAAGTGTTCTATACGTCGCAAAGTTGTACCACAAATCGACGCGATAAGTATGTCTAAATATTGTTTTGAAATCATTGGCTAGTATAGGACAAAGACATCTGCGAGACATTTGCAATGATATAATTGTTTTCTAGCATTCGAATCTCCGATTTTTTAGTAATATATATACGTAGGGAAGCGTATCTGGTCCTCAGTTTCTGTGAACGTCGAATAATAGGACTTGTAGTAAATCCTACAGAGGGCCGTCTTTGCAAACCGATCTGCCAGTGGCAATTCAGCACAGCGGTGTGAATGTGTCTTTACTCGATGAGAACTTTTGTCACCATCTTTAAACGCCTAAACTTTTTTGCAGTGCCCACTTCGCAATTCTTTCCGCAACCAACGTAATCTTGGTCGCTTAATAAAGTGATTCTCAACGCCTCAATGGCCGTGCGTGAGACTTTTGAACGCCCCTCTAGACTCAGTCACCTAGTCGCACTCCTCCAACTCAGGATTTCACTGGCGTCCGCAAGGTATTTGTGCTCTACATTATTTGTTAATGTCTCTCCTTCATACTACATAAAGACTGATAAGTTCACTTTTTCAAGGACAGTTGCAATGCAGAAACCACGCGTGTAAAAATTATGAAGCTCGAGGCATGGACGTTTGTTGACCCTAGGAAAACCGACTAATCTTTAACATGTCACAACATGACCAGAGAAAAACGGTTTCCGAAACTTTCGTCACATTTCAGTACAGCCAAACTGTAAATACACTACTGGCCATTAAAACTGCTACACCACGAAGATGACGCGCTACAGACGCGAAATTTAACCGACAGGAAGAAGATGCTGTGATATGCAAATGATCAGCTTTCCAGGGCATTCACACAAGGTTGCCGCCCGTGGCGAGACCTACAATGTGCTGACATGAGGAAAATTTCCAACCGCTTTCTCACACACAAACAGCAGTTGACCCGCGTTGTCTGGTGAAACGTTGTTGTGATGCCTCGTTTAAGGAGCAGAAATGCGTACCATCACGTTTCCGACTTTGATGAAGGTCGGATTGTAGCCTATCGCGATTGCGGTTTATCGTGTCGCGACATTGCTGCTCGCGTTGGTCGATATCCAATGGTTGTTAGCAGAATATGGAATCTGTGGGTTCAGGAGGGTAATACGGAACGCCGTACTGGATCCAAACGGCCTCGTATCACTATCAGTCGAGATGACAGGCATCTTATCTGCATGGCTGTAACGGATCGTGCAGCCACGTCTCGATCCCTGAATCAACAGATGGGGACGTTTGCAAGACAACAACCATCTGCACGAACAGTTCGACGACGTTTGCAGCAGCATGGACTATCAGTTCGGAGACAGTGGCTGCGGTTACCCTTGACGCTGCATCACAGACAGGAGCGCCTGCGATGGTGTACTGAGCGACGAACTTGGCTGCACGAATGGCAACACGTCATTTTTTTTTTTTTTTTTTGATGAATCCAGGTTCTGTTTACAGCATCATGATGGTCGCATCCGTGTTTGGCGACATCGCGGTGAACAGACATTGGAAGCGTGTATTCGTCATCGCCACACTGGCGTGTCACCCAGCGTGATGGTATGGGGTGCCATTGGTTACTCGTCTCGGTCACCTCTTGTTCGCATTGACGGCACTTCGAACAGTGGACGTTACCCGTGGCGCTACCCTTCATTCGATCCCTGCGAAACCCTACATTTCAGCAGGATAATGCACGACCGCATGTTGCAGGTCCTGTACAGGCCTTCCTGGATGCAGAAAATGTTCGACTGCTGCCCTGGCCACCACATTGTCCAGATCTCTCTCCAACTGAAAACGTCTGGTCAGTGGTGGCCGAGCAACCGGCTCTTGACAATACGCCAGTCACTACTCTTGATGAACTGTGGTATCGTGTTGAGGCTGCATGGGCAGCTGTACCTGTACACGCCATCAAAGCTCTGTTTGACTCAATGCCCAGGCGTATCAAGGCCGTTATTACGGCCAGAGGTGGTTGTTCTGGGTACTGATTTCTCAGTATCTATGCACCCAAATTACGTGAAAATGTAAGTTCGAGTATGATATATTTGTCCAATGAATACCCGTTTATCATCTACATTTCTTCTTGGTGTAGGAATTTTAATGGCCAGTAGTGTAAATACAATATGACTTGCCTCCGGTAAGGAGAAGAGATGAGGGCTACTTGGTTCCATAGGTTACTGTGTCGCTGGTATATAAGGAGATACTAAGAGGGGCTAATATAACCCTATTCATCAGTCTCTGAGTCCTCACTTCCACTTCACAGACGCTATAAAATTATTTCGTCTTTACTTACGATGATATGAGCGATGTGATCAACCCAATTAAAGTTTCGTTTCACTTTCAATGCTGTGGCAATTGAACAACGCTGCATAGTCTTTCCTTCCATTAACAGCGATGCAGTAGGATCCCATTATGTTGCCCCAGACTGACGCTCTTGTCACAACATTTACACATTAACTGCTTTACTAGAGGATATTTTGTAATCAAGAAAATTATTTTACATCTTCCTTTCATGTAATTACTATCTACTGAATTTTAAAGTTATAAATTTCTACCCCCCCCCCCCTCCCCCCCATGAACCATGGACCTTGCCGTTGGTGGGGAGCCTTGCGTGCCTCATTGATACAGATGGCCGTACCGTAGGTGCAACCACAACGGAGGGGTATCTGTTGAGAGGCCAGACAAACATGTGGTTCCTGAAGAGGGGCAGCAGCCTTTTCAGTAGTTGCAGGGGCAACAGTCTGGATGATTGACAGATCTGGCCTTGTAACATTAACCAAAACGGCCTCGCTGTGCTGGTGCTGCGAACGGCTGAAAGCAAGGGGAAACTACAACCGTAATTTTTCCCGAGGACATGCTGCTTTACTGTATGATTAAATAATGATGGCGTCCTCTTGGGTAAAATATTCCGGATGTAAAGTAGTCCCCCATTCGGATCTCCGGGCGGGGACTACTCAAGAGGATATCGTTATCAGGAGAAAGAAAACTGGCATTCTACGGATCGGAGCGTGGAATGTCAGATCCCTTAATCGGGCAGGTAGGTTAGAAAATTTAAAAAGGGAAATGGATACGTTAAAGTTAGATATAGTGGGAATTAGTGAAGTTCGGTGGCAGGAGGAACAAGACGTCTGGTCAGGTGACTACAGGGTTATAAACACAAAATCAAATAGGGGTAATCCAGGAGTAGGTTTAATAATGAATAAAAAAATAGGAGTGCGGGTTAGCTACTACAAACAGCATAGTGAACGCATTATTGTGGCCAAGATAGACACAACGCCCATGCCTACTACAGTAGTACAAGTTTATATGCCAACTAGCTCTGCAGATGATGAAGAAATAGATGAAATGTATGACGAGATAAAAGAAATTATTCAGGTAGTGAAGGGAGACGAAAATTTAATAGTCATGGGTGACTGGAATTCGTCAGTAGGAAAAGGGAGAGAAGGAAACATAGTAGGTGAATATGGATTGGGGCTAAGAAATGAAAGAGGAAGCCGCCTGGTAGAATTTTGCACAGAGCATAACTTAATCATAGCTAACACTTGGTTCAAGAATCATAAAAGAAGGTTGTATACCTGGAAGAATCCTGGAGATACTAAAAGGTATGAGATAGATTATATAATGGTAAGACAGAGATTTAGGAACCAGGTTTTAAATTGTAAGACATTTCCAGGGGCAGATGTGGATTCTGACCACAATGTATTGGTTATGAACTGCAGATTGAAACTGAAGAAACTGCAAAAAGGTGGGAATTTAAGGAGATGAGACCTGGATAAACTGAAAGAACCAGAGGTTGTAGAGAGTTTCAGGGAGAGCATAAGGGAACAATTGACAGGAATGGGGGAAAGAAATACAGTAGAAGAAGAATGGGTAGCTTTGAGGGATGAAGTAGTGAAGGCAGCAGAGGATCAAGTAGGTAAAAAGACGAGGGCTGATAGAAATCCTTGGGTAACAGAAGAAATATTGAATTGATGAAAGGAGAAAATATAAAAATGCAGTAAATGAAGCAGGCAAAAAGGAATACAAACGTCTCAAAAATGACATCGACAGGATTTGCAAAATGGCTAAGCAGGGATGGCTAGAGGACAAATGTAAGGATGTAGAGCGGTAAGATAGATACTGCCTACAGGAAAATTAAAGAGACCTTTGGAGAGAAGAGAACCACTTG